>NW_002476335.1:0-600000 GCF_000189635.1 Tetrahymena thermophila SB210 | reverse complement strand
AACCTTGAATATCATCATAACTTATATTATCTTTATAGTATTAGAGTAATTACTAAGAAATAGGCATGTAACTCCAGTGCCATTATTCAAGATTATAACCTCTATCTCTAGATCCATCATTTTTAGGACTATAAGGTTAACAAAATCCAAATCTTTTAGCATTTTTTTTTAGCCAGTTATACTCTATTAAACCTTATCCTGATTCGAAATACTCAGGTTCCACACTATTTATATCCATATCAGTACCCCAATGATGTCTACTGGTTGTAGGCATAGCAGAATATTTCATAATTTCTAGAGCAATTTATTCATCTGTTTTAAGAGGATCTCCGTTTTTTAACTGCTAAAATTTGGTTTACCAAATTCGTTTTTGGTATGAAAAATTTCTTAAAGCACTTATTAATATCAGGGTTATATTATCTTTCTTAGCTTCTATATGCATCCTCTCGAAAGCATGTAATGCATCTTAATGAAGCATATATAACTTTCCTGGTTCTTAGTATGTTAAATTCTAGGGTACATTCTTGAATGCAGAGAAATCTTAAGGCTCATACATACCTAAAACCCAATCCTTTTTAATAGGTTCCTAAGTTGAGTTATTTTAGGTAAATGCGAAACTTATCTAAATAAGAAAAGCTAATAAAACGAAAAATACCAATTATTTTTACATCATTTATTTTGCTTGAAATTAATTAGCACTAAATCTTAATAAAAAATCTTTTTTATTAAATTATAGTTTAATCTTATATCAGAGTTTTAATAAATAAACTAAATTAGTTTACTCTTTAAAAGAAGGTTGTAAAAAAAAAAGAAAATACATTTTTAACTTCTCAATAATGTAATTTCTTAATAGTACGAAAATTTAATAATTTTGTTGAAATCTATTAAAAATCTTAATTTTAACCAAGTATGATAAATTATTAAATAATTAAATTTCTTAAAAAATTACTCTATTTAAAAAAATTAATATTATTTTAATTTTAGAAGCACTTTAGTAGACTAAATAATTTGAGAAAATTTTTATTCAAGTTTGAGATAATTTTACACTTAATTTCCTTTTAAATTAAGAATTAAACGTTTGATTTTTTAATTAAAATTTATCTTTGATAAATGATTAAATAAACATTTTTATTTATTCTGTTTTATGAAAAATAATTTTGAGTTATTTTTTTATTTGAAATAATAAAAATTTATAACTTTTTTAATAAAAAATTAAAATTAACTTTATGAATATATAATAAAAGTTTGATCTGAAATACATTTTTTTTAAATTCTATAGTTTTTTTAATAAATATTTTGGAAAGCTATTATTAACAATTAAATTAAAAAAAACTAAATTATTGAATGAATTATCAAAGAATTATTTCAAAAAAAATTATATTATGAAGAATTAAATAATAATATAAGTACATCTTAGTATTTTAAATATCATAAATTTTTTGAAAAATATGAATTAAACTTCCTTACTAAAATATATTATCTTAATTACTCTAATATTAAGGTAATTTATATTAATGCAGATTTTTTAGTTTTTTTTAGAATTTGAATAAGGCAAATTTTTTACAAAATTTAGACAAGGACAAAAAATAAAAGAAAATACAAACCAGTTAGTTATTAATTAATTCTTGGTTGAAAGTGTAGTAAACTAAATAAATTATATGTATATATTTTTTTTTGGTAAAGATGTTCTTAATAAAAGTAGATAATAAATAAATAGAATAAATATTAGTATTAAAATATTTTTTTTTTAAGGAAAACAAAAATTCATTAAAACTCTTTAGGCTATTAAACTTAGTATTAAGTATCAATTATTTATTTTTTAGCACTTTCTTTAACCTTTTGAGATAATGAATTTTGAAAAATATAGTTTTTTTAATAATTTTAATTAGAGTTTTCAGGATCTACATTCGTAAGATGATCAGGGATATCATCTTGCATTTCTGATAGGGATGTAAATCTAATAATATCATGTTCATTCTTTAAAGAAGATTATCTCCAGTTTTCTATTTTATTCAATTTTGAGTTATTTTACCCTACAAAATCTTTATTTTTATTTTAGTTAAAAGAGAATTATTTGGTGTTTTATTAATTTTCTTAAATATATTGAGGATTATGATTATTAAATTGTACATTTTAATCTTGATTGATAAACTATCTAGATGAGTTATCCATATCTTCTTCTTGCTGCTGCTGCTGCTACTACTACTACTACTACTACTACTACTACAATTGTAATTGCTACTTTTTATGAGGATTTGCTATATTATTTTTAACCATTTCTTCTTATAGTTCTGTCTCAGATTCATAATTTCCTTTTTCTTGGTTAACTTGAGAAAGCTCGTTTTCTTGAGAAATTTGCTTATGGTTATCAATTTAATTTTATTATATATTTTATTCTTGTATTTATATAAGTTTTTAATCAGATTAATGTATATTTTGTTGTTAATGTGTGCTGTTTACTGCTATTGTATCAGAATATAACTATTTAGAGATAGGATGAATATTTTGATTTTACTGTAAATATACTATATTTGCTTCTGATTCTTCTAATTTTTTATCTTACCCCTATATATTTGTTTTAATGCGAGAACCTAAATGCATAACTGTTTCAGCAGCGTTTAATTTAACTCTTTCTTGTATGGATTTGTTAATCCATTCGATGGCCTGAGTTTCTTATTTACTTCTCATTATATAAAACTTTGAGTACATATTATCATTTTTTTTCTCCTTCACAAACTCCGAAACACATTTACTAGCAAACTCAGTAGTGATTGTATACTTTTTTGCTGATTTTTAAAGCTTGGTAAAATCAAGATAATATTTAGAGTTTTTATCCAACAATATCTCAGTATCTTTCATATCCCTTAGCAGAGTCTAAATATCTTCCATATCTCTAACAAGAAATTCTTTTTAAAAATACTCAGCAAGAGCTAATCCAAGGGAAATCGTTGAGAGACCTCCATTTATAATTATATAATCCCATAATTTTGCAACAATTTCAATTGGAAAAGAATATAGATATACTGTTATAAACCATTTCCATACCCAAAGCATGCTATCTAACATAATGTTTTAAAAATATTCATATAGTTCGGGAAGGACTATTTTGAATTTCTTTTCAAAAATGCAAATTAAAATATGCATGAGAGGAAGAGTCTCCTCAAAAAGACCCATGAATAAAAAATTAGGATCTCTTGCTAGCAACAAAAATATCCAAAATGATTCATTTTCATTACCAGCACTCATCATAAGTAGAAAAGCTACCACGAAATTCATACCTTACGTATAACCTACGTTTGGCATATGAATACTAAGGGCTTTTAAAACGTTATAAAGCTACTTTTATCCCTAATTTAACTAACTAATTTTCAAATAACCGCCTCCTCCTGGTTCTTTTGATTAGAAATAAGGATGACTAGGAAATGTTCTAGGTAAGTCCTTCATTATAGCATGCTCATAGTGTTCATCAATAGGCTATTGCAGCAATTTTTCGTAAAGGTGTTCATCATAAATATCTTTATTAAATAACTAAACTTTCCAAACATTCCATCTTAAATTCAAAGGTATTCCTTATTCGATAAGCGATTAAAATTCATTAAATTTATTTTTTTTAAATGAAAACAAAATATTTTCTGTGTTTTTATTGAAAATCTTTTCTTTCCTTATTTCTTTTCTGCTTTGTTTTTCATACTAACGTAAAGCCTTTTCCCATAAATTTATCAATTTTTTACTATCTTTTTCAATCTTATTAACTCCCTATACTAAATAATGCCCAATATTTACTTATCTCTTCATAGACAATCTGGATTTAAGAGAAACAATACTTATTAAGTCATCACTTTATCCTGCTGCATTTTTATTTTATGTCCCTTATTAACCAATCCTAACTTCTTATGTCTTAACTGGGTGACTAACTTCTCCTGGTTTCTATTTTGTGCATGCTCCACCCATATTTTATAAAATATTATTTATTTTTATATGGGAATATACCCTTAAGCCAAAACACTATTTTCTAATTAGTTTATAATTATTACTAAAGTTTTATACTAAAAATGAAAAAGTAGCTGAGTTTTCAATTTATATTTTTAAGCTATTATTTATTTGTTAAATAGTTGCTATCTATCAATATATCTATCACTTGATTTATTTTTAAATTGAATTTTATATTTTAATTATGTTTTTATTGAGCTAATCCAATCTTTATTAAAATCGTCAAAAAAAAAACAGATTAATCATTACTAACTTAGTATTCAATAGTATTATCTTTATAAAATTTAATACTTATTACTCATCTAAACAAGAAATAGTAACAGTTATAAATGAAATTTTAGCTAGCCAAACAGTTTTAAATTTATTTAAAATTTTTTAAATTAAATAAGCTTAAATATTTATTGATTTAATATATTTATTTAGCTTATCAGAATTCAAAACTAAGCTACCAAAAATTCATTTGTTACTAAAAATACTGACAATATTTCTGCAACTTAAAGTGTAATATTTATAAATTTTAATGAAAAAAAAGATATATTCTGTTTGTCTTTCTTAATAAGAAATAATAAATTAATTTTTCTTCTAAATAAACTTTTGATAATACAACCAAGAATTAATTTATTTTATATTAATTATTCAAACCTTCAAGACTTAGTTAATGATAAATGAAAAAAATTGATAAAAGTTTTTGACTAATACATTTTTGAAGTGTAAAAATTTGAAATTAAAAAATTGAATTATCAAAATATTTAATCTAAATTTAATAAATTGTAGTTTTTTTTAAAATTAATATTTTTGCAATAATATTCAATAAATATAAGTTAGATTAGTTTTATTTTTCTAAACTTTTTAATATTTAATCATTTTATTAAAAATTATTAATAATTTAAAAAATATAAAACTAAAAATTAATTTACTATATTTTTAATTGTAAGATAAATAATCAAATATTAATTATCATAGTTTCAATCATGATGGATTCTTTTATTTTCTAGAATTAAAATAAAACTAAAATTTTGTATTTTTAAGATAACTAACTACCTCAATTTTTAAATTATTCATAAAACTAAATTATTTTTATAAGATTTCATAAATAACTTTAAAATTTAAAATTTAATTTGATGAAAAAGTATTTTTTTTAAAATAAAAAATAAGCAATTACAAAATATATTTTTCTATTTTTAATTTAGCAACATTTTACTTTTATATTATTTTTTGTTTCAATTTTCTAGATTATTTGTACGACCTACAACTGTTTCTAAAAAATTCTTAATTGTAAATAATTAATTAGTTTATTAGAATTTTAGTAATATTTTACCTCAGTTTCTTCTTTCTCTTTGTGGTTGTTCACATTCTGGGTTAAAATAGATAATGATTTTAAGGATTCAGCATCTATTAGCATTTACTTGTTTGCTAGATGTAGTATAAGACACTATACAATATAAATAATTAAATATTTAATTTAATTAAAATAATTAATTACTTTCAATTCCTAGTTTTTATTATGCATATACTTATCTAATTACTTTTACATTTTCTTACTGAATATTTTAACATTTAAATTAGCTTCTCTATATGCTTCAACAGCTTTTTCTATTTTTGTTTCTTATTTTGTGGATTCTGCATGAATTTTTTCTTAAAGTTTGTTATCAGCCTATATTACTTTTTTTTCATATTCTACCAAAGTATTTTTTATTTCTTTTACTTCTGATATGTAAGAATTTAAACTTGGAAGCATTTTTGTGTCAATTAAATCAGCCTAAAGTAAAATAAAATTACTTAGTCGACATAATTTAAAAATTTATAAAGTTTAAATACCAAATCTTATCTCTTTTTAGTGATACCTTCATATTGAATAGCTGTATCTTAAAATATTTATTTCATTGCTTCAATGTATTCTTTTGTATAAATCTTTTGTCTCATATTAGTTGAAAAAGTTTTATAGGCCTAAATTAAATTCTTCTCTGCTTTCAGTATTATCTATAAATCAGATCTCAATTAAGAGAAAATCTATTCATCTTTACCTAATACAGTCTTTATTTCAATTTATTAAATATTCATTATAACTTATAAAAACAACAACTTTTTAACTTTTTTGGTAATAAAGAGTTTTTTTTGTTTTTGCGGATTATTTTTAATAAAAGAAATTTAGAAATCAATAAATTAACTAATTTAAAATTTGAATATTAATTAAAGAAATTATTCTAAAGATTTAGGTGTTAATTTTAAATTAATAAATTTTACTTTATTGAAATGATATAAATAATTAGTTAAACTAAATAGTAATTTATTATTTTTATTTTTATTGTATTAGAATAAATAATTTTTTTGAAGATTTAAACAGAAAAGATTTTTACAATGCATTTAATTTTAAAAAAACCTTGAAAAGTTAATTTAAAATTATTTAAGATTTTTAAAAATAAATTTTTAATAAAAAACAATTAACATTTAAAAAAAACTATTTAAAAGTTTTTATAAAATAATTTAAAGATACATTTTTAGTTATGTTATAAAATTAAAATGATTATCAATGTTAATTGTTAATCTAAAATATTAAATGTAAATCTTGAAAGATAAATTATATTTGGTTTTAACAGGAAATATTTAATTTAAAATATTTGGATTTAAAATCTTCAAGCATTAAATTTTATATTTTTAACACTTACTTATTGATTGAAAATTTGCAATACGCAAATAGTGCTAAAAAATAGAAATCAAATAATTAAATTAAGGTGGGAAAAATATTACAATACGTTTGGCGGTAGTTATCAGTCAATTTTAAACATATTTTAATTATAAATATATCTAGTTTGCTCTTTATTTAAAGATAAGTGTTATTTCAAAATTATTAGCAATAGAAATGAAGTTAGAAAGACCTTTTATAGTATGGCATGGACAATATCAAAGAATTGTCACCTTAGATGTTCATCCTTTTATAAATTTATTAGTAACAGGAGGTTCCGATGAAGAAGTTTATGAAGGAGAAGATTTAGAATTTGAAGAAGAAATAGGTTATATCAAGGTAATAAACTATTAAGATTATATTTGAAAATATGTCATTGAATTTATTTATTAAACCATTTTTTGCAAATAATATGCTAAGCTTTTTATAAGGAGTTTTTAATAGATTAAATTTTATTTTTAAGCAATACTTTCCTTTTTACTAGGGCAAAAATGATAAATTTTAAAGTGTTGATTAAATTATTTTTATAATATGATAACTATAGTTGTGGTAGATTAACGAAAACTACACACCAGGCTAAGGTGGAGATGCAAAACCAGTAACTTTTATAAGAGCTTTAAAAAAACATTCAAATCCTGTAAATTGTGTTAGATTTTCACCTAATGGTTAGTATTTGGCATCAGCTTCAGATGGTAGAATAAATTATTTTAATTATCTAAATTCTAAAAATATGTATGTCTATCTTTAACTTATTTAATAGATCATAAAATTGTCATTTGGCATGTTGATAAGGGGTTTTAGAATATAAGCACTAATTAGAAAATATTCAATTTAGTTCCTAAAAATATATTAGAAGGACACAATCGCGAAGTTTGTGATCTTAGATGGTTTAATGATAGTACTCATTTAATTTCAGGTGGAATGGATTATAGAGCATATATATGGAATGTTAAAGAAGGCGTGATTAAGCAAACTATAGTTGGAGCACATAAAAGTTATGTATAAGGAGTAGCTGTAGACCCAAAAATGAAATTTTGTCTTACTTTGGGTAATGATAGAACTGTCAAAGTATGGAGAAAGCTAAAAAGCAATAATAAAAAGAAAAATATTTTTGAATACATTCCATCAAATGTAAATTTTTTATGAGAAATTTTTTTATCAGCATAATATTTTTTTTCTTTTAAATAAAGACAATGAAGAGATTACCTTTTGCAGATGTTAATATTGAAGAAGAAATGCTTTCTGATGATGAAGATAAATCAAGTATTACAGGAAATTAAATGAATGGAGCTAATGGAGCTGTTAATTAAGCTATGACTTATGGTATGTTTTTGTCAGAAAGATAACTTAATACATTTGTAAAAAGACCTGATTGGAGTCCAGACGGTTCCTTCTTCTTACTTCCTGCTGCTATTTATTAAGAGAAGAGAGACTCGAAAATAGAAATGTGCGTTTATTTATATCGTAGAAATGTGTTAAATAAGCCATCACTCATAATAAATACAAATAATAAACCTGCTATTTGCACTAGATTCTGTTAAAAATTATTTAAAAAGAAAGAGGAAAATTAATTTAGTATGGTTGATATACCATACGTAATAATTTTTGCTATTAGCACAATTGATAATGTTATGATATATTCCACAGCTTCTCTTTCTCCTCTTGCTGTTGTAGGAAATATTCACTTTGCTCTTATTAATGATTTAACCTTCTTCTCTAATTAATCTTTAATTATTTGTTCTTCTGACGGTATGTGCTCTTTTGTATTTTTTGAAGAAAATGACCTTGGAAAACCATTAAATTCAGAAGGTATGACATTATATTCATTAATTTTATTTAATTTCCTTTCCAAATTTTTACAAATATTTAAAAAATTTATACTAGAAATTTAAGATGAAGAAATTAGAAATATTGTAAATGTTGAAAGCTTTTATCCAAATGAGCTTCTCAGAGCATTAGTGTATCCCAGTTAAACAAAGCAAATACTAAAAGAATACAATGAAAATATTAAATAATAATAAAAATAACAATAGTAAATAACAGATATAAATAGTTAAAAAGAAGAAAAAAATAAAGAATATGTTGTAGAAAAATTTAATTTTGCTTGCATGGAGGAAGAGGAGTAAATTATTCCAATAAAACCTCAAGAAATATAGTTTAAAACAACTTCTACAGGAGAGAAGAAAAAAGTAATTATTCCTGCAGTTATTAAGAAATACTGAAAATAGTATATATTTAAAAACCATCCATAATAGTTAAATCAATATTAAAATAATTTTAGAATTATTATAGAAAGTTTAATTTTGTAAAAGTAGATAAATAATTTATTAAAGATATATATAGTAAAAGCCCCTACAATAAAATAAAATTATAATTTTAATGGGAAAGTTTAATTTTATATGACAATTAATTAAACAATTTAATCTGAAATGTCTTTTCAAAAAGGTATTTAGAATTAATTGTATTTAGATAGAAAATATTTTTGATATTTATTTTATAAAGAATTTATTTGTAGATAATATTAACTACTACTTTTTGATTTGTATATTATTTGAAAATTTAGTGAATATTAGATGTAAATGAAATTATTTATTAAATAAAATTAAATAAGAATAATTATTAATGTATTATTGACTCCCAAAATATTTAATTTATAAGCGAGTATAATAGCCAAAAATTTATTGATTAAAAATAAAATGATTTATAATTTATTAATTTATATAATGAATAGCTAGTTATAATCGTGCACTTACTTATTATAATTAACAATTGTATATATAAAAGAGAAAATAATAAAAAATGATAATTTTTATTCTACTTTATGAGATAATATTAAAAAAATACACTTTAAATTTGTTATGTTACAAAATTTGCTCAAAAAATGATTAACAGCAAATAGTTTTTAGATTTATTATAAAATTAAAAAATTTTAGAATATCCAATGCTAAAAATCAAATTATTAACTCAAATAAATAATTGCATCAAATAATTTGCATATAAAACATTTCATTTGATTTGAAGTTAATAAATAATAGGGATTAATTTATTAATAAATTATATTATAATTTAAAAGCTAAAATTATGAGTAATTATGATAAAAGGTGGTGGGATATAAAAAGAGTAGATAATAAGAAATTATTATTTCTACTCTGCTTTATGTCATACAATAAAAAAAATATTTTTTTATATTTATTTTATTAAGAACTCACAAATTATTTATTATACAAAGTTACTTTTTGATTTGTATTTTGTTTAATATTAAGAAATATCTGACGTATAAGAAATAATATTATTAACTAAAATAGAAGAATTATCATGAAATAATTCCTTTGTAAAACATTTAATTTCATTGATTATTAAGTGTTAATAATAGGGAATAATTAAGTAAACAATTAATCTTTATTATTTCGTAGTTAAAATACTGAGTAATTATGATAATGCATTCAACTATTATAATAAAAGGCGGGATATATAAAAGAGTAGACGATAAGAATTATAATTATTATCCTACTTTATGAAATATAATGAGAGTAAAAAAGGCTGAATAAATAATTGATAAATAGGAAAAAATGAAAATTAATATCGATGATTAAATATTAGGCATTAAATTCACATATATAATTTTGTTTATTTGTTTGTTTTTTTTAGCAGTAAAATAAATGAATTATTTTATTTGATTGCAATTTTATATTGATTTATCAAATTTATATTGGTATATCAGGGTTTATACTTTCTTCTGTGAATACAAAAAAATTATAAAATAAACAAACAAATTTCTCGAATACATACATATATACATATATACTTATATATTTTAGCAATGGGTTCTAAAGATCGTACAAAAAATTATAGGGAATACAGAGGAAGCATCTCAAAAAAATACAAAAATAATTAAAGTGGCAACTATTCAAAGTTTTAAAGTAAATATTTTATTGTTTTGTTAATATTTAGGTAATTTTCATTCGCTGATCCATAGTGTACAATTTTGCTTTTGTTCACACTTTGTTTGATATTCACTGTTCATTTTTATTATTTTTAAAGCAAATAAATGAAAATAAAAGGTAAAAAAGAAAATAAAAAGTCATATCAAACAAAAATCATTTTATCTTCAGAGTGAATTCAATTATAAAAGAATAAATGTCAGCTTTTTCGAATACTATAGATGGAAAATTTTTTAAATTTACAATTTTATCACACTTTTTGACATTACATTTATAAATATTTAAAACTATTAGATCGATAAAATTCCCGCTCAAGATCTAGGTCATAGTAATAAAGAAATGCCCCAGCTTAGTATTAAAATAGCTTCTAGAATAATGAAAAACTTAGATATGATAACAATAATAATAGGTATTAATAAAATTAATATTCTTAAAATGATCGTGATTTTAGAGGAGGATCTGTTGAAAGAAGATATGATTAAGGTCCAAACAATCAATACAGCAGAAATGAAGGTAGAGATAACAATAATTTTGGAAGGTAATTAATTTATTAGCATAAAAAAATTTAATTAATTGGAAAATAAATTTATAATGAAGAAATAATTATAAAAATGATACTGGATATTCTAGAGGAGGAAGAGATTATTCACCTCAAAGAAGTAATGGTGTAGATTCAAGAAGAAAGAGTCTCAGCTAAAAAAATTAGAGATATTATAGTCAAAATTAATATAGTTAGGGTGGTAATTAGGCATAGTCATATCCCTATTAGCAAAATTCATTTAATTAAGCCTAGTAATCACATTACGGAAACAGCTACCCAAACCATTAACAGAGTTCTTATAATAATAATAACAATAACAGCAATAGCAATTACAAGTAAGATATAAATTAGCACTTTAATTTTTAATTAAAGATAGTAAGAAATGATAAATTATTTTTATATTAAAATTAAGAAAAGAAAATGTAGAAGATTATTACAAAAACAGAGATTATAAGGATTGGAATAATAGAGACGGAAATAGGAATGACAGACAAAACAACAACTATAGCAGTAATAACAATGGAAATCATAATAACAGCAACAATAGTAGGTTTACTAACAATCCAAGTGGACATAGCACAATAAATAATAGCAATAACAGCTATGATAAGAGAAATGAAAGTTATCGTTAAGCAAACACCTTCCCAAGTGATTAGTATTCGAGAGGAAATGGAAGTGGTAATGGCAATCAAAATAGCTTTAATAAGAATGATAATAATAGCAATTATAATTCTTATAATGGAAATAGAAGCTATAAAAATGAATATTAAAACTCATCTTAAGGACAGTAAACTCATAACTTATTTTATATTTCAAATTTAAAGTAGAAATAATGAGCTTTAAGTTATTTTATTTAAAATTATCCTAAGCTTCAATAACAGTAATAGCAAATAATACGGAAATAACAACAATAATTATGATAACAAAAGAGTGAGTAGCTAAAATTACAGAAACCTTACAGGTGGTGGCGGCAGCTATAATAACAATGGAAATTTTAGACGTTCAAATTCAAATAGAAATAGATCAAATAACAATTATAAAAACTATGGAAGAGACAACAATAACTTTAGAAGAAATAATTCACCGTAATTTGATTAATTTAAAGATATATTTTCATTAATTTTTAATATTTAATTTTCAACATAAATTTAGAAGAAGAAACTATAACAGATATGATAATAGAAATTATGAAAGAAGAGATAGCTAAAGTAGGAGAACCGATAAATATTAAAATTTAGATCGTAAGTACCATCACTCAGACCGCTCAAATAAATTCTAAAAAGCAAATAAATCATACTATAATAGCAATAGATCAAACAGCATTAAATATAAGGGTTAAAAAGATAATTAATATAACAGGCAAGGATATCAATAGTCAGATGGCACTTCCAAGAAGTATTATAAGGATAATAGTAATTTGCAATATTTTGTTATAATTCAGCTAATAACTTCTAAAAATTTTAAAAAACTAACAAAGAAACCAATAAAAAAATAAAGAAATTTTAGAAAGATGAAATAATAAATATTTTTATGGAAATTAGTTTTAAAAAATATTTTTTTTCTTTATATGAAATAATTTTATCATTTATTTTTAAAAAGAATCTAAATAGACTCACTCGAGTTCAAGTAAAAGTAGTTCTTCTAAGGATTCATTTGTAAGTGGAGCCTCAAAGGATAGATCTAAGGATGCTGGACATTATAAATTTAAAAATGGAGAAACTTTTGACGATGGGAGATATGTTGTTGTTAAACATTTATCGGATGGCACTTTTGGCAGAGTCCTTGAGGTTTAAGATCGTTAAAATGGTAACAAACTATACGCTTTAAAGGTAATCAGGGCAGTTGAAAGGTATGTTGATGCTGCTTAAATTGAAACAGAAATAATCAGAAAAATACAGGCAGCTGACCCAGAAAATAAATACAGAATAGTTAAACTTGAGTCTACATTCAAACACGGAGCCAATTTCTGTATGATTTTTGAGAAATTAGGTCTTTCTTTATATGAACTGTTGAAAAAAAATAACTATATTGGCTATAAAATTCGCTTAGTTCAAAGTTTTTTCAAATAAATTTTAGAGAGCGTCGGATTTCTCCACTCAATTCATTTAACTCACACAGATTTAAAACCTGAAAATATTCTTCTTGCTTCTCCAGAATTAAGACTTGTTGTTGAAAATAACTCATAAAAAGATTCTCCTTCTACTTAATATTAATCGTCAGATAAAACAAATGCCACAGCTGGTACAGTTTCTGAAAATAACTAAAAGAATGAACATCAAAATAATTCAACAGGTAAAAGATCTTCTTCATCATCTTCTTCCTCTTCCTCGTCCTCCTCTTCATCAGGATCACATGCTAAATCCTCCTCTAAAAATTCTAAAAAATACTGGGTTCCTGTTTCAGATGAAATAAAAATAATCGATTTTGGTGGAGCAACTTTTGAAGACGAGCATCACTCAGACATCATAAATACACGTCAGTATCGTGCACCAGAAGTTATTCTAGGATGCTGCAAGTGGAATGAAGTTAGTGATGTTTGGTCTATTGGCTGCATTATTATGGAGCTTTACTCAGGAGAATTATTCTTCCCTACTCATGAAAAAATAGAGCATCTTGCTATGATAGAAAAAGTATGTGGACCTATCCCACAGTGGATGGCTCAACGCTCTGATAATAGTGTAAATAGTCATTTTAAAGTAACAGAAGAACACTTCTAGCAAAATGGTACATATTTTGATTGGCCTAAAAATGATACAAGTCGCAAAAGCATTAGCAATGTTAAAAATTTATTAAGCTTTGACGATATTCTCAAACCTGAACATCGCATCCTTGGAGATTTAGTTCGTAAATGCTTAATAATAGATCCAAATCAAAGAATAACTTGTGCATAAGCTTTACAGCATGAGTTTTTTAGCATGAAATTTGATTGAAATAAATTATTATAAAATATTTTAAGAAAAATTAATCAATTTAATCTATAATCTTACAATCTAAATTATCTTTTAACTAAAAAATAAAATAAAATAAATTAAAAAATAAACAAATAATATTTAATATTTTATATACATTTTTAATTCTAGTTTTCTCTCTTAATTAATTGATACTTTTAGGGATACTCTTTAATCTAATCAATTCCTCTTATACATCATCAAAGTGGAAAAAAATCTGAAAAACAAATAATCAACCAAAAAAATTATTCACAAACTTAATTACTCTTCTATCTGAATAGTATTTTAAAATTGCTTTACCATATTTTACTCTGTTATTTTAGAAGTAAAAAATTTAATAGATAATATTTCTCCATTAAAAAATAGGTTAAAATCAAATAAGCATCTATAGTCAGTTAGATAGTTAAAAAACAATAAAATTAATAAGAAATTATATTAAATAAAAAGCAAACACAAGAATTCAAAAACACTAATTTTTATTAAGTAAATAAGAAAGTTTATGTCTTCTTTTATTTTGAATATATCAAAACATTATCTAATATTAGTTATTTAAAGAAATTCAATTTGTTTGGAAATAAATATTTTATTTGTAATTAAATTAAGTAAGTAAACTCTAAAAATTTAAATATTTAATATCTAATTTATAAAAAATAAATTCACTTATTTTTATCATACTTTTTATTGAGAAACTTATTTTTTAATAAATAAATTAAGCTATTTTATAATTTTATATTTAAAAAAATAACTCAAAATTTTTTACTTACAATTCCACTTCTCTTTTAACTATTAATTATTTAATTTAATAATTAAAAAAAATTGATAGTTTTTTCTATATGAAGCTAATAAAATTTTAAGAAAAAGAATAATAGACTAATTGTAAATGGTTAAAGTAAGAGCATAAATTTCAATTGAAAAGCATTTTTTAGCTATTCAAATATACTAATTAAAAAAAAATACATAAATAAGTAGAATTTCTATTATTTTATTTAAATTTTATTTTTACTAAATCAAATTAATTTTTTAATTTAAATTATTATTTTTAAATAAAATATCGTGTACACTTTTCTTTAAAATGAGGTAATATCATAATGAATAAATTTATATTTTAATATTTGAAAAGTTATGTGTTTAGTAAATATGTTCTTTTTGTTTTTTGTGTTTTTTTTATTTGATTTATTTTTATATTTTTATTTTCAATCTCTTATTTAATTTTATCTTTTGAATTTTATTTCTAATTGATTAATTAATTTTTTTATCTGATCTTAGTAATTTATTATCTAATCTTTTTAATTTTTATTTTATCTTTATTATTTATTATTTTTCTTTTTAACTTTTTCTTTTTTAAGTTTCAGCGAGAGAAGCGAGTATGATTCCATCATGAGCAGAGAGCTTTTATTTAAAAAATACTATTTATATATTTCTTTAAAACTTTTTTCCGGGTTAAAAACTATGAAGATCTAATTAGGAAAGCCCTTTTCTCCATTAAAATCTTAGTTGCTTAAGCAAATTATCAAATCATTTTTATTAATTCAAAAACTTGAGGGAGTTTAGGAGTTGATCTAAAGAAATAAAATAATTGATTACAAATGAATGAATTATTTAGCCTAAAATCATTCAAATCTGATGAATCAGAAATAATCAATGTATTTTGTTTCTTTAGAGGGGGTTTTTAAAAACTTTTTAAAATGATTTATTAGATAATCTGGTGAAAGCTTTTATCTCGATTTATGACGAAGTGCCGATGAGTATGAAATCTAATTGTTATTAATATTTTTTCAATAGAATTTTTTCGAATACTCATCCCTATTTTAGATATTCCGATGTACATAATGATGTACAAAAAAAAGAAGGGGAAAAAGAAGTTTGCCTTTTAAAAGTAAATTAATTAATTTTATTTTTTATCAATTAATTATAATTTTTTATCTTTCTTAATCTTATTTTTTTTCTTTTATTTATTATTTTAGAATCTTATGAAAAAAAACTTGGGGAAAAGAAAATAAATTGAAAATTTTTTTATAATTAATTAATTAAAAAAATATTGAATTATTTCTAACTTCAGTTTTAATTCTGGCGATTTGATGAATCTTTGTTATTAAAATGCTTAAAAAGAATAAATGCACTATTTTTTTGTATCTTCCAATGATTATTACAATCAGAGCCCTGCCTCGGAGGAGAGTAGTTTCAGGAGTAGTCCCCTGAGAGCTCACAAAACAAGATACAAAGAAATTTATCTGCGTTTAAATGAAGCTCTTAGTTTTTAATAGAACCTCAATTTTTAAATACCCGATCAATTAAGAGGTTTAATAAAATTCATCATTAAGCTATAATTAAAACCCATGAAAGCATATATTAGAGGAAAGGGGGAAGGTAAGTTTGATAGACAGTACTATTATTTGGTATTTGTAAATCTCCATTTACTTGTATTTGACAGATGAAGAATATTATGTAACTAGCTACTGTTTTTTGAGCTCTTCTCTTGAATACCTAGTATATGATAGGAATAGGAGTGACTTTTTGATTATTTAAGTTTTTATAAGCACGCTTATTTTTAACAGAAAAAAATTTTAATTTTTCATATATTATGAATTAATTCAAATTTGTTAACAAATAAGATTCCAAAAAATCCTTAGTTTTTTATCGAAGTGAAATAATCAAATTGTTATTATATTCAAATTCATCCTCTTTAATTATTTAATTAAAGTGCGATGCGTCTTCGAAATTAACACTCTAAATAAAGAGGAGATGATAAAAAAAATGATGACTTTCAAAATGTTAAAAAAATTAAAAAAATGATTGATTGATTGATTTCTCTTTTTACTAACTAGAACTTCTTTTATCCATATAGTCGACAGACTCTAAAAAGAATCCTATATTAACCCTCTCTAATCCAAAATATAAAATGATTGATTGAAATAAATAAAATTAAAAAAACTGATTGATTGATTGATTGATTGAAACTTTAAAAAAATTAAAATAAATAAATAAAAAAATCTTAACAATAAAATATTAAAAAACTGAATAAAATAACATAACTTAAAAATAAAATATTAAAAAACTCTAAAAAAACTTAACAATAATATATTAAAAACTCAATAAAATAAAAAAACTTAACTTAATATTCTTGAAATATTAATAAATTAAATAAATATATTAGAAAAAAAACAAACCTTTTGATAAATGAACACTGTACTTTTAATAACTAATTTATGCTGCTTTTATTTTCACATTCATACTAAAACTTTTAGATTACATATTTTATATATATTTGGAGCTTAGCTGCTAATAGTTTATATCTAAATATTTCATAGTTTAAGAAATAATTATATGGCAATTATTATTTAGTGAGGATTTTATAATATGATTAAACATAATAATGTTATATGTGATGTTTAAAAGTACAAAATTTATAAATATTTGATTAAAAAATAAAATAATAATTAAAACTTTTTATATGCCATTTGTTTATATAATACTCTTTCTATTTACTTACCTAGTAATATATAATTTATATAAGCAACAACAAGAAATAAATTCTCTGGTAAAAGTATAAATGATCATCTTTTAATTGGGAAAAGAAAATTATTGAAATTTAATGTAAAAAATATACATTCTTGTGTATAAAGATACATTTGTTTAAACTTTAATAAAAGAAAAGAGCTAGTTATAAATGAGGTTTATCTTAGTTTTAATAATTGGATTTATAATGATTAAATAGAATACCTGTTCGGGTATTGTGAAACTAAATCTTTAAAAAGTTGTACCATTAAAAATGGGTTACTTTAATAAATTATCATTTACAAGTGACCAATTTTGGGATGCAGATTCATCTCACACAATGTCATAAGATGGTGAACTTAAACTATAATTAGTAATTATTTTTGTTAGCAAAATATCACAATAAAAAACTTAATTTCTATAATGAACAATAATATTTCTATTTCTTATTTTAAAATAAATAGCTTTATCCTTACGACTCTTCTCGATTTGATACCTTCATTTTTCAATAAGAAAGCGATTTTTAAATGTATTACAGTAATGTTAAAGATATAAAAAATTAAAGATCATGTGTGGAAAATAGTCCTCTTAATTTTACAAACAATTAAATTATGCTTAGAAAAAACAACATAACTTTTAATATAAGTGATTTAGATAAATAGATAGTTGTTATTGATAACACGAAGTACCCATGTAATAATGGTAGCTACTATCCCCTTATTTAACTTTATTATGAATATACAGTGACTTTTAATTTTGAGTATTCTTATTATTATGCATGCAAATCAGGTAAATTATTATATTTACATGCATATCAGTTATTAGCGAATAAATTTATTTACTTTAAATTTATATAGTAATTTTGATAGGAGTGCTTGTTATTCTAATTATTATATCAGGCATCATCATATGCTATTTCAGATAAAGGAAATTAAGAAAGAAGTTGCTCAAGAAGTAACTTGAAGAGAATTAAATGCTTGAGTAGAAAGATTTAATAAATGACATAAATAATTCTAATAACGAAAATATTACAAGCGAATTTTAAAGTGATAAGTCTGTTGTTAATTCTTTAGCTTCTTTCTCAGCAGGCTTCTAAAAATCTTACCACTAAAAGAGCTTCTTTTAAAATAGTTTATAACAGAGCTAAAACTTAAATTCACGTGCAGCAAATACTCAATCTGGTAAATCTCTTGGTTAATAATCATAGTATGGCAGCCTGGATGATAATAGTATAGCTAACAAGCTTTCAAGAAATGTTGATTCAAGAAGAGATACTGGGAATAATCGTAGCATCTACGACGATAAAAAATCTTCAGATAACTCATTTAATGTATATAACGAAACTTCGTTTAATTCAGATTAATAGTTTAGTTTTGTTGATAAATTTTAACCAAAGCAGTTTACTTCCAATAACAGTCTTCCAAAAACAAATAATAGCTTTATTAAAAACAATAATACAATAAATTATTACTAGAATGAAGAATTGCATAAAATTTAAGAAGAAGATGCTATACCAGGTTCTCCTTAACTTAGATTCAAAAAAAAATGAATTTGATCTTATAATTAATTTAATAAGCATTCAAAGAAAGTAAAAGAATTGTTTGCCTATATATATAATTTAAAAAATTATAATAAAATTTAAAAATAAATTAAAATAAATCAATAAAAAGTTTCTTTTAATTTAATTAAATAATATTTTCAGTTTAAAGAATTCATGTAATTAATTTAATAAATATGAAATCAAAAAATTAGTTTGCTTAGTTATATAGCTTAATAAATTATATCTAAAATGTTTTAATTAATAATTTAATTATAAATAAATAATTCAATTTTTTTTATGTTTAATTCAGTTAAAAAATATTTTCATTTTGTTTTACCATAATTAACTTAATAAATATTCAATGAAAGAAATATATTTATTCTTAAAATATCTTTATAATTTATATCTAAAATGTTTCAACTAATAATTTAATAATAAATAAATAGTTCAATTTTTTTTATGTTTAATTCAGTTAAAAAATATTTTCATTTGATTTTATCTATTGTTAAGTAAATAAATATTCAATCAAAGAAATACATTTCTTAAAATAACTTTATAAATTATATCTTAAATATTTTATCTATTATTAAGTTAATAAATATTCAATGAAAGAAATATATTTATTCTTAAAATATCTTTATAAATTATCTAAAATGTTTCAACTAATAATTTAATAATAAATAAATAGTTCAATTTTTTTTTATGTTTAATTCAGTTAAAAAATATTTTCATTTGATTTTATCTATTGTTAAGTAAATAAATATTCAATCAAAGAAATACATTTCTTAAAATAACTTTATAAATTATATCTTAAATATTTTATCTATTATTAAGTTAATAAATATTCAATGAAAGAAATATATTTCTTAAAATAACTTTATAAATTATTTAAAAAATATAAAAGTTATTATTTAAAAAAAAATGATTTCTTTTAATCAAATTAAAATTTTATTTTCTAAAAGAAACTTGTTTTTTGTTTTTATAAGTTCAACTTAAAAAAAGTTTAAATAAAAATAATTTTGAAACAAGATTGAAATATCGTTAATATTTAAATTCTCTTTATTTAATTATTGATGACCTTGGCTTTATGGTACTAAATATTAATATATGATTGATTCTTTTTTTCCTTTTTTAAATCATAAATTTATAAAAAATCAGTTATTGGATTGTTTTTGATTTTGATTTTTTTGATTTTTTGGATAATTGAAATAGAAAGTATGCTTCATTTATTTTGATATTGTATAGCATTACATCTAAGAGATCATAATATCTTATTGTTTAAACTAATCAAATAATTTGTGTAAAAAAACTTTTCAAAAGAGAAAGATTTTTTGTTAATTTCTTTTTTTAATTTTACTATTAATAGAAAAAGGAACTTATCAACAGTCAGTCTTTTTTAATCATTATACATGTCTTCTAATATTAATCGCCCTAAAAGCTTGGCGGGCAACAAATTTAAACCTCCTACTCCTCTAATACAGAATAAAAATGTAAAAAAAAGAGATTCTTTTAGAGTTTAATAAGAGAATAATTATGACAATGATATAAATGATAATAATTAAAGAAATTCAATACGACTAAAATCTCATAAGGGTAATATTGCATAAAATAATAACGGTTAACTGACTGGCTACTATAATGGATAAATATAAACTAATAATGATGGCCTTTTATATTTTGGAGGAAACATAGGAGGCTAGAATTCTTCAAAGTCAAATAAAAGATTTTTCACCTCAAACGTTTTAAATAGCCAAAATTCTAAAGAATACAACGATCAAATTACAGATGAGTTTAACGATAACAATATAGTTTAAAAAAATTTATAATTACAACTTGATGAAATTAATAATGAAGCTTGCAATAATGTGCCAAAGCTGATCAAATAAAATTTAAATTCAAAAAACAACTCTGCTTAGAGTACTTCTCAATCTTCAAGTACAACTCCTATATCAACAAATGGATTTTAACAGTCAGATAATAAAAAGTCTAAATTGAATGGCGCTCAATAAGCAGGTTAATCAAAAAGTAGTAAAAAAGGGGAAAAGTATATTTCAATAAAGGACACTATAGCAGCCTATAAAGAAGTAGAATAGAAACTTATAATGAAAAGCAACGATATTAATGGAAGGCCTCCTTTATTAATATCGACGAATAATCAAATAGGAATATCATCTATTACTCCTTAATCGATTACATCTAATTAAGCATAAAATCAATAATTATAACAAAATTTAATTAATTCTATCAAGTAGGTGTATTCAGAAGAGAGATTGAATATAATAGGTTCTTCTTGCTAACAATAAAATATTGACAAAAAAGGAATACCTTTTGGTGTAAATCTGAATTAAAGACCGGGATTAAATAGTGCAGCTAATAGTAGCTCTTCAACAACTCATAAAAATAACAATCCACTTCTTAATAAAGAAAATTCTACGACAGGGTCATCTTTTTAGAATTCTAATCAGGCGACAAACACTATTTATAATTATTTAGTTAATCCTTCTGCTGCTCTTCCTCCTTCAAAAATTAACAGTATAAACGTTTTTAGAATAAAAAAATAATAATCTTCTACGAGAAGCAGCTATAATCAATAAACACCTTAGTAAAATAACTACTATTAATTAGATGGAAATAACAATTTTTATATATAATAAATTTTCAACTCATAAAAAAGCAAATAACAAAATTTTTTAAACTAAGAAAGTGATGAAGAATAAAGTAACGAAAAAAATAATACTTCATTCAACTGCTACGATTCTAATAACCCAAAAAGTACTACTCAAAATCAAAACTAGTTAAAACAAAAATATTAATTAGCACCACAATCTTAGATCACTGCAGATGAATTTAATTATTAGGACTCTTCTTAATTAGATAAAAATAGCTCTAAATTGATAGGAAGTAATAGGTATATTCAAAATAACAGATAAATTTTAAGTGCATAAAGACCTCCTAAAGGATAAAACAAGTCTGCTGCAGCCACGAACTAGAATTCGACTAATAACACTTCCTCAATGCAATTAAATGAAAATAAAAAAATTAGATTTTCTCATGCTAAAAGAAATTCAGAAAAATTTACAGGAAATACTATTAATACCTAATCTAATTGGTCTCCAGAAGCATCTATCTGTTAATAAGATGATGCTAGCTCAGATGAAATTTAATTATCATCAAAATCAAATAGAAGCTAATCAAGTTAAAGTAAACCAAATAATTTTTCTAGTGTAGACAAAAATGAAAAAGGAAATTTATAAAGTGAGAATAGTTAGAGCAATTCATATTCAAAAAATACTGATACAAACTAAAGTTTACAAAAATCGAGTCTACTACTGAAAATTTAAAAACAGAATGAGCATTGCTCTCAAATCTTATCCACAATAAATACTGCAGAAATAAAACCTTTATACTGGAAATCTTAAGTAATTGATGATATAGCCAACACAGATTATGAAAGAAATATTTTAATTTTAAAAGCAGAAAATCTACTTTTTGGAGGTTTTACATCAGAATCGTATTGGGAAAAAAAAGATAATTAAGGACAGATCAACGGGAATGGAATTTTTGGTGGTATGATAAATTTTAATGGAAATAGCTCAAATAATATTAGATCTACCTATTTAAATAATGGGAATAGTGGGTATCAGGGAGACATATACAGTAATAAGTTAAACGAAATAAAAAGAATTTTAAGAACTCTGTCTAAACATTACCTTATATTTTTGCTATTTAATAGTTGCAGTAAGAAAGTCAGAGACTTAGTCAGCTTTATGATAAAGTAAAGCTTTTCTTTTGATGGTGCTTATTACACATACAATCCTTAATCATATAGCATTTATTCCAATAAATGTGTTAATTTACAGTAAATTATAATTGATTATAAGCTTCAAAGCAAGGTCAATAAAATAATAATATTTGATGCAGTTCCTTCAAATTTTTAAGCAAATCTCAATCAAAGCTAATTTCAGAGAAACAACTTTAGAACGCCAGCATATTCAACCCATAAAAAAAGAAATTTATCTTACTAACCTATGAGAAGCAAGAGTGGAGTTATTAATACAGAATCAGAGCCCTACCTTGCTAAGGATTAATTTCAAATTGAATAGTCAATTGAAAAAGATGATATTATTAAATCAGCTCAAAATTAAAATTGCTTCAAACTAAAAAAAGAGCTACATTTTTAATTATTATAAGAATTCATCCCTAAATTTGAAGAGAAGATTATTGGAAAAGCAAAAGTTGTTTTATTTAAATAAAGAATTAATCCTAATCTTTTATAGGCTAATCAAAAGAAAGTTTTAGAAGTTGCTCTTTCCTTTGTAGATCCTCGAATTAGTTCATTTTCAAACAATTTATATTTTTTAAATCTAGATGTATAAGATGTTACAGCCTAAGCATATGAAGAAGGCTTACTTAATCATAGAAAAAGGAATTTCTTAAAAGAAATAAACAAAGTTAAGTAACAAAACAAAAACACAAAAGAAGTTATTGAATTAGATAGTGACAAAGTTGCTGAAAATTTCAGAAACAGACTAATCGAATACATGAAATCAACTAACAAATAAATACATAATTTATATTATTTAGTTGGCGATTTAGTTGTTAGAAATAGAAACATTTTCCAAAAATACTATACTGACCCTTTCCATTGCAAAAAGAAAAATGTTGATAATCTTCTCTAGCTTGATATGCTGAGGTATAAGCCTTTTCCAAAATTATCTAAGCAAATGTATTTTAGAGGTAAATAAGCCTAAGATTATTAGAATCTTATGAAGTAGCTACCCTAAAAAAATCCATACGATATTTTATTTTTCCCAGAAGAAAATATCAATAATCCATATTAATAGAAGCCCCTTGAAAATAGTTAAATTATTACAAGCCAAAAAGATTAAAATATTGAGACTATTTCATTAGATGTGAAGCAATCTCAAAATAATTAGATTAAAGAAATTAATGAAATAAATATCAAAAAGAAATGTACAGCTATAAGTTATAATTTACCATTTAGCATATACTTATGCATGGAAGTTTAAATTTGAAAATGTGTATTTATTTTAAAAAATATATTAAAAAAATTATATATAAGTAAGTTAAAATGAATTCATTTTATTTTAGTTCAGAGTATGAATATTATAACATTTAATTTAAATACTTAATCATCAATCACTTTTTATTAGTTTGCCAAGTAAAATATAAAAGTTTCATTTTTAATATAATTAATTAAAAATTACAAATTTAGCTTAAACTGTACTTTCTAAACTATAGCTTATGAACTCAATTAATTAACTAATTAATTTACTTTTTAAATTTACACAAAATTCTATACTCTATACATTCTGTTTTTATTTGTTATTTTAAAAAAATTTAATTCTTTCTTACTTTTTTCAAATATTTATGGGTTTAAAATAATTAATAGAGTTTAAATGACTATTAATCAATCATTTACGATGAATTTTTAAAAATAAAATTAGTCATTAGAATTTCTCTAAAATAAAAAAACTAAATAATCTAAAATTTTAATAAACAAGCAAATATTAATAAATAATTTTTAAATGAGAAATTATTGTTATTATAAACTGTTTATATTTTGCGTATAAAAAGCAATATATTTTTTTTAAAAGATTCTTAAAATTTATTTCAATAGAATTTATTTATTAAACACATTGGTTGAATGTAATAAGTTAAAATTTTATAATTAATATATATTTAAAAAAATAAAAAATTAATAAAACTAAAATTACTATTTATCAATGAATTCTTAAAATTTTCATTCTTCCTATTTGAATTTATTTTTAATTTTAATTAGTTATCTTATTTTTATGTTTATAATAAGAAATTTTTTTTGACGATTTTGTAGAATAAATATTTTCATAGAATTTATTTATCAAAATCTATCAATTCTATATAATAAATTAGAATTTTACAATTAATAAAAACAAATTAAGTTTGATAAATAAAAGTAAATAAACTTATCTTAAATATAAAATAATTAAAATGTATCAAAAATTTTTTAATTAGTTACAAGAAAATTTAACAAAAATTATAAATTATTATCAAGTAAGATGATAATAATTCCTTTATAAAACATCCAAAATATAGAATATACTTTTGAAAAAAGCCATTAAGTATCAAAATCATTTTTAGAGAATTTCAAGTACTCCATTAATAAGTGGTTACAAGACGTTTTAATCTTAACTACGTGCTCCAACAGTAGCTCCTTGAGGATTAGTATTACTTGGAACTATAACTTCCAATAAGACAACAGTATTATTTATTTTAGCACTATAATAACTATTTTCTATTTTTTAAATAATAAATATTTTAATTCACAAAAATTAAGTTTAATTAATATTTATTTACTATTTTTAGCTGCAATGTAGAAAATTCTATTATCATTAAGCTTCTATTTAAGTGATTCTATCTAGAAATATTGGGGCTAAATAAAAGCTACACTTTGCTCTCTATGTGTAGTATCAGGTATAGATTTCCATATAGTTTTAAAATCATCTTGGGTTACTCTTCCATCAAGACTCTGTTAGTTTTTAGTAACAAGAAATAAATAAATTCATTGATTAAAAAAATTTATAAAATTTAGTTACCAACAAATGCACTATGTTAGCAGGGAGATCAAAGAAGAAAGTATCAATTTGATTTCTTACAGCCATCATTAATTAATAAGGATTAGGAGGTAATTTAGTTGGATCCTATTTGCCTGTGAATGAGAGAGTGGTTTGAACTTCAACAGTTGCATTTTAGTAAATGTTGACTACAGGTTATTCGTTTATTTTCAAACCAAAGTAATTAGGAGAAATTTATAAGAGAAATTCGTTAATTAATAAAGTAGATCTGTTATTAATTCTAAGCTTCAAAACAATTTAATTATTTTCATAAACAAGGCAAGCATCAAGCTGTAATCCAGATTTACCAGTTTTTCCTGGGGTTGTACTATTAATTACATTCTTTTTTTTATTTAAAATAAGATTTTAATTTAAAGCAACTCAAACAAAATATACAATGTAGTTTATTTAGGATTATATGGGAGCGACTTGGGGTTTGGAGGGAGAATCAAATAAGTCAAAGTCATTGTTATTTTATACAACAGGTTAGTTGCTTACAGCTTAAGTTGGCTAATATGCAGGAACAACGTGGTCATCAAGCATATCTAGTAAATCAGTTCCAACATTGTTAGCTGGTTTAACTTCAGGTTACTTTTGAACGGTAACAGGCTATACTGGAGTTGGAGCATCATCCAATAATTCTAAAAGATTTAAGTTAGCAGGTTGAGGTTGTTGAACGGGAGCAGGAGGATTTACAACCTAAGTTTATGGTTAAGTAACCTTTTCTTTTTTATCTTCAACTACTACATCAGCTTTTTCAACTTTAGAATCATCCTTTTTATCTTCTATCTTAGATTTTTCAGGAGACTTTTGGTTTTGAGAAGCGTTAGCATCTTTAGTTGGTACTCTTTATTTTAATTTTAACTTTTAAATATATATTAATTAGATTTGATAAATTTTAATCACCTTCTACGACGAGGGAACATTTCATCAACAGTCTTACTGTAAACAGCACAAATTAAACCCAAACTGTCAATCATTTTGTCTGTAAATTCAGTATCATTTGAATAATTGTCTTCTTGGATAGAGGGCATTTTGCAAATAACAGTGTCCTTAACTTTTTCAGTATCAATTGACAACATTCTCCAGTAAATAAAAGCTCTAAAATTTAATTTAAAATTAAGGATTTTTATCATTTTCTTTGGAATTTTTTTATTACCTATCACGGACATCAGGGTTTTCAGTCTTATATGAAGCTTATTCAAGAAGATTTTAGATGAAGTGTTATCCTTCATCAGGGTACTTCAATAAAATCTTAATAGCAGCTGTTAAAATTTCTAACTAAACACCTCTTTGTTCTTGTAAAAATCTTATTTAATTGAAAATATTATTGTAAAAATTGATCAAAATGCTAATTATTTATTGTTAGTTACTCTGAAATTCTGGTATTTATAAGCTCAACAACTTTAGGAATGAACTCAGCATATTCACCGATAATCCAAGATGCAGCTGCTTTAGCTTGTTCTTCGGTGGCCAAATCAACAATATTAATTAGAACTTCCAAGCTTTTTTCATGCTTAATTTTACTTGGATATTTTCTATATATTTTTTACATTGCAATAATAATTTCCTAAACATAAGGTTCAGTGGTTCTGTAAGTTTCTCTAATTTATTTCATTTATTCTACTAAAATTTCAATTGTCCTATTTTTTGTTTATTGTTAAAAATATTCCAATCATGAATAGGTTAAATAAATGAAATTCATACTTATCAACTGCTCTTTCGAATTTAATTGCTATAGTGCTTAAAGAGCTAATAGAACGTCTAACGAAATCTGGATCTGGTTCATTAACGTATTCTTTGATTTCATTTAACACTGATTCGTAGTTCTTATTATCACAAATTTTTGCTAAGATGTCAAGCTTCTCATTCTTAATATAATATGGCTCATTAATATTGCAAAAGAAGACCTTGATGTTCTTTTCCATAATTCCAGGTCTCTTTTGAAGAATATGAGGAACACATTTTAAAACAACGTATTAAATTTAAGGTTATTGCCATGATATTAAAGAAACTTTATAATATTAATAGATGAAAATTATAAAACACATTTCAGATTATTAATAATAAAAAAGATTACTTAAATTTTGAGATATTTTAGCACTCAAGTTTTTAACAATGTCAACTGATGTAATATAATCCATAAACTTGATTACTACTTTAATTGCACTAAATACTACAGCAGGATTAATAAGAGACAATCTAGGAAGAACTCTTTCAACGATCCTATGAGATTTTTAACAGATATATAATTTTAGTATATAAAAAATGTATTTTACATTTCAGCTTCTTTAGAGTTCTCTGGAATGTAGTTAACTAAGTAGTCCATAACAACAACTTGACCCCATTCTTTTATTTAAGACATCATAAAATTAATATTTCGAAATAACTAATAAGCAAATCTAAATATTTAATATGTAATGAAGGAAGCTCATAAAAATATCTATTTACCATGACATTCATTGACAGCTGTTAGCATTTTTTGTAATACTTTTTATGTGATTGTTATTAAATTCTTTCCTCTAATTTTAAAAAAATAAGTTAGTTTATATTATCAATAATTAGTAGCTAGAAGATTTAAGTTTAAATACATTTTTATTATATTTTTAAAAAGTGATAATTTAAATTTTATTTTAAATTTTTAGATGTATGTTTCGCATATCTATATATATTTCTATCTATCTATCTTATTATTTATTTTTCTTGCATGAATTATTTATTTAAAAGAAGAACGTTTTTCTTTAGATATATTAATAAATCCTTTTGATAGTTTATTTTAAATTTATAAATTTTTATGTCTGTGCTTTTTCAAAAAAGAAAAAAACTCTTTGTAGCTATTAAAATAAAGAAACAATTACCTGTAATATGACATTTCGTTTAAAGCTATAAGAACATTAGCTAAAACTTTTGCATTTGCTTCATTTGTAAGCATATTTTACAAGGATTAAATAAGATTATGATTTTCAATAATGTCAGGTGAAACCTCATAAACTTTGGGAATGCAAAGTGCTGCAGTCATACGAACATAAGGCTCGGGATCTACAAGAGCTTCTTTTAAAGGTTCAGCTAAATATTAGTTGATGCTTGGTACTCTTACACAACCCATGGTACGCACTGCAAGAGCTCTAAGAATAGGATTTTGCTTATTTTTAATATCCTTATCAAATTAACTCACAACCATAATGGCATCGTCAGGCTTTGTTTTAGAGTAGTTAATGATGTATAAATATACGAGCTTCTTCAATTCTAATTAGGGGAATTCTAAGCATTTAATAACTGGCTAAAAGAGAGGGGAAACATCTTTTCCGATAGTCATATGGGCTATAACCTTCTTGACAGCCTCTTTCTTTTTTTCATAGGAATTAGAGTTTAAATCTTCTGTCAATTCGAATAATTCTCCTCTTTTGTTTGATGATTAGAAATATTGCGCCATTTTTCCTTATTCTTTGTTGTTTTATTTATTCACCTATTTCCTTTTTATATCTTTTTTTCTACTTTACTTTCTCCTTTTTTTGTCTTTTCAATGCGAAAAGATTCTTTCACCACCTTATTCTTTTGAAAATTAAGTCTCTTTGTTTTTTAATTAACAAATTTTTTGTTAAATTGTTGTTGCTGCTTTATTTTTTGATTTTCTTTTTCTTGTTTTTAATTTGATTAATAAGATTCGTTCTTTAGCAAGTTAAGACTTATCTTATACAATTAATGTTAATTATATTGGAAATTCTTTCAAATTTAATATTTTTATTGAATTTTTTATTTTATTTTATTTCCCTTTTAATAAATTCTCTTTGATTTCTTCTCTATTCAATCAATCAATCATTAAAGTATTGTTTGTATAAAATCCCTTCATCTAACTTTATTATTTTTTTTAAGTAGTTTAGATTATCAGACTCAAACGTGCTATCAAATTTATTTATAATTCAAAAACATTGCAGAACGGAATTCAATAAAAAGAGTATTCAGCTCCTCTTAAATTTTGCTTTGATAGATTTTAACATTTTGAAATTGTATAAATAAAACGTGTTTCTTCAATTATATTCATAGCTTCAACAAAAAAAATATGAAATTTCATATTATAACTGTAGTAATTAATATTTAAATTATAAAAATAATTTTAAATTAACAATTTTCGAATTAAATTTTTAAACACTGAGGTATTTTTTTTGTTGGAAAATTTCAAAACGTAAATTTTTATTATTCATTTTAGAGCTTATTTGTTTTTGATATTTTAAATTTTAATTCTAATAAATAAGTTTTAAAGTATAAATTATGGTTGAATAAATAAAGATTGATGACTATAAAATAATTAATCTAAGAATACCAAAACAAAAATATTTAATTTATTTTTAGTTAGAATTATTAAAAGATAAATTTTATTTTTTTTAAATAATTATTTGTTTGCTTTTAAAGATTTAAATATTAATTCTAATAAATATGAATATATATTTAAATATTTAAAGAAGGTTAATTTTTTAAAAACTGATGATTTTTAAATAAAGATATTACTTATAATTATAAAAAGTATTCTAATTTTTATATTTTTAAAGTTATTTAATTTATATAAAAAAAATTTATTTGTCGTTCTAAGTGGTTATTAGATAGATAATCATATTATAAATTTTTATTCTAATAAATAGGTCTTTAAAACTTTAATAAAGGTTGAATTTTTCATGGTTGATAACTAAAATATAATTAATCTTAAAAAACTGATACAACAAAATTTAAAATTAATTAATTTAAAAATTAAAAAACTTACTTATTAACAGAATTTATTTATTATTTGTTAATCCTTTTTCATCAGTTTAAATATGCAAGATTGTTTTTTTAATACTAGCAGACTAATTTTTATCAAATAAAATTCAAATATTTTAACAAAATAACTTATTTAAATAATAAAATAATTTTATTAATTTTGCTTAGCCATTTTAGTGTATATTTAAAATTTATTATTATGATTAATTTTTAAAGTTCTATTTATAACAATATTTCTAGAAATTATTGATAGATTTCTTTTTAATGATGTAAAGATATTAATCAGATTTCAAAAATTAATATTAATTTGTTAATTTCATTCATTCAATTTTTTGTTTTTAAAAGTAACTAAAATGCTAAGTTTAACAAAAAGAGTTTTAAATCTTGTAAAAATAGTAAAAAAAACTCATCTTATTCATAAGCCATAGTACAACCTACTTTAAAATGTAGATAGGTTGAAATCTAAGCCTAAAATTCAAGAGAAACCTATGTAACAAAAATTAAAACTTAAAAAAATTAAGAACTAATATTAAAATGATAATCTAACTACTTAGACCTTTCATAGAAAAAGAAGACTTTTAAGGTGAAGCCAATTTATTATTATACAGATTAGAAAAGGCATTCTAAGATTTAAGACAATATGAAGAAAAAATCAATAACATAGATAGATTGTAAACAATTATTTTTAACAAAACGTAATTGCAATTTGGATATATTTATGAAAAATATTTTTTTTTAAAGCAACGAAAATGACGATGAAGACTATAAGCTTTAAATTGATATTAAAGAAGTAGGAGTTTATCAAGTATACACTGATTTCAACCAAAGATAAATTTATTTATTTAGCCCAATAAGGTAAATAAATAATCATATATATTTTATATTTGTCTTAATAAGTAAAAAATTACTAACAAATATAGCGGCTTGTTTAAGTATTACTATGATAAAAATACTGAAATGTGGAAATCTAATAAAGATGAGCATTTCTTAATAGAACATCTAACAAGAGAAATCAGCAAATATTGTAAGGGATATCTTTAGCTTTGAATTGATAAGAAAGTTCACAAAAATAAATTAGTTAAGATATTTTAGTATTAAATTTATTTTAAATTGTTAAAACTAATTATTTATAAAGAATAAAATGAAAACAGTCAGTTTGTTTAAACAAAAATTTATAATATATTTTTAATTCATTTTCAAATTTTAAAAAGAATCATTCATTTAAGGCATAATAGTATGATATAATTAATTTGCAATCATTTATATTTGGACAATTAGCACATCACTTCGATAATAGTTCATCACAATTCCCAAGTTTATTTAATTAAAGAATCAAACTATTCTTCTCTATCAATGAGTGCACTGACATCCTTTTTAAAATATTATTATTTATATTTAAGTTTAATCTTTTAATTCAAAATTGATCTTACTTGATAGAAAAGGATAAATTCTAATTTTGAAATTGGTTTCAATAAATCTTTTATCTACCATTCCTTTATGAATTCATCGAAATGTTACTTTGCAGATTTTTGACCTCTTACAACCTTTTATTGAAAAAGTTAATAATTTTTTTAAATTGCTTGTCTTCTAACTTTTTTAATTACATCTGTGTATTTGTGTGCTTTGTAAGCCTTACCAATAGTTTCTAAATTTACTACTCCATACTATTGCTATATTTTTTCAAAAGCTTTTGAAACTAAATCACTTCTTCTGTCAGATAAGCTTCCCTTTAAAATGATATTTTTGCAAATAAATATTAATTAAAGAATTAAAATAAAATTTATTTTTTACTCTCAGAGATGAAATAAATTCTTGATAATCAACATATCCATTAAGATTTTTATCATAAGCTTCCATTAATAATTTAACTTCCTATTTATTATAAAAAATAATATTCAATTTTCAGTTTATTTCTTTGAACTAAAAAGCTATTTTCTAATTTTTTTCTAAGAAATATTTTTTAAAGAATTATCCTGCTTACTTCTGGTGTTGATTGTATTCCAAAGTTTCTTAAACCCCAACGGAAATCGTCATATTCAAGTTAACCTGTTTTTTATTAGTCCATATCTCTAAAAATAAAATCAAGACCTCTTAAACTGAAGAATCCTCTTGCAGATATTTAATAGCGTAACTTTTAAACTATGTCTTTAGGAGTTTCTATACGATCAAGAACACTCTCATCAAATTCTAAGATTGGATCATCAGCTGTAACAAGACACCAAGTGTTTTAAGAATGCTAGTTTCTCATAGGAATATCAATTGTAGTTCTTCCCATCTTTTCAGCAATTAAATTTTATGTTTTGTTATATGTTTAATATTAAAGAGCAAAAACTTCGTTTTCAATTCCATAAGTGTTCTTCACTTACTACTCATCACTTGCTAAGTACTAATTTGTTTAGAAGTGTTTTAAGATTATAGGATCATTTGCTCTAACAGGTTATTTATTCATTTCAAATCTAATTTAAGGGTCAATATGCTCAACAACCCAAACAGAATCAAAATTATCCTTGGAAGAAAGGAATGAATCTTATTGTCTTGAGTTTTTTTTACTTCTTTAAGGATCAGCAGGCTAGCTAGATAAGTAGAGCTAGTTCATTTTAAAATTAAATTTAATCCTTTACCTAAAAATTAAATAAAATTTTTACTGGTTTTCTAAACATTCTAGGATTGACAACAATCTTAAATTTCTATCCATAGCACAAGATGTTTTATCTAGGATTGTAATCTTCAGGGCAACTAATGTTAAATTAATGAATTGGTTAACGAAACAGATAATATTTAAAATAAATCTTATAGTTACGGTTGTATTAAGAAAATAGAGCGTGCACATGGGAAGGTCTTTCCAGTTGTAGACACAGGATAGCTTTCATCTATTTAGTTATATTTTTCCCAAATATCACAAACTATTTTTTTTAATTTTACATTTAATTTATGTACTCTAAATTGTTTTCAATAAAATTAATAATAATTTCAAAAGAAATGGCAAACATTTTACCTAAATAACCTCTTGTCTTATCATTATAAAGCATAATTCTATCTCCAAAATGAATGTAACCATCTCTTGAATAAGTGAGAGAAGCCTAATATAATTAATATGTTTTTTTTAATCATTTAAGCAAATAGAATAATTATTAATGTTAATTAAATTTAAAGTATACTTTTTGATGACCAGCTTCGATCTTTTATTATGCAATTGATGTTTTAGTTTATGTAGCTAAATAATCTTTGAATCTAACCATTTTTATATGTAAATGAATTAAAGAAGCAGCTCATGTTAAACATAATATTTAATCTATTATCTAATATAGATTTTTTTAAATGAAAAATGATCAATACCTTATTTTTTCTAATTCCCACTCTTCGCTCCAGTTTCCTATACGAACTTAGTGGCGATATTTTTATGGAATGCTTCCTTATCCTTGATTCATTTTGTAAAACTAGCTTGTGAAAGAATAAAATAATCTAACAAAATTGTTTTTATCTGCTTGAATTATTATTTATAGTAATAATTTATAAAATTTTGAATATAATTTTTAATCTGAATATGTTTGGTTGTTCCAATTAGATAACTGATTTATTATTTAATGAATCAAACTTTATAATTAAAATATTAGTTATCCTTTAACTAATAATTAAATAAGTACATTTTAAAAATCATATATTAAATCCAAGATATTGTTAAAATTTTTATGAATTAAAAATTCTTTATCACAAAATAGCAAATATCTTTATTGATTGATAGTAGAATCTTTATTTCAAATTTATTTTTATTTTATATAAATGTGAAAGAAATTATTTTTATAAAATTAAAATATAATTTAAATAAATCACATTTATTTTTTTATTAATAAATTAAACTATTATATACATATAAGCATAAGGTTGTTTAGTTTATTTAATTATAACTCAAAAATATTTGTTTACATAATAAGATTTTCTTTTTTTCAAGGAAAAGTTTCTAATAAATTTATTATTGTATTTTAAATATGATTTCTACTTCATTTATAAGGAAATAAAAAAATAAAAATAATTTTTAACTTGCTAATATTAATGAATTATTTTTGACTGAAAAGTAGAAAATTTTAAAAACTTATTTATTTTCACTTTTCCATAATTTTTAATTAAATCAGAACTTATTTTTAAAATATTAAACTCAGCTTTATTAAAAAATTCATTTTAGTAATTAATTTGTTAGCTTTTATATCAAATTTGAATCAAGAGATTATATTTGAGTGATGTTATAATAGCTACAAACTAACTTCTTAAAAGCTTTTACATCAATAAAAAATGAATCATGAATTAATTAAAAAGATATTTTAAAATATTTATTACAAGCAAATAATTAAAATAATTTATTTTTGAATAATTTTAGATTGAATACAATTTAAAAAAATAAATGATATCATTTAAAAAATAAAATTTTGACATTTTTTTTTCACAAATAAAAAAATATTAATTTTAGTAGTTAATATTTAATTAAATAAATATATTTGTTATCCTTTTTAAAAATAGTAAAAATAATTTTTAGTTTATTTATTTAATTAAACAATAAATAAATAATTTATTGGTGATGAGTTAATGTTTATATAAATTTATTAACATTTGACATAATATAAAACATTTAAGATTATTTATTTAAAGAAATTAAATTTACTTAATTGCTCTATTTTTAATCAAAATAATCTATAATCTTCTCTGAAATACTTCATATCTTCGTCTTCTTAGTTATCTTATGTTGTTTATTCCTTATTTACTATTTTAATGAAGGGAGCACTTCTTATCATGTCTATTCTACCAATTCTTTAAAAATTTTCATGAATATAAATATTTAAATCAATATCTTACTTCTTCTTTGAAGGCTATTCCATTTTTATCCTGTTTTTTTCATTTCTACGTAGAACTTCATCTTCTTTTTTCTTATTTTGTGCATCTCTTTATGATTATTTTCTATCTTTCTCAGCTTTTTTTCTCTTTAAAGTAATTTAAATAAAGATAATATAATCAAATTAAATTTTGAATTAAAAATACCTTTTCTTCTACTAATTTAATTGGACACAGTTTAATTTCTTTAAATTATTTTTCAAACAGGATTTCTATTTGCTAAATATTTTTTTTAATTACTATTTATAAATATTTTTAAGATAAAAATTACTGATAAAAGAAATAGAGTTGACTAAGATTCTGGATCATGTAGATTTATTTCTTCTTTAAAAGTATTATATAAATCAACAATCTTATTTTAAAGTAAATATTTAACTTTGATATACTAAAATTTTAATTATAAAATTACTAAAGCTCTGAATAGCTTTTCGTATTTATCCTCACTCTTATTCTATAAGTCTTCGGTCTTTTGCTTTATGCTTTTCATACCGGTTGAAATTTCTTCAACTTATTTTTTGAGCAGGTCTTTTTAAATTTATAAATTCCTAGCTTTTGCATTTAGTAGCTTAAAAAAATACATAAAATATCTGAATATTTGTTATTTGTATACTTACTTATTTCTCTTGCTTGAATTTATGCTTTAATTCTTCAAGATTCTATTCGTCTTCTTGCTTCATCTAAATTAAAAAGAGGTTTTTTTCCTCCAATGAATTAAAAACGTCTTATAATTGCTGTGGGTTTTAGAAGTACATAGGATAATTATCTTCAAAATCTAATTAAAGTGTTTATTTATTTATCTATTTATTAATTTATTTGAGTAAATTGAAAATTACCTTCTAAATCTGATAGCTCATCTTTTTCTACTAAGGAATAAAATTAATTTTCTATTTTTTAAATCTACAATTATTTTTTCTCCAAAGTATTTGTTTATGAGAAACCACTATCTTTCTTCTATTTACTTCCTTTATTATTTCTTTCTAATGAAATTTGTATTAAATAAAGAAATTTTAAATATAAAAAGCAGCTTACCGTTCAAACTGTCTTGTTGCTTCTCTATAAATTCTAACTTTAATTTATCTACTAACTAAATTTTTTTTCTTTACTTTTCTTCTTCCCAATCCTATTTATAAATAATTTATAATTGGCTTATTATAATAAAAAATATACCTTAGGAGCTAACTTATCTAAAAATTCTTTGTGCTCCTTGTAACCTGCAAGTATTTCTTCATTTCTTGATTTTTCTGCTCTTATAGTAGTGAGTTTTAAATTAATTTCTTTTATCATAACTTCCTTTTGCCTTCTTTACTTATTAAGAGCTTCAGCTCTTTATTCAGCATCTATTCTTTGTTGTTTATTTTAGTCTAAGTACTTCTAAAAATTTTCATAATCTTATTTCAACATTTTTTCACTACTGATTAAAGCTTATTCTCTGTCTTCTGATAACTTTTTTATTCTATTAATCTTTTTATTTGTTATGAAAGTTATATTAAATTAAAACGATAAATTCACATCTAACTAATATCATCATTTTCATTCATTTAAATTTATTTTACTAAATCTTTACAAAATTATTTTGAAAAAAATTACCTCATTAGCTATAATATCATGAGACATTGTAACTAAAAACATTTCTTTGCGCTAGTTTAGAATTTCGTTTAAACTTTCATTCTTAAAATTACCTTTATCTTAATTTTATCGTTCCTTAGCTACATTTAATGCTTCTTGTATCAGTTTTTTTTAGTTATCCTTAAAGCAGTTTTTGCCCCTATAATTATCTAAAGTTTCTGGTTAGATGTCCTTGAAATGCTTTAAAGATCTTTTTTAGCTAAATGTTTTCTTTTCCCAAATTTTGCTATTGATAATTTGATTTCTACTTTCATTCTTTTTTTGCTTCTCTATCTCATAAAATTAAAATATCTCCTCGTCAGTAGGTATCTTGAAAGGAGACGTTAGAGATTTAGACATATTTAGTTGCTTTTGATTCTAGTTAACAGAATTATCATTTGAATCATTCACAATCTAAACCTAGAAGCTCTGAGTTTTATTTTAAAATTAAATTATAATCAAAATAATTTGCTAAAAATAAAAAAGCATTAAAATAATTTACAATAGTTTAATTTTTTTGATGGATTTGAGGGAGCTTTTTAATTATAAAAAGATAAGTAATACAGAGTTGCACTGAACATTTTAAAATTTACTTTCATAGATTAAGTTTCTGACATTTATATATTATCTCAAAGTTTAAAAAATACTATTAACTTATTGCTTTATGTAATAATGAGAGTACTGAATATATCTAATTATTTAATTACGCTAAAATATAAGATAAAATGTTATTATAAACAAATAAATAGCTTAATTGAAACTTTTCAAAAAAAAGATTAATAATTTTAAATAACTTTCAAAATATTTTTAATTTAAAATAATTTTTTTCTATTAAATTATTAAAAGAAAGTATTATTATTTAATTTTTTTTAATATAAAATTTCGTTTGAAATTTATAATATTTTAAAATATTATTCTTAATAAATTTTTCAAAGAAAATAATTTGTAAAAGGAAACATAAAATCAATTATATATAACCTTAAAACTATTCTAGCAATTAATTAGGATAATATCAAAAATAAATATGTTGCATAACTTAAATGATTCTCATTATTAATATTTTTGAATGAATTATAGTAGTAGCTAGCTAAGAGATAAATAATAGTTAATTAATTAAAAAAATTATGATTTAGTTAGTAAGTTCAAATCACTCTATTGATTTATATTAAAAATCAATAGTTTTCAATCAAATTTTATAATATTTAATTTAAAAAAATTCAAAATCCGAAAAAAGAAAAGATGGACACTTGTTTTATTATTGATTAAATAAAAGAAAACTTATTTGATGAAAGAGAAATCCTTGAAAGACTCTCAGAATTAAAGCAAGTTAACAAAAATTTAGAAATTCAATATACTATTAATGATATCGAAAATGCTAAGTCAACTTTTTAAGTCATTAGATAAAAGTTATCCTCAAAAATGGAAATAACTCCTCTCTACCTTGAGCTCTTTAAAGAAATTGATAAATTTTTAAAGTACCAAGAAAAACAAATAAACTAGTAAAAAAAATAGTTTTATTAAGTCATCACTTAAAAATGTTTTAAAATAGGCAGTAAACTTTACTAAAAATGGAAGTTGAAACTTAACTCATCAAGGACTTTGAGCACAATTAAAACAAGGATATATTTATTGATCAGCTAAACAATATTTCTAGACATCTTAATAGATCAAAAAAATCTATTTCTATTCTTGACTTTTATGGCAATTTTCGTAATAATAATAATATAAAATATTGAAACTTTAATTTTATGAATAATTTTAATTATAATATCTAGTTATTTACGATAAATTAGCAAAAGATTAATTTGAGCATATATATCGTAATTTAGAAAAAGATACCTTTTTCGAGAGAATACTCAAAGAATCTAATTCTAAAATTTAAAATTTGCATGGATAAGATCTTTGCAAGGAGATATCAAAGAATCAAAATAAGTCTCTCATAATAAAATATACAATTTTTTCTGAAAAATCAAGAAAGAAGTTTAATAAAGAGCTTGACATAAGAAGTAGTAAATTACTGAATGTGAATGAAATAACCAATTTAATAGACCTCAATAGCTTTGAAGACATTTACTTTGCATACTTGTAATGCCTAACTTCTAATTTATTTATAGTAGATCTATCTTTGACAGAACAAGCACTTCTAGACCTTGCTTCATAGGAACAGTTAGACGTAAATAAAAAATTCATAGAAAAGATCCAATCTAAGAAGCAATAGAATGTAAATTTTAAAGCAATTATGCTTATAACTAGACTCTCAAAAAACAGACAAAATCTTTCTATCTCATCAATTAAAAAAGAAACTATCTTTTAAAAATTTTAAGGTAATTTTATATCAACTTAATTAAACACTTATGACATATGAGTTATTTAATTTGGATCTAAAAAATAGTCAAGACAAAAAGAAAAATAAATAAGATCATTAATCGCTCTACCAAAGTATAAAATGTCAAGAAGGTAGAACCAGATAACGAAAAGGATGATATAATTTCATCTCCGTTGCCTACTAAAAAAAGAAAATTTAATAATCATATAATTTATTGATGGATGGATGACATTAATAAAAAACTATTTAAATGATTAAAATTATAAATTTTATGTTAAAATTTTATTAATTTGAATTGTAAATATTTTTTTGATACAAAATATTCATCGATAATCAGAAACTTCAATTTATTTCTAATTTTTATAAAATTTTTCTAAAAAGATTTCTTTCTGAAGCTCATATATAAAATCATAATCATCAAGATTATTTATATTAGCTAGTGGGTTATGTAAAATTTCTTTTCTTTCTTCAATAACTCTTAAAAGATGAGAGCTTTCTATTTCATAAGTTTGAATAAATGCTTAGAATTCATAAGGACAGTTTTCATCTTAGCATATTCTTGTTGTTATTTTAGTAGCAGGTATACTGATAAAATCATAAGTCTAAATATTTATCTAAAATGAATTTTAAACTTTCCTTTCTATAAATGTTTTCATGCTTGCTAAAAGCGAATCAAATCTCGATTTTCTGTTCATAAAATCAACGATACCCAATCTTAAATAAATCTAAGGAGCACTCTCTAAGCTAGTTCCTAGTAGTGCTAGTAATCCCTCGCTAATACCAAAAAAAGCTCCTTAGTATTCGAAACTCTCAGGATTTTTGCCTAAAACTGAATAAGAATAGAATGACTCTTTCTCTTGACACAATTTTTCGTTTATAAAATCAATAAACTCCTACCTTTTTTATTAATAGCTTCGATAATTTGTCTCAGGATCAACTTTAATAAAAGAAAATGAATAAACTTCCTTTTTTAATTTTAAGGCTCAAATATACTTACTCATTTTTTTATTAACTTCATAGTTAAATACTTCGTGATTATAATGCTCTTTAAGTTTGTTATGAAAAAGTAGAATTAGCTAAGAAAGCTAATATAAATTTTGATCATTCTTAGATTTGAGTAAATCAACAACATATTAAACATTTTGAGTGTCTTTTTTTTATTTAAAATCATCTAGCTGATTTATATCTGATCTAGAATAAATTTAAAGTGTTCTATTTTGCTTATGAACTACTATTTGTTAAATTCCGTCCCTATCCTTAATAGCCCGAGCTCTCTCTGTCAGTGTAAATAATGAATCATCTTTTAAATAGTCTAAATCTATTAAATATCCTCCAAAATAAATTATATTTCCTACAGTACTTAGATTTTTCCAAATAGGAATTGTTTAGCATAAAATTTTATGAGTTCTCTGTTTGCTAAATTATTTTTTACTTCTCTTCTTTATAGATTTATTAGAAACAGAAGTAAATAGATAAGAGGAATTATTTTCACTGCTTTAACTCATTTTTTATAATTGTACATAAAAATTAAATTCTATAAATTAATTATTTAAGAGATAGAATAAGACTAATATTAGCAATAAATGATTAAAAAGAAAAATAATCTTTAAGTAAAAAATCACGACTTCATTTTTTATAAAATTAGTAAAATAAATTTATTTATTTTTTTATAAATAGATAATAAAATATATTTAATGTAAATAGTGCTACTTTTGTTTTTGTTAGTACGATAAACTATTATCAGCAAATTTTTGATTTAATAGTTTTTAAGAAATCATAAGAAAATACTTTGTAATTTATTATAATATCAAGGCAATTTTAAAAATAAAAAAGATTTCTTTTATTTTTGATACGCTTTCAATAATAACTTTTGACAGACAGGCAGACAGGAAGCAATTTCTAAATAAAAAATAGGGAAGCTTGATATTTAACAAATATCACACAAAAACAAAGTTAATCAAGCAATTATAATCATCTGATTAGGAAGTATGAAGATTTGGTGAAAATTGATATAGTTTATATTAGATACAGGAAGAATCATATATATAAATAAGAGGTTATTAAAATTAAACAATATCATTAAAGAAATTTTATCAAAATTATATAAGTAATTTAAAAAATAATAAAAAATCTTACAAAAGGTAAATAAATAGCTAGAATTAGAAAAATAAAAATGTACCAAGACGATAACAACAACAACCAATATCAAGATCAATATCAAAGCAACTATTACGATAATACTTATTAATAGAACTATGGCTAATAAGATTACTAATAGAATCAATAAACAGATTAATAAAATCAATAACAAAATTAAAATTTCGATTATAATGTAATAAACATTCCTTTAAAAACTATTATACGCTTTTTCTTCATTATAATTATCATTATTTTTTCATTTCTGCAATTAAAAAGATGAAAAATTTTAACTATTTTGGAAATTTTGACATAAAAAATGATTAAAAAATTTATAAAATACATTTAGAATGTTCAAAGACCAGATGATTCTTAGAGAATTTTCAATCCTTTCATTTTGGATGATAACAATGAGGTAAAAAAAAAATTATATATATAAAAAAGGCAAAATCTGTAATCAATATCCTTGATAATATAAAACAAATAGATTTAAATTTCAGTTGGTGAACCTGTTACTAAAGAAACTACTTTAAGCAAGCACACTGTTTACAATATTAAAGGTACTGATAAGATTGGTTAATTTGATGTATACCGTAGATTCAATGAATTTTACACCCTAAAGGAAGTTCTTGTTGCTAGATGGCCTGGCTGCTTTATTCCTTCTATTCCAGCTAAAGAAATAGTACTTAAAATATTATAAAAAAGCATTTTGGCATAAAAAATTAGAAATATTAAATAAAAACAATTTATTCTTATCATAAATACTATTACTTAATCATAAAATGAATTTTGAAAAAATTTTTATATAATTTTGAAAGAATTCTACAAGCCAAAACGTTGTTGAAAACAGAGCCCGTTTCTTGAACAGTTTCTGTAATTAGATGGCCAGACTTAAACATTTATTCTACTCAGAAGAATTCCAATAATTCTTGCGCTCTAAAGATTCTGATGTATCTAAGGTAATTAATTAATTAAAATATTATAAATTACAGTGAAAAACAATCGAATAAATGTAAAAGAATTAATGATGAAATACTTTGGCTCATAAATAATAAAATATTGAAAAATTATTAATTTTTACTAAAATATAATTAGCATCTCTCTACCCTCAAAAAAGTCACAACTTCAGACATTATTGACAAGTATTAACTCACTTTCCCTGAAATATGCGAAGTAATTCACTTTAAAATAATTCATTTATCAAAAATTATATTGAAAAAATATTAGCAACCATTGTAATCTGATTTAGATATTAAAATTAATTCATGGACTGGCTTTTTAAAGAGAGCTATTGGAGGATTAAAGGTAAAATTAATAGATAAATAATTAATTAATATTTATTTATAACTGATTTTATTTAATAATAGAATTACAAGGATTAATTAAAGACCCTCACTGAATTGAGAAAGGAATTAAATAAAAATTTTGCTTAGTTTAATGAAGAAATTCTTCCTGATTATGAAAAATGTCTCATTTCTGAATACGTTTCAAATGATAACTTTGCTTTGATTTTCTCCAACGAAGCTAATGTTGGCTTACATGAATTTAATGAGAAATTTGTAATTAAAAAATGATTAATATCAAAGCATTATTAATTTTTATTATTTATTTTATCAGAAAAACAGTAAAGATAAAAACTCCTTCTAATACTTGTATGATATGGTTAAGTATGAACTCAGAGATGCTGAAGTAAATATTTAAAAAAATACATTTTAGTTTCTAAAGTTAAATTCTAATTACTAAAATAGGCATTCGAAGAGTCAATTAAAGAAAAAGAATAGTTAGAAAAGAAAAGAAGTAGTGTTTAAAAGGATTTAAAGGATGATGAAGAAGATTTAAATAAGCTTATTTCTGGTAAGAAAACAGTCAAAGCAATTTTTTCCAGCAGCGAAGAATAAAAAAAGAAATTAGAAACTAAAATCGATTAAGTAAACAAACAAATATTTTTTTTTAGCTAAATTCTAATCTAAATTTATTTTGAAAAAAGTTCAAAGTTGAGTTGAAGAATTTAGATAACTTAATAGAAATAGTAACCAAAATTATTGGTATGGTAGAAATCGATAGATTCAGAGTAATTAATATTTTTTATTCTCATTATCAATTAAATATTTATTTTTTTAATAATTTAGAAAGAAAAACGTATGACATTCCACAGAGTCCTCTAATGTGTTGCTGACTCAGAAATCTGCAATAGTATGGATTTGATGTAATACTGGAGCCAAGTAAATGATAGTTCTACAAGATTATTAAAAAATTACTGATTGTAAAGTTTTAGCAAAGTTAAATATTATAATTAGCAATACAGAAAGTCTATTAAATAAACAATAAGAATAGTCACTTACTTACCAGCATCCTAAAAATATACCTAAGTCTATCTATCTAAATAATATTCAATAATAAAATTCAACCAAAAATATTAAAATTATCATTAAATTTTTAAAATAATTACTTTAATCATAGATAAATTTATTGTAATGTATTATAAAGGTTTATCAAATATTGGCAAAATTTATCTCTTTCAAAAATATTTTAATTATATTCTTATTGCTTGATTTGTTAATTAAACATGTTAAACGATTTTTTAGAAAAATTTGACTTTACATTTCTAAAAATAATTAATCATTACTATTTTTTTATTTTAAAATAAAACTTATTTTAAATATAATTTACTTTTAATAATTTCAAAATAGTATTTTTATCTGTATCTTTTGTTACTAAATGATTTCTATTTTAGACTTAACTAAGAGTTTAAGGAAGTATTAAAATTATAATTTTACTTTAAAATTTTATTGATTATTGCAAATTAAAAGTTGAGAAAAAAATCTACCATATCAGTTTATAAAATACTGTGGTTGGTTTATATAATAATGTTTAAAAGTTTTAATTTTTCATCTTTTTTATATTGAAATGAATTCAAAATATATTTTTATTTAATAGTTTTAAAATATTTTTATGCTTTTCTTATTCACCAACTTAAACCTACAAAACTATATCCACATATTTTATCCTTGCTTATTTGAATAAATAGAGAAAATTTATTTTTTTAAAAATAATAATAGATGGTCGAATATTTATTGAAATATATGGTACTTATTATATAGTTAAAAATTAATTAAGCTTACTTAATAAATAGAAACCTTAATTAATAAAATTTTGAACTTTGATCTTTATTTTTGTTTTTGTTTTTTTGCTTTTTTGTAAGATTTAGACAAAACACATTTATACTATATTAAATTGAAGTTTAGGGTAAAAGTAAATATATTTTATCAAAAAATGACTGTATATGAATATGTTGATATACAAATTATTTTAAATATCTCATTTTATTTGTTTAAATTTGTATATTTAATGAAAGCTTTAAGATCTGTCAAAGTAAAAAATTAGAAAAGTTAAATTTACTAAATTAAATTGTTTTTTCTTTCAAATAAAGGAGTAGTTTATTTTCTTTAAGAATTTTTAAATTCATTAAAAAAGCTAATATATTTTTTATAATAATTTATGACTAATCGAAGGCATTTATTTCCTTCAGTAGTAAATATTTTTCAAATGTGGACCTATTCTTATATAAATAATTTATTTATGACACTTATAAGTAGAGATGTAAATAGTATTTCATATAATACTGCTAAAAAGCTAAGTAATTTGATTAAAGACTCTATTTTTCATGCATAAGAAATTTTCCTATTAGCTACTTTTGAAAGGAATCCAAAGAATGTATATCAAAATAGTAAGCGTTTATATTCATATAATTGCTAGCAATTTTTCTAAAAAATTAATAAATACAAAAAAAAAAAATTTAAATAATCTAACAAAGAGTTTAAAAGAAAGGTCATTAAATATATCAAACTTATAATTATCCATCCTAACTATAACTAGGTACAATTGTTGTCCAACCCACAAAAAAACAAACTTTAAAATGTTATAAAACTATACTTAATCTGCTGCAATCTAGTATTCTCTCGATTAATCAGTGATACGTAGAATTAATAAAGAAATATAGTAAGAGTCGCTCAATAAAGACAGCAGAATTATTTTAATTCCTCCTACCAATGATAACTACCACAATTTAAGAGCCTTTTATATAATGAAAGAAGGATAATTTTAAATGGATGATTAAGTTCACACTTCTCAATTAATTTAAAATGTTATTTAGATTGATGATACCTAAAAGCCAAATAAAAAATAAAAATATGTTTATACTGATTGTATCTTAGAGATCAGTATTGTAATTCCTAAAAACTACCCTATTTCTCACCCGCGTTTTAAATTTCCTTAGTAACCTCTTCACCCTTCTTTCAAAAACGAAGCAATATGTTGTGGTATTTCTTGCTAGTTTAAAAAAAACTGGGATCCTACTTAAACAATATTTTCAGGCATAGAGACTTATTGTACAAATGTCCTAAGTATTCCAAGTCTTATAAAAAGTGGATATAATATAGATCTAACAAGAGACTGCAATTTTGAAATGATAAACATGATAAGCTGTAATAAAAATATGTTCTTAGAAAAATGCGAGAAATGGGCTGCCACTAAAGGAAACTTATTATAATATATTGAAGACGCCTAGTTTACTAATTATTTGAAAAAGAACAGCAGCAATTCATTGGTTAAAGAAATTTTGTGTAAAATGTAGTAAATCAAAGACAGAAGAACTGCATATTAAATTAGAATGATAGAAAAAAATGCAGAGTATTTTCAATCACTTTCAATATCTATGATTCAGCAGATAATATAAAGATCTTAAAACCCTAATTTAATGTCTTTAGTCAATTAATTAAGTAAAAAGAGTTAGTGAAGCTGTGATTTTCGACTAATTTATCAATGCCTGTGACGTAATATCACACCTATTTATTTAAACTAAGTCAATAAAGAATCGCCAATCAATTTTAAAAGACCCTTCCTTATTGATAGTTTTAACTACTATTTTCATCGCCAAATTCATTCATTTATTTATAACATATTTAAAATTAAGCAATATATAAATTAAATTTAACACTATGTAAATACTTTATAATTAAATACTCCACTTCATTTTTGTAAGAAAATTTATCTAAAAATATTTATAAATACTCAAAATAGCTATTCTTTTTGCTTTTTTTTAAGTAGATCAAAATATTTTGCTTTTACTTTTCCATTTTTAATATATATTATTGATGGTTAGTTTAATTTTTAACATTTTTTATCTTACCTTTTCTTTTTTATTAAGTAAAAAGAAGGAGAAAAATCAAAAAGATAAATTAACTAAACATTTCTTTTATAAGATTAATTTTTCTATTTTTAATATGTCATCTCAAACAAAAAATTCTTCTAAATTAATTTGTTTTCTATTTCTATTAAGTGTTATGAATCCAATCTATTTTTTGATTTGTAAACTATTAATTTAGTATTATTTTTATCATACGCTCATTTTTGTTCACAATTTTTAAAAAGTTTGAAAAAAAAAAACAAACATATTTTAAATAACTTACTTATGAATTTATTTAATTTTATATAAAATTTGTAATTTTAATATTAATCAGTTATATTTATTTTAAATTTATAATTTTAATCACTATTATTGTCGTAAAAGCAAAACAATTTAGAAATTAGAAAGATCGAAAAATCAAATAAAATAGCTTTTAGATAAGAATCTTTTTAAAAAATATTTAAAATTTTTTTTATTTAGTAAATATTGACAAATAATTTAAATAAAAATTGAATAATATAATAAAAATAAAAAGAATATGATTATCTTATCCCTTGATAAAAATCCAACCAAGTCCTTAGAATAACAAAATTTCTCATATTTTGAACCTTAAAAAATTTTATAACTTGATCTTTTTACATGATTAGTTACACTATGTAAAAAACTAATTTTATTTTTATGGAATATTTTTTATTTATAAAATTTATATTATGTTTTTAAATAGTTGCTTTATAGAATTTAATTATATTGTATTTAGGTTGTAACCAACTAAGCCTCTAGGATAAATTTTAATTTTTTATAAGTTGCTGATTGATTTAAGATAAAGTAGTCTAAAATTAATTAGATATTTTGATACGCTGTATTAAAAATTAATAAAATTTATTATTTAAAATCATATAATAAATAACTTTTTACTAATTAGATAAAATGTTTTAAATTGAATTTATATTATTTTTAATTAATATTCACATACTTTAAATTAGATTTATGATTGAAATTTCCTTACTTACTTATTTTAAATGTAAATAAAACATTATCTCAATTAAATATTTCTTCAAAATAGCTTTATTGCTTTTTTATAGCTAAAATATATTTACTCATAATTTAATTTTACTTAAATAAAATATTTAATAAATCCATGAGTTGCTAATTCATATTCAATTTTTTATAGATATTAAAATAAATAAATATATTTTAAGTAAAACTATTTAACAGATTCAATTGAGTATTTTCAAAATTTTAAAGTTATTTTTTTAAGAGTAACTTTAAAAATAATAATAAAAATTAAAATGTTAAACAATTTAAATGAATAAATATATAAATGTAGATAGATATACTTATAGATTTTAATTTTTATTGGTCTTGCCTATCATGATACAAAATGATTAAAATAGTGGTAGATTATCAGTTTTTATTAAAATTAAAATTTTTATAATTTAACAATTAATTAATTAGCTATATTTGTGCTTTTAAAAAATATTAATCATGAGTTTGTTCCCTTTTTGATATTTTATTTTACTATATATATTATTAGTAGATTCTTTTTTGATTAATTGTACAGGCTCAATTTTATAATTAAATAAAGAAATATGCATCACTAATTTTAATTTAACTTTTGATCATTAACTTTTTACAATAATTTATAAATGATTATTAAAATAAATAAAAATTTTTAATCAACATTGAAGTAATTTACAAACAAAATATTTTTGTGACTAAATATAAACAATAAATAAACAAATATCAATAATAAAATAGAAAATTAATATATAAGATTATAAATTAGCTAACTAAGGAGAAATGCAGGTTGACAGTGGTGTTTACGACTGGTTAAAGGAGCTTAAGTTAGTATATGGAAGGGTGAAATAGTTGCAAAATTAAAATATAATGATTAGTGATGAATAAGCTAAACTCTTCTAAAACGGAATACAACTTGGTAAACTTTTAACTCAAATTACTGACAACTATAATGTTATCAATGATGTTGCGAGACTTAAGAACCTTCAAAACCCATCGACTAGAGTTTATAATTGGAATATTATTCAAAACTGCTTAAAATAAATAGATTTTAAGCTAGAAGGTGAAATAAAGAGTTTAATAGTTTCAGGAGATAATGAAATGTTGTCAGATTTACTTAAAGATCTATATAAAACATTTAAATTAAAGCCATAACTATAGCTTCCAAATATAAATTAGATCAATCAATCCTTTTCGCACAATAACGTAACCTATTTACAAAAATGTTAACTCATTTAAAATCATTTATTTACTTTCTGCCATATTCTATTTTAAAAGTAGAAGCGAAAAAAAAAAATCTTGCAATTGATTAAAAAATAAATGCTATTTCTACTATAAACACTTAAGCGCTATTATTATTAATTTAAATTTTATTTAATACAACTCAGAGTAGTATTAGAAGCATCAACAACGAAAACAGCATGAACTATCCAATTGACTACTTTGAAAACTAATTTATTAATAATGAAGGTAATAAAAATACTACTATTTAAATAATTAGGTCTTATACAAAATTTTAAAATTTGATTATGAATTTCAATTAGAATTAAATGATCCATCCAGAGTAGATATTTCATAAATTGACATCAACAAAAGGCTTTCTGACTGCACTTCATTACTAGAATTCATTTTAGTGGGTTTGTGTAAAGAACTAAATTTAAAACCTAAGCAGGTATGAATGATAAACACTTTTTAATTATTTTTTCAAATATAATTCATGAAATTTATACTAGAATAAGTAAGTTTCTTTTTTCATCAAAATTATTTTAATATCAAAAAGGCCGTTGGTTTACTTGCAAATAATAATAAATATTTGGCTGTTGGTCTCATAAAAGGAATGAAAACAAGTTTTCAACCTCTTTGTAACTGGCTTCAAAATGTTTATGTGAACATCAAAACGGTTTTAGGATTTATTGAAAAAGAGGAATCTGATCTTTTTAGGTTTCTTGATATGATTAAGCCTGGGTTGCAATCTTCAAGTGAGCAAGTGGCTCTGTGGTCAACCAGAATAATCTCTAAAGTTGCTTTTGAAGTAAGTAACACTGATATTCTACCTCAAACATATTAATGGTTTATTAGAGAAAATGGAGGACTTTAATCATGTATATTATGCCTAAAAAGACATAAAGTGATTAAAATGAATGTTGTTTAGATCATAACACAAATTGCTAAATACAATCTTTCTGATTTATTTATTGTTTAAATGAGAAAACTATTTGAAGATATTAAAGAATATATAAGGTACATATCACTTATATTTCCGAATCTTATGGAAATGCAAAATTACAAAGAAGAGGTAATAAAATTATTTTACTCATTACTTTTTTTCTCATATCAATAAATCTTTTAATTAACATTAGCTCCTTTCAAATAGAATTTTAGATTTTTGGATTGAGTAATCTTAAAAAATAGCAGATTATGACCCAATTAAAAATAGTGCTAGTGACAGACAGGCAGCCCTGTAGCTACTTTGTGATTGCTGGATTACATATCCAAGACATATTACAGATAATTTACAAATTTCAATATAAATTCTAGATTTACTGAAAAAAGGATCAAGAGATTTCTCTTAAGTCCTCAAGTTTCATTCATTGCAATTACTCTTTGTTTTATTAGAAAATTTTGCTAATCAAAAAAATCCTTCCACTGCACTCATATACAAGAAGCTTACTTTTTCATTAATAGAAAACAGCTCAGATACTAACTTAAGAGAGTTTATTCTCCGAAATTTTGCTTATACATTTAAGAGATTTGCTTAAATGCCTCCTGACGTGCTATTAGATCCATTCATAAAGTAGATTTAGGTAATTTTTCATTTAGCAATTAAATTAAAGATTTTTAATTAAGAATATTTAATTATTAAACAGTTACGTTCTACAAATAACATATTTACTATGAACACATGTGAAGTTGAGTTTTTTACTACTATTAGTAGTCATCCTGGACTAAATTTAAAAACTGCTATATAAATGACAGACATGCTAAGCAAAATGTACTTGCAAGATATTATATGGAGCTAAAGCTTGTTTTAATCTATTAAAAACTTGATTGATAAATTCATAGAGAATGAAACATTTTAAGAATATACTTTAAAATTATCTTAAGCATCTCTTAACATGATTTAAAATAGCTATAACTAGCTTCTACAACAGCCAGGTAGATTCTAACAAGATTATACTACAGAATAAGAGTAAGTTATTATCGAAGCATAGAGAAGGGCACTGATTATAGAATTGAATAAATTTATCCTTGAAAGAGAAGTTCCTAGCTTAAATAAAGAAATTAGAGATTTTGTTGTAAAAGTTTAATAAGATCTATTGGCTACAGGTATTTAATACAAAGGAATATATCAGCTATTATTGTTCTTTGGAGATCCTGATTAAGTAATTCAAAAATACAAGGATGACGAACTTGCAAAATAAAAAGATTTTGAGTACAATCTATTTTAAATGTAGCAAAACCAAAAGTCCTCTACTGCTCATTCTGATTCAAATCAAAAGCCTTAACAGTACCTTCGTAAAAACTCTAATGAAATAGACTGGGGAGATGCCTTTGAGTCTTCCCCACGCCATCCAAAGATAAATAATTATGCATATAACAACAATTCTTAACTTGGAGCAGATGGATCCCCCTCTATGAGACAATATAATACAAATACATATGGAGCTAATAGAATGGATTTTTAGTAATTTGAATAGACTAATCTTTAACACATGAATCAACTATAAAAAACAAGAGGTATTTATTATTGAAATTTATGTAGTTAATATATATTTACTTATTTGAAATTATATTCTCAAAAGATCACAATATGCCCTTCGATTCTGTATATGAAAAAGATAATAAGTATTCAAGCATACTAAATAAATCTAGAGCTCATTTAAGTTTAGAAAGAAGAAAAGATGAAATTGATTAAATAAGAGAAAAGAGAGAAAATAAATCTTTACTTAATGATTTAGATAAATTTTGGAAGTTCTAAAAGGAGTAACAATTGAAAAAAGAGACTGAGTAAGAAGTAAATAAAATCCATACCAAATTGAATGTAGCTAAATAAAAGCAAACAGACTAATACGCTCAGTTGGTTTATCAAGAAAAAGAACTTGATACAATTAAAAGCTTAAATAAGGTAACATTTTTTAATATTTATTTATCAAACTTCAATAATAAATAAATAAATTAAAGTATAAAATAGTCAAAATTGAGGAGTTAGAGTAAAGAGATATAGACTCGTTAGATATAGTTATGAAGCAGTATGCAAATACTTTCAAATTTGTATTTAGCAGGTACAGTAACATCCATAAAATGTTTAATAAAAAGAATGATTTATTTTAAGAGTAAAAAAATACTTCAGAACTAATTTCTTTCGGGGATGTTTGGAATTGCTGTAAAGATTTTGACCTTCAAAAGTTCGTAAGTAGAGATGATGTACTTAATATAATGAAATAAGTTAACTCCAATCCTTAATACACTTTCCTAAAATACTCTGATTTTGTTTAATTTATAGTTTAACTGTCTATATTTATGTTTAGCTAACCTCCTAAAGATCTCCGTGGATAACCATTAGGGTAAGGATAGCATTTTGTTTTATTGAATTTTAATTAATAAATTAATTTATTTATTTATCAGCAACCAATTAAGAGAGCTCTTTTAGACTATGGCTCTTTATAAAAAGAATAAAGGAGTCAATCCAGCTATTTTTGAGAATCCTGAATGCTTCGCTCCTAACTTAGATGTTATGACTATTAAATCATGGAATAACAGATTATTGAAGGATCCAAATATGCCATTACCAGATAATCTGAAGAAGGTTTAAGAAAAGTAGTATTACTTAAATAATAATTTTGACGGAAATAAAATTATCGGTTTAAGTGAAGGTTATATCCTTGCATATTCTGTCCTATAAGATATTTTAAAGGAAAACTTTAAGTAAGTTATTTAAATTAAATTAAATCAAATGTTTAATAATACTAAATAATCAGCATTTCTATTGGAGAGAATAAGATGAAAATAGTTAATATTGTTTAAGCACGCCCTAAGCCTATCCCAAGCATAGTTACATTGTAAAAAATAATACCAAATAAACAAGATCCATAAACTCCTTAGCCTCCTAAAAGTAATTAATTTGTTTAGAAAATCATTCTTTCTAATTTAATAAAAATTTTTAATTAGAAAATAATTCTATGAGTGTAAAAGATTTAAGAAGTCTCAAACAATCAAATATTTACTAAAGTTTGTGGGTGGAAAAATATTCTTAATATGGGTTACCAGGCTTACCTAAATCGAGGAAGGCCATCTTAAATTAAGTAATATCAATTTAATCTCGATTTTATTAATAATTATTATTAAAAAATCAAAAAGGCTGAGAAAAACAGACTGCAAAAGGAAGAAGAAGAAATAAAAAAGCAGTAGAGTTTAGATAGAAAAATGAAACAAAGAATCAAAGAAGTTGAGCTATAGAAAGATGTAATTGAAGCTTTTAAAGCTAAAAAGAGATAAGAAGAGCTAGAAAAGGAATAAAAGAAAATTTAAGAAATGGAGAAAGAAAAAGAAAGATATTAACGTTAAAGATTGCAGTAAATAGCAATGAAAAATGAGCTAAATAAAAAACTTGAAGAAAAAAAAATTCTTAAAATGAAGCAAATTCAAGATCAGTTAGAAAAACAATAAGAATTAGAAAGAAAGAGAAGAGAGTAAATTGAAGCAAATAGATAGAGGGTCGAATACAGAGAAGGATAGGTAGAATTAAGAAACATGAGAAAAAAAATATAGGATGATGAAAAATACCATAAAGAGTAAGAGAGATAATCATCTTTACAAAACAAGCATAAGAATATCAATGAGATTGCTTTATAAAAAGAATAGGATAGGAGAGATAGAGAAAATGAATTTAAGTATTTATTTGAAGAACTACAAGCAAATCCCGAGATTAGAAAGACATTAACTGAAAATTCTCGCATTCTTTCGACACTCTTTTCTCTTTATAAGAATTATTAAGATATCAAAATTTAAAATCAGAAAGACACAGAATAAGTTGATTAGTTATCTTACAGAGGATTTTACTTAATATGCTCTCACTTCAAGATTTTACCACAGATTATTAATTCAGACGAAGTCTCCAAAATGTACAATAATTGTGCTCGTAACAATTACGAAGGTTAATATGGTATAATTTATGAGCAGTTTGAGGAGCTTTTATTGAGGATTGCTGTTAAAGGCAGACCAGTGTTTGATGAGATTTAAAAATATGACTAAGAAGATCCTGATAACTTTGGAATTAATTATTAGGAAATAGTGAAAAGAGAAATCCAGAAATTGCAATAGGAAAAATTAGAGAGATTAAAGTTAAAGAAAAAAAAATAAGATAAAGATAAAGACAAAGACAAAAAGAAAATTCAGCTTGACTTTGTTAAAGATAATGTTGAATAAGTTTCAGTGCATGACATTTAAAACTTAAAACTTACAACAGCAGATTCACTCAAAGGATTAATTTTATATCTTGATCTTCCACAAGACAAGCATGCTCTTTTCTAATACGTTAAAAACTTATAAGGAGAAAACTTAGACAACAGAGGCTAATTTAATGGAAATAGTTCTATTTACAGTAGAGGTAATTAATATTTTACAATTTGAAATTAATGAATTCATTAAAACTTTTTATCAAAAAGATCCATACCAGGGAACCAGAGGGAGAAATGGTAGTACTTCAAGTTCTCCAATAAGAGAAAGAACATCTTCATTACAACTACAAAAAAAATACCCCAAAAGCAAAAAATATTCTAATATATAATCAAAATATAAATCTTCTGTATAAGGAGATCCTTTTTCTAACAAAAATTAACAATAAAGATCAAATTCTTAAATTCCAAAATGATATTAGTTAGAATAATATAGATATTCTATTTTCTTCTTTACCATTTGTTTAAGAGAAGACTTAGTTAGTCTGTAAGTCTGTCTTTTAAAGTATAATTTACTTTGTTTGTTTTAAAAAATAAATGTAATCAAAAAATAAAATTATAAATAAATATAAAAATAATTGGTAAAGAAGATTGTATAATATTTGCATTACATTTTAAATTTATTTATTTATCTATTTACAATTTAAATTACTAATATCAAAAACTAACACACAAGATTTACTTACAATTTTTGTTTATTTCATCTTTTGTTTGTTTCTTTGTTTGTTTGTTTATTTATTTATTTGTTTTTAACAGTTTTATATTCAAATCTACTTTTTCTTTAACTTTTCTAAATATTTTTTACTCTTTCTTACTGTGTTTATGATGGATGGATGAATGTAACTTTGATTCAAATAATTTTTAAATATTCTAACTCAAATAAGGAATTTTCTATAATCTGCTTTCTCCATATATTTTTGTAAAGTTTTATCAACAAATTGTTAGTCAATCACGATATCCTTTTGCTCAAGGTAAGGAGCATCGAAAGAAATGTTTTCTAAGCAGCGCTCAATAAGTTCATGAAGACGTCTTGCACCAATATCTTCTAATGAAGTGTTAGCTTATTCAGCTAAAATAGCTATTTTCTTGACAGCTTCATCAGTGAATTATATATTGAGACCTTCCTATTTAAGAAGTTATTGTTATTAAAAGATCATATTATATTTAGGGAACTTTAAGATGCTGTAAAGCTCATTCTTTTTGAGTTATTGAAGTTCAACACGTATTGGAAGTCTACCAAGTAGTTCAGGAATTAAATCGGATGGCTTACTCATGCTAAAAGCACCTGCTGTAATAAATAGAATGTGATCAGTTTTTACATCACCCCATTTAGTAGATACTACTGTACCTTCTATTAAAGGTAACAAATCACGCTAAACACCATCAGCGCTGGGAGATTTTTAATTTTATTAAATTTCGCCTGAGGTAGCAATTTTATCTATTTCGTCAATAAAAACTATTCCTTCTTCTTCAACTTAACGGATTGCAATTTTTTCATAATTAACACTTTTCTCCAATGCTTCTTCATAAATTTGATAAAGTTAACTGCGAGCACCTTTGACTGTCAAACGTTGCTAGTCGTTTTTAGGGTTTAAACCTTACTTGAAATTTTTAATATAATCTAAAAATTCATCAATATTTTGAAAAGATCCCTTTGTATTAACTCTTTCCCAATAATCATGAGGTAATTCAACAGTAATTCTACGATCATCCATTAAATTATTGGATATATCTTCACGCTTTTTATTTCTAACTTCTTCATTAGAAAAATTAGGTCCTAAGAAGGCATCAACTATCTAATCAAGAACAATTTACTCAATAATTTGTTTGGCATTTTCAATATTCTTTTTATGGTTTGCTTTTGCATTTCTTACTGCAGTTCTAACAAGATCCTAAATAATTTATTCTACATCTTTTCCATGGTAACCTACTTCTGTATATTTTGTAGCTTCTACTTTTATGAAAGGTGCATCTGATAATTGAGCTAATCTACGTGCTATTTCAGTTTTACCTGAGCCTGTAGGGCCTACCATCAGAATATTTTTTGGGCATACTTCTTTTTTTAAATCCTCCTCTAAAAATTGGCGTCTCCAACGATTTCTATATGCAATTGCCACAGCTCTTTTGGCTTATTCCTATCCAATAATATGTTAGCTTAAATATTCTACTACTTCTTTAGGAGTCATTGAAGAAGATTTTTTAATTGCAAACTAACTGCTCACATTAGAGAAGCTTTTATACAAAACCTATGTTAAGAATTTTGATTAAAGATTAAGTATTTTCATTTTATTTTTAAATTTTATCCTTTGAATATCTATCTAAATGTTTAATTTTTTTCTTAAAATATAGAATGAATTAGAACTTTTTGGCAAAATTATATTTTATAAGTAAAGATATGATATAAAATTTTACAAAATCATATATAAATAGTAAAAGAAAGTAGGCATATACGCCTTGCCTTTCTAATTTTAATATTTTTTAATACATATTTTATGATTGAAAAAGCATTTAAAATTAAATAAAACTTCAATTATATTTTAAATTAAATTATTTTTTTAATATTTATTTCGAATAAAATATTTATTTTAAAAGTTTTTTCTATTTATTCAAATTATCATTAGTAGCATCATTTTCTACAAGAATCATTCATTTAATTTAAACTTATAGATATTTTTTTTTATGTCAAACTTTTTAAAAATATATTAATTTTATTAGTTAAATACTGCTTGGTTGAGAAAAGAATGAATAAATTAGATAGAAAGTAGAATTTTATGTTTAATTGAAATTAATTTAACATAATTTATTACAATTATTATGGATATAATAATATTTGTGTTTGTGGGTATGTATAAAGAGGTTAAATATATATTAATACAAACACTTTTTAATTATAATTTTTATAAGATAAATTATTTTTATTTTAAATATTTTATGAAAAACTCATGATATAATTTAATCACCAACGCAAAAGCCGAAGCAAATCAAAATGCTTATTGAATAAATAATTATAAGAGATGAAGAATATCTTCCTTTTTCGTAAGAAAATCTATTTATTATATTTAATAATTAAATTACTTTTTATTATAAATAAATTATACCCTAATTTAATTGAAACAATTATTGAGAAAATAGTGGCAATTATTGCAGCCAATAAAACTGCTATAGCAATGCCATTGTTTAACCATTCATTAACTGTTGAAGCTGTAAATAAGCTAAAATCATAGTCGCTCCTATCAAAATAAATAAATAAATTATTTAATATTTTTCTACAAAAACATTAATTAATTTACGATCTTGTCTGCATTACAAGAGCAAAACCAAAGCCAATATATAAATTAAAACCTTAGCCTGCAAAACAACCAGTCATAGCCATAACACCATATCCCATTTTTGAAAGTTGTGTATTAGTGAAAAAGTCTAATTATTATTAGAGTAAATAGATTGATTGATTACTTAAAATATGCTAAATAAATTACCTCCTGAAGAATTTCCATAAGCTAATAATGTCAAACCCAAAAAGGTTTAGTTTATACCAGATAGAATTTAGAAAAACTTTATTTTTAAAAATGAAAAATTAATTTAATTTTTTTAGAATTTGACAATTTTTTTAGAAATAGATAATTTATTTACTTAAATAAAATCAATTAAGATTTGGGCTATTGTTGATATGTAAGCTACAGAAATGACAAACGCTAAAAGTGAGAAGAAAAACATGAAAGCTGGTGCTTTATTTTCATGAGAATACTTCCAAACTATTAGTGAAAAAATAAACCCAATACCAAGGAGTAAATAAGCAAGGTAAAATCCTTCTATACCTCCTACTAACATTTTAATATCTAAAAAGAGTTTTATTTTAATATAATGTTTAATCTAAATTGCTTACTTCCAGTTATAAATAAGAAAGTAATAGGAGTAGTGTAACAACAAATAAAAGCTCTCCATTTATTCCATTAGTCATCATCTCCAGGAGGGATGGTTAAATCTCTAATAAAATTAACAGGAATCTCATAAAAGTATATGATTTTTTATATTATGCTCATTTCGTGTAACTCATCTTTAAAGCTGTAATATTTTTGTTTCATAACATGCTTTAAGCTTCTAAATTTATATCTCATTTTTATACTTGTTGTAGCAACTTTCACCATCTAAGAACTAGTTAATGAATTTTAAATCTATTTTTTTTAATCATCTTCTGAGAAGCAAGATATATTACATGCCTATTCTTATTATTATTCTTATTCTTATCCTTATTCTTATTCCTAATTTAGTATTTAATTAATTGTAAACTATAAATTCTAATTAAATTTATTTTTACATTTTCAAAGTGTATTTTGTTGATATCTGAAGAGTAGTCCCTAATTTAGTTTTATGTAAAGTAAATTGAATATATTTAAATGTAAGTAAAATAGCTAGCTTAATTACTTTTAGAATAAAATAACTCCTAGATCCTTTGCTATACTTGCAGTTCTGCTCTTTTTAGTATGTAAATTGTTTTCCAATTCTTATTGAATTACACCTTTGTATTTAATATTTTTTAATTTTTAATTAAGTTAAAATCATTTTATAATTTTTACTTTCATCAATTCCTAACTTCTCAAGTTCTTTTCTTTATTGTCTGTCTTGCAAAATGACAATAACCAGGAAACTTAAATTATTTAAAAATTATTATTAAAATGTTTTTAAAAATAAATTTAGTCCTACATTAAATAGATAGACATAAAAATAGAAGACATTATAATGTTCACTTTTCCAATTATTGCATAAACTAGAATTACTAAACAACCAAGTAAATAGAAGACCATATCTCTCATGAATGTTTTCTTATCAATCTATTTTTTATAATAGGAAAATATTACTTTTATAGAGTAGGTAGCTATTTTTTAAACTAAGACATTATATTTATATTATAAAATTTCTATTAAATCTAAATTTAACTGAAAGGATTAAAGCTTATTATGTTATTAATTTCAGTAAAGATTAAGTTAAGTAAGAAAGATTGTATATGTACTTTTATATTTTTTCCATGAAAGATAACAGCTGAAAGAGTGGCTGTGGTTACAAATAAACCAGCGCCAAATATGGAGCCAATAGCTATGCTGATTCCGCCATTATCGTCTCCACCTGCTATAATTGCTGTAATAACATCAGGAGCACCATTTCCCAAAGCTAAAAGTGTTACACCTGCAACAGATTCAGATAACCTCAATATTTTTGAGCACTTAGCTAAAGCAGGTGAAAGATATGATTCTGCAGTAGAGCTTAACATATGGAAAGCCATCAAAGGAACCAGTACCTTTACATTTAATTTATGTTTTTTATTTGATTTTTAGAGCTTAACTTAATAATTACTGTAAGTAAATCAAGAACTATGATGTTTTCAGAAACTTGGCAAAAGTAAAAGTAAGAAAATCTTACAAGCGACTCTGCTGTACAGTTTTGATCAACATATTCGCAAACACCTGACTGTAATTTGTGAATTGCTGAAACCGTACAGGCATTATTTTCTCCGTCTGACATTTATGAAATAAACTAACCTTTTTAATATATTTATATTAAATTTCTGATAATTAAATATTACAATGATAAAATAATAGTTTACTTTTTCAGATGTTAAAAGTTTTTAATTAAGTTGAAAGTGAACTTTTAATCTAAGTATTAACATTATTCAACTATGCAAAAACCAATATTTAATGTAGTAAGTGATTATCTAATAATACTTTTATTTTAATATTAATTAAATGCAAGCAAATATATATATTTAATTTTGTACATTAGTAGAATCTAAAAAGAAAGATATTGAATAACATTTAACATCTCTGAAAAAAACATGAAATTTTTACATTATTTTTAGCAAAAAAAACAAAAATTTAGAATATTTTAAATCAAAGTTTAACTTATTATGTAAGAAATATTCATAAAAGATTTAAGTTACAGAGTAAACCAAATTGAATATTGTAATATTTATTGATATAAAGTGCTTTAAAAATCACACATTTATTCTTTTATAATCTTTGAAATGAGAAGCACTTTTCCATAGAAAAAATTGAACTTATTTTATGAAGAAATAATCTAATTAATATTTTACATAGTTATTATCTATAAAGTAGAGATATCTGTAAAGTTTACATTTAACCTCCATACAAATATTTAAAAATAAAGGAATATCCCAAAAATTCATTATTTTAGCTAAAAAAATAAATGTAATATCGTTAAGTATTTTCTATTAATTGGGATTTTAATTAAATAGCTAAATTTACACTTACTTCTAAAAAGAGGCTATAATTAAAAAGTAAATTTCTTTATAAATTTTTATTTACTATTTTTTTCACTAAGAAAGCAGATTTTCTTTTTATTTTATTACACATTTTAAAGATAGAACTTGCTACAAATATTAAAAGGATAATTTTTACCTAATTATTTTGTTTTTATTTTAGTTTGAGAAGATATTAGGCAAATTTATTATCATCAATCAAATGTAATATTTTTTTAAAATTTATATCAATTATTTTTTTTTTCCATTATTTAATTTGTTATTAATCATCAAAATATAAATTATTCAATAGGTTATTGCATTATTATTATTTATTAAGTACCATTAATCAAAATATAATAAAGATATTTCTTATTTTGAAATTCATTTTTATCAAAAAAACTATTTTAAATTAATAATATATTTAAAATATGATATTTATTATGATTAAAAATTAGAAATTATTTTAATAATTCAAATATTTTTTATAACAAAAAAAACAATATTTTAATTTGATAAAATATAAAAATATAAAATTTAAAATTTAAGAAATATCTCAACAATTTTTAACTCTTGAATATTTATAAACTAATATTCAATCGTTTTTTAAATAAATATATTAAAATTTGCAAAAAAAGCTTAACATTAATATAAATTGAAATAATATAGAAAAAATATAAAAATTCATAACTTAAAATTAAAGAAATATCTCAAAATATTTGAACTAAATAATACTTATAAACTTTAATCATTTCTTAATTAGATTTTTTATTTTGCTTCTTGATTTATAAATCTTAATAAAAAGGAAAATATAAATATTTAAAATATTACTTAAATATATATATTCTTCAGATTAGCAAAATACATTAAATGAGATGAAATAGAAATTAATTTCAAAATAGAAATTTAAAATTAAAGAAATATCTGTATTTGGGTTGTTTATATTTGACTAATAAACCAATAATGATCCTTTATAGTTGCTAGATATATATTTTATAATTTGTATTGCTTTTCATATGAATTTAATTAACAATTTCTTATCTTTAGATTTGATTAAATATATAATTTAATAAAAATCATTCCCTCATATACACAAAAAAAAAGTATAAAATGAGTAGTAGCAGTAGGAGATCAGGTTCAAATACAATTTTTGTTGGAAAATTATCTTCTAGAGTTAGAGAAGAAGACCTCAGAGATGAGTTCAGAAGATACGGAAGAATTAGAGATATAGATTTTAGAAGATAAAGGGGTTTTGCTTTTATTGAATATAGCAGCTCCTCTGATGCAAAATAAGCCGTAGAAGACATGGATGGATAGCGCTTCGAAGACACCCGTATAGTTGTTTAGTACAAAGGTAAATAAGCAAAATTTGTTTTTTAAAAACTAATTTTATAACATTTTAGGATAAAATAAATATAAAAAGCTAAAATCTATTTACAAATAATAAAATTTTATAATTAAATAAATATTTTAAAATTTATAATTAGAAAATAGAAGTGATCGCAACAGAAGAGGACCATCAACAGCTGATGTTTGTTACAATTGTGGAAGAAAAGGACATTGGTAAATCATATTTTACATTTATTTTAAATTATAAAAAAAGCAAACGAGGAGTATTTAAAAATATCAAAAAGTATTATTACTGCACGTATCATTCATTCATTTTAATGATAAATCGAACATTTAATTTTAGTAAAAAAATCAAAAAACTCCTCTTTAAGCATCATCATTTAGAACTTAAATATAATAATACCTAATATTTTTATAGTATCATCTAATATAAGCATAAATAATGGAAATAAATATTGATAAACATACATGATTTTACTAAAATAACAAATTTTATATTTTAACTTTCCCCAAATATACTAACTAAGATCTAAAAAACAATTTAATTTTTCATTTATAATCTTGGATTAGTTTAGATGGTGGAATTAGTTTTTGTATGGAGTAGCAAAAATTGAGTTTTACCATGAAGAATTTTTCAGATTTAAAATCACAATAATGTCAAAGTAAAGGCTAGAAGATTAATTCAATCATTAGAAGAGCTTCTTGCATTCATTCCTTTCTTCTTTTGTTGATTTATTTGAGAACTAAATTTACAAAATCCAAAAAATTTGCTTGACAATTTTTAAATTTGGAAGAAGCAAAAGATAGATAAATAAATAAATGTTGGTTGTTTATTATATGAATAAATAAATAATTAATTAATTTACTCGATAAAAAACTTCCAGAAGAATGAGAAGAATGCATCGAAGAAAATGAACGAAAACGAAGATATGAAAAGTAGTAAAAAGATAAGATATTATTAATTTTTAATTGTTTCGAATACTGAAAAATATAAATTAAATAAAGAATTGATGATTAAATATGGTGATTGATGAAAATCAAGAAGAATCAATGAAGTCGAAGAAGAAGAAATTTAAATACCACAATTCGAGTTCTACAATAATTTAAAGCCATATATATTGTTTGTTGATTCAAAAAAGAAGAATATATCAGTTGAATTTGGAATTTCTTACTTTTGTTTTTCTTATGTTTCTCAAACAAGATTTTTATTAAACCAAGTATTAAGTTTAAGTGATTAAGTTTGAAGAGGGTGAGGAAGATATTGATGATTATTTTGATGATAGTTTTGATGATGATGATAGTAATGATGATGAATCAAAAGATGAAGACGATTAAAATTAATGTAATTTAAGATTGTCCATCAAAAGCAAAAATAAATAAATAAATAAAATTAATTACAAATAAATGGTTTTAAAATATTTTATAAGAGCAAACAAAGAAAATAAAAATGAGCTATTAGATTTAATTTTATATAAAAATCAAAGCTAATTAGATATAAATTAAGTATTCCTCAATATAAATCATTAAAATATCATTAAATATTAAATAAAATTTTAATAATATATAACAATTAGGGCTAATGAATGTAAGGAAGGAAATTGGAAGTAATTTATTTATTTATTATTTTATTTTAATCATATTTAATTAAATTTATTTAAATTTAATAGTAACAGATGTTATAGATGCGGAAAAAGTGGACATTTAAAAAAAGAATGCTCTTTGAGCAGAACTCCTTCATCAAGAAGAGAATCTCCAAGACGTTCAAGAAGAAACAGAAGCTAGAGTGGAAGTAAAAGTAAGAGTGTTAGTGACAGCAGAAGCAGAAGTAGATCTAAAGATAAAAATAGAGATAAAAAGAGAAGATAATCTTACTCAAAATCTTCCTCTCGTTCTAAAAGTTCAAGATCAAGATCATCAAGAAGAAGTTATTCAAGCTCCAAGTCAAGAGCATCTTCATCAAGATCAAAGTATATTTAAAAAATTATATTCTTTTAGTAATTTATTTTTTTTATCAAAATAGGTCCAGATCATCAAATTCTTCCAAAGAAAATAACAAGAATCAAAGAAAGAGCATGAGTGAGTCAAGAAGTAGAAGAAATTCTAACAATAATAGAAGCTCTTCTCCTCCTAAATAAAACTGAGAATAAGTAGGTGACTTAAAAGTTAAAATTTATAAAATATAAATTAAAGATTTTAATATTGATTATGATTAGTTAATATGAATTTATTTATCATTTAGAAACGTTGAGTCTGTCTTTTTTTCAATTAGATTTTAACTTTTTGTATGATGTTATTTCAAATTTAATCAAAAAGAAAATGAAAATTTATTTAATTATTTATTTTATTAAAACTATTTAAATTACAACAAATTAAAATTATGCACAATAAATTGTGAAAATTTTTTAAATACGAGTAAAAATTAAAAATATCTATCTATCTATCTGCTTCTTTAATTTTTAATTATTATAAGTATCTAATATTTGCTAAGATTATATTGTTACCTTTTTTTCTATATTATATTGAGTTTTATTTTATAATTTGTGAATTGAATTGATCTGATGCTTGCTATCCTCAAAAATTAAAAATTTGTATTATATCAAAAATTAAAATCATCTTTTTAAAAATATCGATTAATTTGTTATTTCGAAAGTAGTACTTTTGCAAAAATATTTAGGTTGATAAATTTACTACATAAACAAACATATACAATAAAAGGATTAAGTAGTTTATATTTGGATATTTATAAATCAAATAGCTAATGAACAACCATTCTTCAGCCCAAAGTGCAATAAGTTCGCATACCAAATATAGCGCGAAGAGTTAGATATCAAATATCACTAATTAAAATCCAGCTAGTGGGTAAAGTGCATATGGATAGAAAACCAAACAATAAATTGCACAAGAAGTAGAGCTAGCAGAAGATGATATAATGAAGAGATATATGGAATAGCAAGAAAAACATAAACAACTAATGATATAGAATTAAAAACGTAGAAAGTATAAATTATTAATTTATTATAGATCTATTAAGTAGCAACATATTAAAATGAATTAATTTAAACAAATAATCAATTTCTTAATCAACATGGTTAGTGTTGTTAATAGCTTTTTTTCGAAAATTAATAATAATATAATCAATAAAGTTATATTTTTAATTCAAGTGTTTTATAATAGAATTAGTGTATTTTTTTTAAAATAGAGATTAAGAAAAGAAATTAAAAGAAGAAATGGAGAAAAAAAAGAAGCAGGAAGAGCAAGAGCTACTTAAGAGAAAAGAAACAAAATAGCAAGCTTATGTTAAATTCTTGAGATCTAATGCCACTAAAGTTGCAGATAATTTAAAGTAAAATAAAAGTAACACAAATGAAAATGGAAATCAAGTTAAAAAAAAAGCATCTACTGCAAACTAATAAAAGAGACCAGCTTATATAGTAGTTTCAAACACAGATTAAAATAAAACTGTAACTAGTGATCTATCAAAGCCTAAGAGATAATGGAATACTGCTAAATCAAACAGCCAAAATACAAATAATTAGGATAAAAATTTATCTTAGAATGAAAATAGAGTACCTGTACCTCTTGAGGAATATTATGCTGATTAAAAAAAACAATCCCAAAATAATATAGAAAATAAAGCTAAAGAAATGAATTTTGATGCTCTAGATCTCAATATTCCTTCTGGAAAAGATGATTTCGAGAGAATTAAAAAAATGTATGCCAAGTAAAATTAAGTTAAAGGAAACGATTTTATAGTTAATTTTGAAAAAGAATGGAATGATGATGATGATTCTCTTGATAACCTAAAATAAAGTAAACTATTAGAAAGTTTAGATCTCTCTACTGTGTAAAAAAAGAAAAATAAGCAGATATAAGATGATCAGCTTTAAAAGAAGGTAAAAAATATTAAAAGTTAATTCGATAACATCTAAGAAAATGATAGCTTTGATGAGAATGAATATGAGCAAGAAAAATTTGAGGAGCTAGTTATTAACAAAGGAGAAACATCCAAAGAAAATAAAGATATCAATTAAGATAAATCAAGCAGAGCGTAATTGCAGTAGAAATTAAAGCAAGGAAGCAAGCAAACAATGAATGATTAACAGCATGTAAAAAAAGTTAAAGAAAAAGAAATTATAAAGCAAAAGTAAGCAATTAATAAAAATGAAAGTGCTTTGATTAGGGAAGCAATTGGGTTTGATGATGAAGATATGTAAGGAGGAAGTGATAATGACGAAGATATTGGTATAGCATTGGGATTTAAGGATAAAGTTTAAAATGATAAATTATAACAAAAAAGTACTAAATAAGTAAAAATTGAATAAACTGCTGATATTGGCTTAACTGAGGCTAAGCTTTAATTACATAATGAAATTATGGAAGGAACAATTAGTTTAGAAAATTAAAAATATGATGTTTTAAGTTGGGCAAATAATAAATAGAAAGAAGTGGAGGAAGTTTTTTCCTAAGTTAGTGGTAAAGTTTCAAATGCTACTTCTAAACTAACAAAACCTGTTTCTGCAAAATTAGTGAAAGATGATAAGAAGCCACCAATTGTTAGAAGCAACACAAATAATAATCTATCTCAGCAAAATTAATAATAAATAATCAGCTAATAAAGAAAGCAAAATGAATAAGATGCGAATAGCATAGTATCAGAAGATAAAATGTAAAGATAAAACATTAGGCAGATAAGTGCAAATAGAAATGCCTAAATTTCAAAAGAAAAAAATAACTAGTAAGAAAGATAATTTTCTACAGATAAATAACTTTCTGATTAAAATTAAAATAACCAAAAAGCATAGCATGATAAATCAAAGGATAGAAAACCATAAATTGTATAGCCTCCTCCTTCTAAACAAAAGTATTAAAAAAATTACTAAAATAAAATAGCCTAAAATAATTAATAAGATTCTAATTCAGAAGTTGCTAGCTCTAACTAGGGAAGAGTTTCTAAATTCAAATAAAAGTTGTAATGGAATGTTCAACAAAGTAGAAGAAACAAAACTAAATCTCCTGATTCTGTGGGTACAAGAGATGAAGATATAAATGTGGAAGAATTTTTAAGGGTAAAAATAAAATAATAAGTTTTTTATTAAAAAATAAATAATTATTCACAAAAGGATGATTTGATTAACATTAATAAAGAAGAAATGCAACTGTAGCAGGAGATTTATGAGCTTCACTTTGATAATATAGATAAAATTAGGGATGTTGAAAGTAGACATAATGTAAACCTTAATTTAGTGTCATCAAAATAAGTAAAAGAGCTTGAAAGCAATCCCTCAACAATCATAAAACCAATAAAACCTATTTACGGTAAATAAAATATTTTATTAAATAAAAACACTAAACTCAATTTATTATATAAAATTAGAATATAGTGAATAAGAGTTGGAGCAATCTTTAATTAGACTAGATAAGGCTTTAGCCAAAAAAACTATTTAATCTTAATAGTAAATGCCTACATAAATAAATCCTTAAATTCAAAATGGTTACCAACAAAATTTCAATGACTTGAAGAGTTAATAATAAACATATTAAAACTAATAATAATTATAAAACTAGATATAAAATAATTAGCAATAAGTTAAACAATTAAATTAAAAATTAAATGGATAAAATGATTTAAATTAAGGTAATTAGTAGAATCTGTAAATCAATTTAAATAATAATATTAATAATTTTCAATAGTAGATAGCACCAAACAACATGATTGCATAACAATTATAAATTCTTTAGTAATAATAGTAGCTGCTTCTTTAATAGATAGTTGCTACTTAGTAAAATCAAAATAATTTAGAATTAAATCCTCCTCCTGTTTTACAAAATTAAGTTAACTCGATGAAAGTTTAACAAATTCTCAATGCAAATTAATTAACTTATAAAAATTTAGCTGAATAAAACGAGAGTTTGAACAAAATAGAGTAAAACTTTAGCTCAGATTCAGGAAAGCTAGAAAAGTATGATAAGAAAGATAAAGCAGAAGCTAACGACTAAAACATGTATATTTCTCCTCAATTTGGGATAAACAATCATGCAAAAAAGGATTCTTTACTTAATAATAATATCAAGAATGTTACTAACAATGTTAGCTTAACAAGTTAGCAATAGTATTAATAATCTTAATATAACTATGACATTAATGATTTGCAGTCTATAAGTTAAGTTAATAGCATTGTACCCTCTAACAATGCTGAGTAAAGGAGGTAAAAATTGAAAGATGAGTTAGATGAAGAAGTAGAATCTAAAATTAGTGAAATTAAGTCTAAAATATAATAAAACAAAGACAAAGAGTAACCTAATTCGTATAAACAGAAGCATATTATTAAAAAAGAAATTAAACATAAAAAAGTAGTAGGTTTAAAAGAAGAAAAACAATCTTAATTAAAAGAAACATAAGATGATAATACAGAAGGTGTAATAAAATTTGCTGGCAATGATAAGTTAAAGGCCTTGTTATTAGATAATGTTGAAGAAGAAGATTCTCATAATTATAATCAAGATAATTCATTTGATTGATAATATAGCAGCTCCTTAATGTGATAAATTATTTTTAATATTCTCTGTAAACACTAAACCAAAAATATAAACAGAATTAATTAATTAATGTTTAACTTTAAAAATAAAAAAAATTAAATTAAAATGTTGATTTATGCATAAATGTAATCTTATTTATTATGCTCAAAATCGTATTAAGAGTTTAAAAATAAAAAATCTTAAATTTAAAAACCCAAAAGGTTCTCATCTTAATTTTTAAAGAAAAATAATCTAAATGCATTTATTATTGTTAAAATCAAGCATATTCATTTTAAATAATGAGTATTTTAATGCTGCAGCACAGCATGATTAAATAAATAAATCAATCCAATTTATCTTTACCATTTAATGTTTAGACAATAGTTAATTTGAAAAATATTAAAAAAAATAATATATTTTTTAAATTATTTTTAGAATTTATCTTTTAAATTATTGTTTATTAAATAAATTTCACATAAATTTGTTTGAGGGCTGATTCATTCATTTGTGATTTTAATTTAAAGTTTTTGTATCCATTCTTTTCAAATATATAATTTAATTATTTTTAAATTTAAAATTTTTGAAGAGGAATTAATTAGGTTAGATCTTATGGTTATCAATCAAAAATGTAAATTACATACTTTTTTTCAAATTTTCTAAACAAAGTCATATCTTAAAATTAATAATATTAAAATTATTCCTCACTTTTTATTAAATACTTGATCAAGTAAATTATAATTTTTTATCGATTGTTGATCGTTGCTAAAAAAATCACTTTTTTAGTTTTATTTTATTTAACATAGATTTATTTTAATAAAAATAAAAATTTAAAATAAGTAAAACATAACAACATAAACTTATTTTTTATAAATAGCTAAATTAGTAAATTTGCTTAAAAGTATTTAAAATATTAAGTTTTTAAAAATAATTACTGGATTGAATATTTAAAATGTATTTAGAGAAATAGTTAATTGTAAAAAATACTGAATAAATAACAATAGTATTAATGAATTATCAATAGTATTGAAAATAGAGATTGAATAGCACAAGAGAATAATTTGGCTGCAATAGAAAAGTTTTTTTAGATTCAAATAAACTAGCAATAAAAAAATCAATAAATCTAATAAAATAAATCAGAAAATAAGTTGGTGAGACAACCTGATAAATATATTAATAAATAAATAATTAAATGATAATCTTTAAATAGCTATAAAGCAGTAAAATTTTGAATAAATCAAATTAGTAGAAGGAGCTTTTAATTGCATTTGATGAATTATTTATACAAGTTGATTGATCAAATTTTCTAATTTTTAATAGTTTCATATATATTTTAAAAGCATTTTTTAATTTTTTGTATTTATAGAATACATATCATATGAAACATATATAAATCATCAATTAAGAAATTGCCTACTATTTTACAATTATTGATGGAGAGAGTTCAAACAGTAGCATATATGAATGTATGTATGTTTGTTTGTTTTTTTGTTTGTTTGTTTGTATATATGTATCATCTTAGATTGTCAAGTCATAAAAAAAAAACAATTAATAAGAATTATCAAGCACAATGTGAAATGAATTGAATTAATTTAAAAATAAAAAAAATTAAAAAATTAAGAAAGGAGAAGGTAAAAGAAAAAAAGAGGAAAAGAAAAAGATAAGAAAACAATAATATAAAAAAAAAACTAAAAAAACAAGTTAATTAGTATATTATTTGTATTACTTAAAGTAATGTAAAACGACAGCCTAAAAGGCTTAGTGGGCTGGTCGGGAGGCTAAAAAAAGGGCGGACACACAAGCTCTTTTAAGCTTTTTGATAGATCCTAGAATTTTAAGAAGAAGGAAAAGAAAGGAGAAGGCGGTCATAGCGTAGAACATTTAATTTTTAGAAAATATTTTTCATTTTTGTTTCTGTAGAAGTGCTGCAGTAGTAGCATATGAAAAAATAAGAGTATTTATCAAAAAGCAAGCAATAGTTAATTTAATAAATCCCTATATTCACTAATGTGAATGATATGACTATTCAGCATAAGCATATAAATTATCATAGCGAAACGTGGATTGAATATTAATGCATTCTTCTAATAAAATAGATTGTTAAGAAATGTTCCATATATTTGATTGATACAATGAAGAGGTGTAACTAGGAATTCAAGTTTGATTAATCTCTCATTCCGCGTCGCTTTCTTACTGTCCCAAATGAAGGTATTAATTTAATTTAAAATTCATTAATTCAAAAAATATGAGTAAATTTAAATGCTCATTTTATCACAAACGAAGTAATTATGGGGATTTTTGTAGCCGCTATTTATTTTTATAAATGTTTTTAGTCTTTCCTCATTTAATGCTTTCATATTTGTAGCAGACATTCAACAATTTTTTGAAATGAATTTTCATAATAAATTTTAATTAATTTTATATTAACTATGAAAAGGTGTTTCAAACAATAACTACGATAATGAATAGTCGGATTACATAATGAGAGTGAAAGATATAATTTATAATGACCAAAGAAAAATGTAAAATTTAAATTAAAATTTTTATATTTTATAAAACCTGCAAAACAAACCATAGATATTTCTCATAACTCTTCTCCACGTTTTTGATGAATAAATTCTTTTCAAAAGTGAATTTTAAAAAGTATTCATGTTTAGAGAAAATTATAGATATAAAATCAAAGTGAAATATATTTTTAGGTAAAAACTCATCCATTTAGTTGCCAATAGTATATATTAGAGTAGGAAGCATAGGTTTACTTCAAAGAGTAATAGTATTGACGAGTATGTATTTTTATTCAAGGTTTTTGATAAAAGAAAAATTCGAAATTCAAAAATAATAAATAAAAATTGAATTAAACGCTCTATTTTGCATTAAGTTGTTGCGCAACGTAGAGTTGATTCCTTATAAAGAAAAAAAGCATGCGTTATATCAAATAGCAAGCGTAGTTTCATAGCATTAAAAAATTTTATTCGATATGCAAAAAGCTTAGAATACAAGGCATTTCAACTAAATAAACTAGGAAAAAAGTTTAATTTTGCAATCAAATCGTTGGTTTATAAACGATCAATAGGATTTAAATTATTATATTTAATATATTAATTGGCTGATGTAAGAAAAATGTGTAGATAGCTTGATTATAGCAAATTAAACAATAAAACAATCTATTTAATTAAAGATAAAGCTGTTTATTTGAATATAAAATATATAATAGAAAAATAAATGATAGGAGAGTTATGATAGATATACAAAAATTCATATTTAAAATAGGATAGAAAAAATTTAATTTATTTCAAATATTTATATTTCAATAGAGAGTATATAATCGAAGATATGCTTGGTAAGGGAACATTTGGTTAAGTAGCTAAGTGTAGTAAGAATGGTACAAATGATTTATTTGCTGTTAAAGTTATTAAAAATAGACCTGCATATTTTCAATAGGCTAAGAATGAAATTCTTTTATTAAGAGTTTTGAATAAATAGGAAGAATAAAATGGCGAAAATTATTAGAAAAGAATTGTGAATTTAGTAGATTTTTTTGTTTTTCGTAATCACTTCTGTCTAGTTTTCGAAATGCTAGAACTGTCTCTTTATGATTACTTAAAAAATACAAAATTCTGTGGGTTTTCTTTCAGTGTTATAGCCTAATGGACAAAATCGATATTGGAAGGAATGGTTATTGCTGAATCCAAACAGATTATTCATTGTGATTTAAAACCAGAAAATATAATGCTCAAAAAGTAATTAATTTTAAATTAAACCTTAAAAATGGCAACAAAGTTTTCACAACAAAAATGTATGAAAAGAAATTTAAGCCAAAGTTTCTTTAAAAATAAAAAAACATTTTTGCTAAAATTTTTTTCATGAAACAAAAAAAATTGATTTGAAAATACTTAGTAGAGTTTTATAACATTTATTTTAAATAATTAAGCAATTAACTCAAAATAATTGATTTTGGATCTGCATGTCATTAGGACAAAAGGATATTTACATATATACAAAGCAGATTTTACAGAGCGCCAGAAGTAATTTTAGGGATGATATATACAACAGCTATTGATATGTGGTCTCTAGGATGTATCTTAGTTGAACTTTTTCTTGGTTTACCTATATTTCCAGGAAATTCTGAATATGATTAAATAAAAAGAATAATTGATATATTAGGGTAACTATCTATCTTTTTAATAAATTATACATGATTTAATATGTTTTAATTCATTAAAAAATAGTAAGCCAACAAATGAAGTTATCGAATAAGGGAGATTTAAGAATAAATTTTTTAAATGTTTGGATGGAGAGTACATTTTTAAAACAAAATAAGAATTTGAAATTTCTGAAGGAATTTAGTTGAAGGAAAGCAAGACTTACTTTTAAGTAGCTTGTTTAAACGATTTAAAAAATTATATGTACAATTCATAGTTTCGTAGGAATGAAGGTAAAAATTTCAAGAAAGTAGCCTTTTATTATAATGCGTTTTATTATAAAATATAAATAAATAGATGATACAAAAAATAATAGATAGTTTGATCTTTTTCTTGATCTAGCCACTTAATTGCTTGAACTCAATCCAAGAAAAAGAGTTAAAGCAAGTATAGCTATGTAGCATCCATTTTTGAATCAAGACGAAAATAATTTTTATAGCTCATTAACCAACCAAAAGATTGAAAATACAAAAGAATGTAAATAATATATTTAATTATTAAATTATTTTTAATTTTTTTTGTTATGGTACAGTTTCTCTTGATCAGTCCACATCTGACGAAAGACATAATGACATAAAATAGCAGTAGCAACAAAGCAATTAGAATACAGACTTTAATTGTATTTAGATATATATTTTAAGCAGTATAATTTAATTATTTTTAAATAAAGTATTTAAGGTGAGTGATTAGAACGCAGCAATAGTCAAAAAAGCAATATAAAATCAAAAAGAAAATTAAGAGAAGCTTAAACCAAATTAGTTAACATCTGATCCATAATAATAATAAATCAATAATCTTCTATCAGGTTAATAATGTAACATCTATTTTATTTAATTAAACAATTGAATTTTAAATAATTTTTCATAAGAAATAGGTTAAGAATAAAATTTATAATCATAATATTATTTAAATCAATACCCACTTTAGTAGTAATAAGGATAATACTAAAATGATCCATATAACTTCCATACATAATAACCTGGGATATAATAGATTCCTTTTAATTAGTCTTTTACTTAGCAACCATAGATTTATAATAATTATTTAAATTAAAATATGTATCAATACCCCTACTAATTTTAATAGTAGTAATATGCATAATAAATGTCTCAGATGCTCCCTTAGTAGTAATAGCCAGTACAGTAATCAACATTTCCATACTAACAGCCATACAATTAAGTATAGTAGCAATAATAAATGTCCACTGACCAGCTGGCTAATTTATTCAGCTAATAGTTGAATTTGCAAACTTCTAATTAATTTTAAAACTAAAAATAAAGTTTTAGGAATTAAAAGTAGTCTAAAAAGTGTCTTTCTCAGCAAGATTCTTTGGATTACTAGAAAGAATTTTATGATGATTATCCTAATTAGTTTCAAAATAATCAAATATAAGATAAAAATATGTGGTCAACAAATTAGTTTACTAATATTTAAAATTAGGGTAATTTTTACAAAAACAGTAATTATAATTACTAAAAAACTGGTACTAATTAAGGTTTTTAATAAGGGATTAGTAATATAGAAAATATTTAAGATTAATAAGTACCTCCTGCAAACATCAAAGATATTTTTGATAATGTAGATGATAATTTTCCAAAGTAATAGCTAAACCAGTAGCCTTAATAGTTAATTCATTTGTAAAATTACTAATAAGGAAACTAGTAACAAATGCCTTAAGGATTTTTGCTTAATTCATAATACATATAAAATTTTTATAATCCGTAATAATAATTGGGAATGAATATTGGGAATCTTCAACCCAATAATAATTTATTAGGAAATCAGTTTTAAGTATAGGACTAACCTCAATAGTAAAATTAGTAATATTAACTATTTTAGCAGTAATTTAATTAACAGAATTATGGATTTAACTAGTTTAATAACTAATAGAATATGAGATAAAACTATTAGTTATTTAATTAAAATAATTTGTAATAAAATTTGTTTTTGTAAAATTAACAGTATTATCAATAATAGCAATAGCAGCTTTAATAGTAATAGTAACCTTTAAATCAATAAAATAGTTAATTCCCTTAATAAACTAATTAGCAGTAAACTTATTACAATAAACCTTATTAAAACCAAAAGTAAAATAATAAATATAAAAACTCTTCTAATGGAAAGAATAGCAATAATAATACAAAATAAGCAGATATGAATGCCAATAATAATTTTAACAATAATAATAATAACAACAACAGCAACAATAGTTAAAAGTTTTATTAAAATAATAAAAAATTTAGAAGACATTACAGCGATAGTGAATTTTAGTGTAATATTTCTTTCAAATTTATTTAAAATATTTTTATTTATTTATAATTTTATCAGACATCCTCTCAAATAAAACAAGAGGATGTTTAAAATTTTTATTTCACCTTAAAGATTGAAAAATTTAATTTAATTTTTAATATAAATATAGAATATTAGCCTGAATAGAATGAAATATTTAATGACATAAAAGCACCTTTCTTAGAATCCGATTAAATTGAAAATTAGTCATAAAATCTTGGAAAGAGTAGTGATAATATACAGGAAGATAATAAATAAGAAAGACATGGAGAGGAATCAGCTTCAAACAACTCCTCTAACTTTAATAATAATAGCAACAATACAGGAAATTAAAAGTAAAATTAAAATTTTAAGAGATAAAATAGCAATTATAACAACAATTAAAACTATTCAAATTAAAAAAACTAATAAAAATTTAAAAAACCAAATTAAGGATAAGCACAACAATAACAACAACATAATAATACTTTTAATTCCAATTCAAACAATAACAACTATAGCTAAAATTTTCCTAATTAGAACACTTAGTTTTAAGCAAATCTTAGCAATAATAATAATAACAGTAATAGCAGCAGCAATAACAATAATAACAACAGTAGTATTCTAAATAACAATAGTAGTAATTAGGGATAGATACAAACATAAAATATGAAGACAAGTTAATAAAATAATAATAATTCTAATAATAGTAACGATTAATAAAATTAACATAATCCTTAGGATAACAATAATAATTTTAAAAAAGGATAAAATAAATTCAAAAATTAAAATAAAAAAAGCTTCACAAACCATAAATATTAACAGTAAAATGCTCAACAGTAGTAGTTTTCATAAGGACAAAAGCAATATTCTCCAATAAACGAAAACCCAAGTTAATCTTGAAAAGGCTGACCTATAAATAATAGATAATAAGAACTCTTTTATTAAATTTCTTAGAGTTTTTTATTAGCTTTTAATATAGTAATAATTTTTTCAAATCAAGATAGAGGATCAAACTACTGATTTATTTTTCATATAATAAATAATAAGCTATTTTAGTAAAAATCATACTGATTTAGTTACAGAGCAAAGTGCTAATTTTATATAATTAACTAAAAAAACTAGATTATTGCAAAAGCTAAATTAAAGAAAAATAATTAATCTCATAGATTTTAATAAAAAATAAACTTCAAACAAAAATTATAAGAAGAGCTAAATTAGCTTTCCTCAACAAATGATAACTTAGCTAATAATATTATAAAATAAATAAATTTTTAACAGTTTATGACTATTAATTAACAAAGTAGTAGACTAGTTATACTTACAATTAGTTTATTTGAAAGATTACTATGAAAGATGAATGTTAAATAACTAATTGTTTTTATATTAAAAATAGTTTATATAAATAAATTAATAAAGACAGAAATTATTAAGGATAAATATTAATACAAAATGAAGCAATCATATAGATAAATAAAAACGATATCTTATTAGTTATACCTGATATTTATTAATTTGAAGTGGATTGTCATCTTGTTAACTAATGAATCAGGAAAACAATTAAATTAGTTAGTTCATTATTTAGTTAGTTAGTTAGTTTGTTCTTCTAGATCGAATAAGTAGTAGATTTCAATCGATTTTAAGAAAAATAAAGCAAAGAGAGCGATTGATATTTCCTATTATATTTTTTATTTCAATTTAAAAACACTGCTTATAATAAAAAACTTTAATAATTGAATAATCTCCTTTAAATATTGTGAGAATTAATTAAGTTTTAATTAAGTAATAATTAATAATTCTTCTATATAGTAAATAAAGTAGTGTAGCTATTTCTTAAGTACAGATAATTATCGATTCTGTCTTTAGAAAGTTAGTTACATTATTAAACAATTTTCCAACCAATTTTCCTCATTAATATGAAAATTCTATCAATATTAGCCTCTTTAAATATTTTCTTTCATCGCTATCTAATCATACTCAGTCCATTTCATATATTCTAACATCCTTTCATAATATAAGTTAAAACTTTTGCATTTAATATTCTTTTGATACAAAAACTGTTATTTCTTTAATCTTTAGTTCAATATCTTAATATATAATATTAAGATCAATTTTTTAAATCCTCTATAAATTATTTCCTAAATTTCACTTAAATATTTTATACTTATTGAATTAATTGTAAAATTTTCAACATACCAAAATATTTTAAAAGAATTTAATTACTAATATCATTCAACTAAATTTTAATTTTATTATTTTTAAATGAAAAAATTTAAGATTAAAAGTAAAAAAATAAAAAAGTGATCATAATTTATTGCTGCATTTTTGCATATTAAAAAAAATAATTTTTTGAAAAATAGTTAGTTGAAATTTTCAAATTAAAAAAATAAAAATGATTCTTTTATTTTTTAATGCCTTATTCGATTTTGAAAATAATATTTTAAAAACAATTTTTTTGTTCATACAGACTCTACTATTTCAGAAATTGAAAATCTAACTTTTAAAATACCATCAAAATTCAAAGCAAAAAAATGAATGTAAATATTTTTTTTAAATTGCTTTTGTATTTGTTTGATAAAAGATTTACAATTTAAAACATTTAAGATTAATAAATCTTTTAAAATTAGAGGGAATTAATTAGAAGAAGAAATATATAAATAATTCAATTTAAGTAGTTAGACATAAGAAATAATAATTGCGGAGAAAAAATATTATTTGTAATAAAGAAATTTTGTTAATAAACAAGCTTCTAAATTTGAAAGTAGAAAGAGACTCATGGACTAAAATCAAAATTAGTTTATAAATAATTAGAATCCTTAGTATTACTAGCAATTCCATGCTGGAGGCAATGGATAAGAATTATAATAGTAAACAGGGTAGGCTCAATAAGGAACATAAAATTATTTTTAGTACATGGAGTAATAGCAGTAATAGCAATATCCTCAAATTCCATAATACCCTTAGCAAAACTCAACAGCGCCTTCAAACCCTTAGGTTTAATTGCCATAAAATTAATAAATGTATTAGTAGATGTATAATAGAAATTAGTAAATTAATGAAGCGGTTCCTTAGTATCAAAGAATATAAGGTGTGCAACCCACATTCTAAGGGATCCCCTAAAATTAAAATCAATAGATAGTAAATGCAATTCCATAATATCAAATTGGACAGCAAGTCCAACAACCTATAATGCATCATTAATCATAATAGCAAATACCAGTGTAAAACAAGAATTTGCCTCCTGGTCAATAATAAAATCTATAATAGCAAATTCCAATAAATAAAGGTTAGCCTTAATCTACAATTAATAATATAAATACCAGCAAACAATAAGCTAAAGCACCAAATCAAACAAATTAAATAGATAAATCTTTGTTAACAATCTAAAAACAACCTAGTCAGTAGTAAAAAGGTATTTAGTAGCCTTATGTAAATTAATTTCAATAATAGAATTCTATTTCTCCTATTCCAAGCTAGATTAACCCTAATAATTTACAGGCAGGTAAGACTGCATAATTTTAAAAGCAGCAACCAGGCAGTTCTTAACCTCCTGTAATAAACTAAACTCCAGCTCAGTTGTAATAATAGTAAAGTATATAAAAATAAAATGCTCCTTAAATATAGTAGCAAATGGGATAGAAATAGAACTTAGTTTAGCAGAAGCAATAACCCTAATTTAATTAATAAAATCTCCAACAAAAGTAGTAAGTTTAAAATTTAGGGCAACAATAAATGCAAAACCCAGCTCAGCAGCAGTTTTAAAATAATTTTAAGCAGCTACCTAATTCTAATTCTATTGTGGGATAAGCTAATCCTCAAATTTAAACTAACTAATTTTAATCATAATAGCCACCTCAATAATAGCCAAATCCATAAAAATAGACTATTTAACAACCATAGCATATAAATTAAAATAAAATGCAACAATAATAGTAATAATAATAAATAAATAAACCTATTGATTAGAGTTAAAACCAACTCGTAAAGCCTTAATAATTTAGTTCACAATAGCCCCTATAGTTATAGTAGTAAATTCAACAAAATTAAAACCCTCAAAAGCAAATGCAATAACCTAGAACAGGTACTCAGTAATTAGGTAAACCTTAACAACCAATATAAAAAATGCAAAATCCTGCACTAAATACTTAGTCAAGCTAGCAATAACAATTCAATATTTAAAATCCATAACTGCAGTAAAGAATATAATCTTAGCAATAAACTTAAATAAAATAATAAGTTTAAGGTTCGAAGCCCTAGTTATAGCATCAAAATCAGCAATTTTAAATGATGGGAAATTAAGCATAAGGAGGATAATAATAAATTTAGTAAAATTATCAATAATTTAGTTAAATACCTTAGTCTCAATAGCAATCTTAATCATAATAGCAATAAACCTAACTTTAATAGTAGGGATAAATGGCAAGTTAAGGTCAGTAGCAACAAGAATAAGTCACTACATAAAGATAGAATAGGTTAGACTCTGGTGAAAATTTATTTTAATTTAGCTAGTTGAATAAAGCTCGTTAAGATTAAAAACCCTAATAAGGTTCAAACCAAAGAATGGATAATATTAAAAAAGGATAGTATTTCGACATCAAATAATTTGATTCTGTTCTTGATAATAGAACGATGCCTAAACTCTTTAATTTGACTCAAACTAAAGCTTATGAAATTAATTCAAACCTTCCTCCTGGTTATTCTTTAGAACCTTTCTTTATCCACTAACTAAGATTTAACCCTAAGGTATATGGAGAAGCAGCTAATGATTTTGGAGAGGCACCCTAGAAAAAAATAAAAACAGAAGAAAATCTCTTTTTGGTAAAACATTTTTATTTTGATCTATTATTTTTTATAAATATTAATCTTTTAACAACTAAATAAATAAATAATACATAAAGCAATACAGTATTAGTTAGCTTGCTCCAAATGCTCCAATGAAGAGAGAATTAATATAGCTTATGAATATAAAACCTTCTGTAAATCCTGTTTCAACCTTAATAACTCCAACAACAAAAAAACCTTCAACATCAAATTAAAATTTAAACTAAGGATCAAGTTTGAACTCTACACCTTAAAAATCATAAAATGATTTATCAAGGCAGAATTCTAAAATTTAAACCTCAAGCCAGCCCAGCAGTATTGTATAAAGTACTCAGCAACAATAAATACCTAAAGAAAATAGCTAATAGTAATAATAATTATCTTAAAAAACTCCTTAATAAGCAGTTTAAAGCTAAAATCAACAATAGATAAATAGCTAGCCATCATAGTTGTAAAAGACATAAGAACAAAGCGTGAATTCTTAAATTTAAAGATAAAATCAATAAAACTAAGTTTAAAACTCTTTAAATTAAAACTAAAACCCTTTAAACAAAAATTTACCTATAAAATAGTAAACACAACAACTTCCTTAACAAGCTAATTAAAATCCTGGTATAAATAAAAATATATAGTAACCTGGTTTTTCATAGAATTTATAGAAACCTTAAAATTAAATTCCTTAATAATAGATAAAAGTAAAAACTTAATAACCTGGGAATAATGTTTAAAATTAAGCAGCTCCTCAACCGCCCAACGAAGGATAATAAAATACCTTATAAACAGTAAACAAAACACAAGGATAAGTATAAAATGAGATTCAAAATAAATAAATCTAGAACTAAAAGCCTGCTTAAACAAATTAAAATGTATAAATAAATTAGTCATAATAACAAAAAGTAAATTTAAATTAGTAGTCATAAAATTTAAATAATAATATTTAAAATTAAAAAAATTAATAATAAAAGCCTCCATAAACATCTCAAAATCTAAATTAATCAAATTTAGTCAATAATTAAGAAAAAAATGTTTCAATTTCATCTAGTTAATCTTCTTTGAAAATTTAATTACAATTACCTTAGTAGTAATAAAATACATAGCAATAGTAGTAATCAAATTAACAATAATAGTAAAATTAATAAATAAATTAAGCTAATAGATAAAACTTGCCACAAAATAGCAATACAATTTCCAGATAGTCTTCTTAGTAATCTCTGTAATAATAAACTACAAATTAAAATAATTTAAACAATAATCAATAGTAATAAGGTTCTTAATAAAGTATGCCATAAAATTAAAAAATTCCTTCTTCAAACACATTATAATAGGCAAAAGAAAAGAATTAATCAAGTGTAATTAAAATAAACTTAAATCTACCACAATAGTCTGAATAACCTAGTTCTTAAAAGTTACCTGACACTTCTTAAAAATAATTAACATCCTCTAGTTCAAGTAACGTGTCTAGAGCTGGCTCATCTTAAAATATTAATATTCCAGGATAGCAGTTGCAAAATAAATTATAACAACCTGCTTAATCTTAATAAAATATTGCTCCTCCATTATCGCCTACACCATCGTAGCCAATAGTAATTAGTACAATTATTGAAAATTTAGATATAGAAGACTCAAATAAATAAACTAATGCATAATAGTAGCAATCTAAATAACCTGCAATAGCAGAGAATAATAATAATAATGACTAATAAAACTTAAATTAAAAATCTTAGTAAGAATAGAATAAAGGGTAAAGTGTAAGCGTTCCAAAGAAATCAGAATTACCACCTATTTTATTAAATAATATGTAATCTACATCTAATTAACCTTCTAAATAAAATATTCCAGTATTAGCATCACTTCCTCCCATGCTAAGACAACAAATGGAGAATTAAAATAAAAATGTTTAAGATCCTTGTAAAAAAGAAAATTAAGGATAAGAAAGTAATATTCTATCAGAGCCTTTAAAAGAAACGAAAATGGAGATAGAAGAAAACATAGAAAAATCTAATAAAATTTAAATTAGTTTTAGCAATAATTTAGTAAAAGAGGAAGAGATAAATTAATTGAATAAATCTTCTGACCAAATAATCTAAGATTAAAATATAAAGTCTCCTATATTACCTCCTTAATAACCAAGCCAGAGACCAAAATCTATTGATTTCCCAAGACCATCTTAACCCAATTCTTAGCTTTTATTACAGGCTTCTAATTCTTCTAATATCCAAAATAATAAGGAACCAATAGTAAAGTCTGAAGAAACTAAAATATTTATAAAAATTCCTGATATTATGACTTCACAAAGTCAATTAGCTTCTCCAACTAATCCAGAATCTGGTACTGCATTAGCTAGTAATAATATATCATTGAAATTTACAAATAAAATAGAAGAAGAAGTTTAAAACGAAGCGAGAACGAAAATAGAAGAAAATATTAATGCAATGGAAATTGAATAACCTATTGAATAATTAGAATATCAAGATTAAAATATAGATGATAATTAGATGCAATTAAACACAGAGACTCCTTACTTTTAAACAGCTGGATAACAATAAGCAAATTTAAATATAAAAGTAGAGCCCTTTAATGAATTAAACTAAATGATAAAATAAGAACACACTCAATCAGATTAAACTTATTTAGATCAAATACAGAAAGGGCCTTAAGATAATTCCCTAATTATAACACTTCCAAACAACCCCATTCAACAAAAAATAGAAGCTGATTCTAATTTAATGCCTATGAACCAACTTCCTGCTATGGTTTCATCAGCATCTTTAAATAACGATTTTATCAAAGAGAAAAAGAAGAAAATGGAAAAGAAAAATATATCACAAGAAGATTAAAAAGCTATGAGTGAAATAATTTAACGTCTTACAAAAAATAAAAATTCAGAACCATTCAAAAAGTTATCCAGTCTTGCAAAGAATCCTGACTATCTAAAAATTATTAGAGAGCCTATGGACTTGCAAACTGTGGAAACTAATATAAAGAAAAAATATTATAGTAATATTGACGAAATGGCAGTTGATGTTAATAAAATATTTGCAAATGCCAAATTATACAACAAAGAAGACACTGAAATCTACAAAAAAGCTGTAGAACTAGAAGAATATTTTAAGAAGAAATACTAAAAAAGTCCTCTGAGCAATGAGATAAATAACCTTTAAAAGAAAGTAGATAAACTTGGTAAAGAATTGAAAGAGTATCACACTTACGGAGGAAGATTCTTCTACAGAGAAAATAAAAAAATATAAAAGTAAGCTTTCATGGAGAGATCAATGTCTTTAGATGAAAAGACTTAGCTTGCTAAAAACATAAGAAAGTTACCTAAGGAATATTGGATTGGTATATGGGAAATAATGACAGATAAGCAGTTTTGTATAGCTGATAAATAAAAAATTGAGTTTGATTTAGATACCACTACTCCAAAGTAGTGTAGGAGGTTAGAAAGATATGTAAAAGCAAAGTTAAATTGTATTTAAAAGGCAAGAGAGAAAAAGAACAAAAAGCTCGATAAAGTAAATATTTTTTAACTATTTGTCATCTTTATTTTGTATTTATTTCTTTAATTATTTAAATCAAAATAGGCTTAAGGTAAATAGACAAGCGAGTATGTGGACCCTGCAAAACTAGAAAAACTAGATACCGATTCTTCTTATATTACAGGTATTTTAGGAAATTAAGCTTTTTCTATTTTCTTAAAAATTCTATTTTTTTAAACAGAATCTGATGACTCTATGAAAGACCCAGATGAAGATGGAGGTGATTGACCAAAAAAAAAAAATTTATTTATTGTTTAATATAAAATTAATACTTTAGTTAAAATATTATTTAAATTATATTTACATTTACTTTAGCAGATTTTAAAAAGCATTATGTAAAAAATTAAATTCATTTAGAATTTTAAGACATATTTTGATATAAATTCTATTCTAAAATAAATAAATAAAAGTGTTTAAAGTGAATGAATTTGTCTTTATTATAAGTTTTAAATAAGAATATAATTTTACATTAATTCTATTTATTTTCTTTATTGTTTTTATATGTATTAATTCTAGTTATGTCTATTCTAACCAATTAATTTATAACATAAAATTGTAGATTGATAAGTAAAAGTTATTTTCAAATTATTAAAAATTTATTTGCTTTTGTATCAAAAATTACATAATTTAAAAGTTTTTAATATTTGTGAATAACGAATAAATATATTTATAGGCTATGAGCGAAGTTTAAGACAACTAAATCCATAACAATTTAGAGCTGAAAAATATATTTAATTTACTAAACCCAAACTCAGATGGAGAAATAGAAATAAAATAGATAAATAATCTTATATAGTAGCTAGATACATTGAAAATAAATTTCAAAAATAAGAAGAGTGCTAGTGGTAGTGGAGAAAACAATGATTAATCACCAGGTATTAGTTAAATCGCAGCTAATTTGAACGGTGATTCAAAGAATGATAAAAAATAAAATGCAAATACATAAAAAAGCTAAAGTATTTAATAATAAAACTCAAAAGCTTCTAATAGTGAATAAAATTAAAAGATTGTAAGTATTAAATTATTTACTAATTTTTACATTATTGTATGTCACAGTAGAATTATCAAACTTTTTGATTAAAAATAAATTAAAATTTTTTGTTTCTTTAACAACTTAGATAAGCTAAAGTTCTGTTTAAGCTAACTCGCAGCAGTAAAAAACATAATCAAGCATATAAGCTTAAGAAAAGGAATTTTTAGAAGTAGTAGAGTTAAGATATTTTCCTAATAATAAAACTACAATAAATTTTAATGAATTTTGTGCATATTTTAATGAGTGTATAAGCAACAAGGAACTGCAAGAAGAGTTACTTCATGGATGCTTTAATTAATTTGATTTTAATGAGTAAATTATAATATAAATTTAGTTATAATTAGTTAGTTTGAAATGAATAATATGAAATTTTGGTTAATAATAGGGAAGCCTGCATAAATTCAAAGAAAATAAAATCTATTTTTGAGGTATTTAACGATAAGACTAATTAAGAAGAGATATAAAGTAATTATTATATTTAATTATTTTTGACACAATTAATGTTATTAATAACTAATATTTAAGATGTTCTTAAGTTTTGTGGAGTTTCAAATGATAAAATGAGTTATGAAGAATTCAAGTAATTTTTTGAAAAAAATTTATGAAGTGAAAATATATATTAAATATTTGATTGAGGATTAATAAAAAGTAAATAAATAAATAATATAAAAAAAAATATATTAAGTCTGTATTTAAAAGCTACTTTATATTTCAAAAGAGTGTTTGTTGTCATTCATTTTCTAATCCTTTCATCTTTTTATTAATTGATTTTTTTGTTTTCTAAAAGGTTATTCAAAAAATATTCTCTAAAAATTTAAAATGATAAAATTAAAATAAATCCAAAAGTATGTTTATAATAGTAATTTATTTTTTATCTATTAAATGCAACTTTCATTTGCATTAATTGATTTCTTATAAAAACATTTATATTAGCAAAGAAAGATTTTAAAAATTAAATATTTAATCTTCGTCAAATTCTTTTAATTGATATTAGCCAGTTAATAAATTATTATGTTAGGTTTAATTGTAAAAAAAATGTATGTGGAAAAAATCAAAAGAAATTAGTAGAATAAAGAGCAAAAGAAATCATTATGAAATATAGATAAATTTATCTAAATTGAAATATAAAAAGATAGCAAAAATTATATTCATACGTTTAAAGAGAAAGGATATATATACATTTCATGATTTTGATAATTAAAATTTTTAAGGAGTAGAAATAAATAAATAAGTCTTTTTATTAAAAATTTATCAAAAGTTAATTATATTTAATTGAAGAATAAGAAACTAAAGAAAATAAATGAAGGACTTTAATCAAAAGCACAAAAAATTTAATAAGAAAAATGGCAATTAATCCTAATAATAAATGAAGAAGAAAGGATTAAAAAAGCATTAAAAGCACCGCTATCATGATGTTGAAAAATTACAAGATAGAATCAGAAAAGAAACACCTGCATCTGGTGTAATAAATTTGGCTTTTATTTTACAATATCCTATTATATTCATATTAAAAAATGCATATTGTTAATGATTTTAATTCGAATTCATAAAATAGGAATACTTGTACGATTATAAATTAGAAAAAGCTGAAGAAGATAGAGCTAAGCTGTAGCCTGAAGAATTTAGAAAAAAATACAAGATTAATTTCAGTGATCTCCCTATCTCTTACAATACAATTTTTGGTATTTACTATTACATTAAAAAGGCTTTTTTTGCCAGCTAAGAACCAGAATGTTGTTTACAGTTAAATTTAATATGATTTATTAAATAGGTTTGGAAAAAAGAAAGTTTATTAAAATGACAGAAATATAGAGATGTACAATTCCTCATATTTTAGCAGGAAGAGATGTATTAGCTGCTTCAAAGACAGGTAGTGGTAAAACACTATCTTATCTTGTTCCTTTGGTAGAAAGATTATATGTTTAAAAATGGAATCCTTTGGATGGTTTAGGAGCTATAATTATATTACCAACTAGAGAATTAGTATGTGTTTTTTTAAATTGAAGAAATTATTTCAATTTCAAAATCTTAATAGACTTATTCTAAATAAAATAAAAAATTATATAGGCAACATAGGTTTTTGAAGTATTTAATTCCTTTACTTAGAATCATGACTTATCAGTAGGTTTAATTATTGGTGGTAAAAATGTCAAATATGAAAAAGAGCATATGAAAGGTATGAACGTCTTAATTTGTACTCCTGGACGTCTCCTTTAGCATATGGATGAAACTCCTGATTTTGATTGCACAAATCTATAAATGTTAGTGATAGATGAAGCTGATCTCATCTTAGATTTAGGTTTCAAAGAGCATTTAAATGCAATATTATTAAACTTACCCAAGTCTCGTTAGACCATATTGTTCTCTGCAACTTTAAGCAAGTCTATCCACGAATTAAGCAAATTGTCTCTTAAAAATGCTGAACACATATTTTTACATGAAGTTAGATCAACTTAAGACTAAGATTCATAGAATGTCATTAACACTAGCATTAAAGTAAGTTAGATAAACAAGTTAGCACTCTTTAAATATATATCATAAAAATAAAGGATATTTATGAAGCACCCATAAAATTAACCCAATACTATATGGAAATCAATATTGAAGATAAATTAAACATGCTCTTTTCTTTTTTGAGATCTCATAAAAAAAATAAAGTTCTTGTTTTCTTAAGTACTTGCAAATAAGTTCGTTTTGTTTACGAAGCATTTAGAAGACTCAAGTTAGGACCTCCTGTTTTCGAATTGCATGGTCGTCAAAAACAAGTATTTAATTAAAACATTTTTATTTAATAAATACAATATTTGAATAATTAAAATAGGCTAAAAGATTAGCTATTTTCTTCACTTTTGCAGAGAAGAAGTTTGGTGTACTCTTCACAACTAATTTGGCAGCTAGAGGTTTAGATTTTCCTGGTGTTGAATGGATTGTTCAAGTAGATTGTCCAGATGATGTTGTTACTTATGTTCATAGAGTTGGAAGAACTGCTCGTTTCAAAAATGATGGTAACTCTCTTTTAATGGTTCTTCCTTCTGAAATTAAAATGATCGATAAACTGAAAGAAAAAAAAATGAATATTCAAAAGCTTAAAGCAAACCCTGAACATTAGCTTAGTATAACTAATTCTTTGCAATCTTATCTAGTAGAAAGTGTTGATTTGAAGTATTTAGCATAAAGAGCATTTATTTCTTATGTTCGTAGTATCCATTTTGCTGCCGATAAAGAAGTATTTAATGTCAACTCTCTTGATTTAAATGGGTTATCAGAAAGCTTAGGTCTTATTCAAACTCCTGTAATAAATATTAAGGGTTTAAAGAATGAAGAAAGTGATGATGATAGTGATGGTGAAGAAAGCAATAGTTCTGATGGTGAAAAGGAAGATGAAGTAATTGTAAAAAAATAAGATAGGTTAGCAAAGTTAAAAGAAAAGATAAAAAAAATGAAAGAAGAGAAAGCTCGCAAAAAATTAGGATTACCTCCCGTTGAAAATAATGAATAAGATGATGATGATAATAATAAAGAAGAGTAAGAAATCAAGTAGAAAAAAGAAAAGAAATAAAAGTAAAATAAATAAAATGAAGAAATGGAGATTGAAGAAAATACAACAAAAGCAAGTGATAAAAAAGACAAGAAGAAGAAGAAGGCAAGTATTGAAATTAGTGAGGAAAAATAAGCTTAAGTAGATGATTCAAATTAAGCTGATGAAAATAACAATGGTAAAAAAGCATTTAGTGTTAAGCATGAAAAGTTAGTGAAAAGAAAAAATTAAGATGTTCTTAGTGAAAATTATTAGAAACTAAGAAATGAAAAATAAAATAATGATGAAGACGATTTCTTAGTACCTAAAAAAAAAGGCTAACATGAAGATTTAGATGAGAGTAACTACAAAATTAATACATTAAAAGTTAGTAAAAATAAACTTAAGAAAATACATGAAGATGGTTACTTTGGTGGTAAGAATATTACCTACTTCACTGATGACGGTAATTTTTATTTGACTATATTATTTGGTTTTAATTGTTTTATAATATATATCTAGGAAAGTAACTTACTAAGGATGACTTAAAAATGATGGAATATAAACAAAATGAAAAGAAGGCCTTGGAGGAAGAAGAAGACTTAGTTAGAAAACATGCCTTAAAGTTAGAATTAAATAGATAAATTGACAAGGACAGAGAAAATGCAAGAAGAAAAGAAAAGAAAGAAAAGAGAAAAATGTTAAAATATGAACAAAATGAATAGTTAATTTAAAGAAATTAAGCCATTCTTGCAGGAGATAGCTAAGATGAAGAAGAATATGATGATGATTTTGAAGGCGAATAAATAGAGGAAGAAGAAATTCAAAGTGATTATTCATAGCAAAAGTAAGACAATATAGATTCTGAATCAGAATCAGAAGAACAAGTTATTTAAAAGTAAAAGAAGATTAAAAAGTAAAAAAAACATAAATGAAATATAATTTCAAAATTGTAAACACAAAAACTATCTTTTTATTTTTGTATTAATGTTTAAAATTTTTAGCTTCTTTTTTTCATTCTAATTAATATTCTATTAAAATTTTAGCTTTTAATTATTTAATAAAAATAAATTTAATTTCTCCAATTGATAATTTATAAATTTATTTTTATTGATTTTTAATAATCAAAATATATTTAAGGTATTAAATTTCTTTTGAAAAAAAGTTTAATTTAATATATTTCTATTTGATATTTTAGCTACTATTTATGAAACTTAAAAAAAATTATTGTATTTAAATTTTTAAAGAAAACTAAACATAAAAAGTTCAGTTAAGTTATTTTTAGTAATAATATTAAATTTTTCAAATATATTTTATCAATTTTTTTTAGTTTAGCTCATTTAAAAAATTATTTTGTGATTTTTCTAGATTTTTTAATTCATTCTTTATGTTCAATTTAAAGAAACAAAAATATTAAATTTGATTAGGCTCATTTAAAGTGGACTTTAATGAGTAAAAAATACTAAAAAAAACTCAATTGAGCTAAATAAAATTTTGATATTTTTGTCAAAACTGTAATTTATATTGTAAGTAAATAAAATTCTGATAGTATAATCTTGATGATCAAGGTAACAAAAAATAAATTTTCTCTGATATTTAATAAGAATTAGTATATAACTTTCATTATTTTTCATAAAGCATTTTTTAGTAACTAGTACTTTAAATAGTTTTTTTGATTCTTGTCCAATTTCAAATGATTGAATATCTTTAATCACTTAAATTTAAATTTGCCAAATTAAACCAATCTACTATATAAATAGTTTTGCCTAAAATATTTATAAAATTGCTCATAATCCAAACTAATCCAGTATTTTTTCTAAGAAAATATTTTATTTGATATAAAACCTTATATTTAATCACTAGAAATAAATTAATTAAAAAAATTGTTTAATAAAAATCCTATATTCTAAAATAACTTAATTTAATTTATATTTATTTATTTGTTCTTTTCTATAGAAGAGGAATCTCATAAAGAAAAAAAGATTCTTTTTAATAATAATATTAAAAAATAAAAGTAACAAAAATGGTTTAATTTCCTTTTGATAAATTATATATATTTCATAACAATTCTTATAGCAAAACAGCATGGTAGATAATAAATTATTTTTGATCATTAAATATTTTAAGCAAGCTGATTTTTAAAAGTATTATTTAATATTTTTTGACTCTTTTAACTTATGGCTCATCAATAGTCACAGAAACCTATAAAAAATTTTTAAGCTTACTCACATAAAATTTTAAGCTTGAATTGAGAAATTGTGAAATTTGCAACTTTACTTCTTTCATTCAAATAGACAGGTTTTAATTAGCAAAATACAAAAATTTATAAGCAGTTTTTATTTATCTAATGTTCAATCCAAACCTTACATGAAATCTTTAAAATTTTCCAAAAGATATTCAATAATTATAAATAATACTAATGCAACTTAGAATTTTCTAAATTAAAAATAGGAATATGAATGAAAACATTATTATTTAAGTGCTTTTTGAGATAAATTTAAAAGAAATTACAATATATAATAATATAGAATGTTTGACACTATTATAAAAAATATATTTTAATAAGATTAATTATAAAATTTATAAATTTTATTTTAATAACACTAGAATGTTATTAAAATAAACTGTAAACAAGTAATTATTTAGAATGGGTATCTTACTGTTTACAATATTATTGATAAAGGAAAAAAAATAAGCTGGTTGTTTTTTTGAAGTTGGTTAGAATTATTTCAAATGTAGTTGAATACTACCAACTACTTAAAAAAATTCAGGATATTTATTAAGATTTATTAAGTAATTGGTGAGTAGTTTTTTGAAATTTTAGAAATATGAATGATTTTAATTAAATAAGAAAAGATTATGAGGAAAATAGATTGCCAGTATTTTTGTTTGATAATTTTTGGGAATATGATATAATGATTTATGTAATTAATTATTAGTGATTATTTTATAAGTTATTTCAAGAGTTTTTTTTAATGATTTAAATAATAATTATTCTTAAATTTATTTTTATACCTTTAGGAATATCTTATTATTTATTTTTTTTACAAATTTAAGAATTATTTTATATAGGTTGTTGTTATTATAAAAGAGAAAATTGTTAATTCTTTGAAGAAAATTCTTCATTGGTTAGTTCTTTTAGGTTTTGGTTTGAAAAATTAAGAATGAATTTAAAGAATTAAATTCAATTTTTATGTATTGAGTTTTGTATTCACACCTCGTCTCTTGTAGAATAGGCTCTGTAAGAAGGTAGATTTTAATAAGAAGAAGCTTTTTCATCAAGATTTTGAGGACTATAAATGATACGGTAATAGCTAAGAAGCTTATCACGATTAATTTACATATTTTAAAGCATTTTTTCGATGTTCAAGGGTTATTTAACATCTATTTTTTTTAGCAATAATTTATGCTGTTCAACAGTTTCAGCTAAATCATGTTGTATTTATTTTTAGGTCTTTTCATAAATATCAAATTCAGTTTATATAATGTAAAAATCGTTAGCTTCCTTGCTTTGTTAAAGCTAACTAATTGTATCTCTTATAATTTATTCATCTTGGAAAATTGAAATGTCCAAATTTTAGAGTAAATATCCTTTTTCAATTGTTTCATAAATTCTTTCCCTGTTGAGCTTTAATTTTTTTATGAGTTCAAAATATTATTTATTTAAATAACTGGTTTGATAGTAAAAATCAGGTCTTGTTTTGATAGATTTTGTATTATGGCAACCCATGAATTGGTTAGTTAATTAGATAGATAATAGAGATAGTTAGTTTTGTTTGATGATATTAGAATATTTTTAATTTATTAGTGATAAAATCTTATTGATTTCTATCTGTGTTATAGTTTTAACTTTGCTTAGCAAATATTTTATTATAGGTTTAATAGAGAAATTTAAAAAGATTTTCTTCTTTATTTGATGAATGAATGAATGAAATCTTATTTATCAATTGATTGATTGATTAATATATCTTTCACAAATTAATTTGAGTTTTAGAAAGATTTTTTGAATGAATTGATATTTTTTTTAATTTAATTATTATATTTTTTAGCAAATAACCCTGATTGATTATTACTTAAAGCCAATAATTATTAGTAATCTTAATTAATCTGGGTACAAATAATTTTTAATAAGCAAAGTGACTAATTAATTTTGATTTTATATCTATCACAATTCTATTTATACCAGTGAGAAAAACAGGTACTTATAAATATATCTATTTAATTGTTTATTTTTTTCATTTGTTCATGAAAAGTGGGGAAAATAATATGCATGAAATTGTAAAAAAAAGGATAATAATATTTTGGCTGAATTTTAGTTTTTTATCAAAATAAGCACAGCTAGGCTATTTGGAACTTAAATATGGCTTTAATAAGCTTAATTTAAAGACAAATTTTTTATAACAAGCGTTGATTATATGAAACCTTTTTTCAGACAAACCAAATAAAATATGTAAGTTTAATATTATTTATATATGAACATAAAGAACTATTTTAAGAATATTTATATTAGAGTATTTATAAAAAAATCAATGACTTTCATACAATATTAAATTGAGGTATTATTATTTTTAGATACTTTAAGTAAAATGTATAGATTTTCTGTCTTATGTAAATTGACTGATTAAATTTTTTTAAGGAAATTAAAATATCAGTGTTATTATCGCAATTACATTTACTCATGCTTATTTTGATAAAAGTTTTATTAAGACTAGTTTTGAAAATTAATATTTTTCTTAAATAAAAATATATAAAGCTTGAATTTTTATTATTTATTCTTACGAATTACTGAATATTTATAGATTCTAGCAATTCCAGAAGATAAATTTTTATAAAATCATATATATATTGTAGTTAACATAATTTACCATCATAAAGACTATAAAGACGGTTGCCATATTATTTATTATATTTAAATTTTTTTAAATTATTAATTGATAAATTTTTAGAATTTTATTTCTTTTATTTTGATAAATTTTTATGTCTTGCGTTTATAAAATTCTATAAGTCTTTTTTAATTATCTAATTAATTCACTTCTTTCTATGCATAATTTTATTTAATAGTTTAAGTAGATTTTTATATCAGTAATTATATAATGAAAAATAAAAATACATAGCCTTCCTTTAGTTAACCTTAAAATATGTGTCGTTTGTCTCCGTACTTGAAGATAAGGTACGAAACTTTGTTACTGAAAAAATAGCTTTTTGCATCTAATATTTAAGAAAATTATATTAAAAAATGTAAGTTAAAAAATAATAACCAGATTAATTATATTTAAATATTTACTGATTATTTGTTCAAATACATATAAAATCAATTAAAATATAATTTCTATGTTTTAATTTCTATATTAAAATTAATTTTATGCAATAGATATTAAGTATTATTTTATATAATTTCCTTCTAAAAATTCATTTTTCAAAATATTTATCCACCTGATTGATTATACATACACTTAACAAATATTAATAATTACTTATATTTTATCATACATATTTAATTTTATAAAAGTAAATATTTAGTATTTAATTTTCTTTTCTTTTATAAATTTATAAATCACTTATTTATATTTTAAAATTAAGATAGAAAAATTAAATATTTATGTACATTATAGGCATTTATAAATATTTTATAGTGATCATTAAATTTTATAAAGAATAACATTTTGCATTTATATTTTTTTAATTTTCTAAATTTAGTTATTGCCAATTATAGTTTTTATTTAAAATAGAAAAATAATAAATTTAAATATATTTTTAAGGTAAATTAATGTGAGAAGTAAAAGCTTTAAATAACTAAAAAAGAAAAAAAATCAATTAATCAATTTATTTTATTTAATTTATTTCAATTTATGATTTTCAAAAATATTATTCTAATTCAAAATGATATTTAAAAAATGTAGCCAAACAACAATTTAAATAAAAGAGTTTGTGGATGGATATTAATTGAAGGTCGGGATTTTTAATTTAAATTTTCAAATATATTTATAACAAATCTAATTAATTGATTGAAAGATAGATAGATAGTTATTGATTGGCTGATAATATAATTGAAGAAGAAGAGAAAATCACATATTTTACCATAATTATTTTTTCAATTTCCATATAAATTGCTATATCTGGCATTATTTTGTGATAAGGATCTCTTGACAAAAGAAAAACAAATATTTATAAGAAGTAATCATTGTTTTGTATTTTGAAAAAGGCTGCTCAAATGATTTAAAACGCGAGACCAAAATCATAGTTTTCTACATTATTGTATAAAATATTTTCTAGATTAATTAATAATTAATCGCAAAAATAATAAAAAAAGGTATCTTTAGTTTGTAAACGAACAGCAATTTAAGAAATCGTGCTAGCAATTAGACTTAAAAGAATTTATGTAATTTATTTTTCATTTGATAAAATAGTCATATTTATTCTTAAATATTTACTAATATTTTTAATTAAAATAGATTAGAGTTATCTTCTTCCAATTTTATTGATAGCCTATCTTTGAAAAATCTAGGAAATATATGTTTTATGCTAGCAACTGGAATATTTTTGCAATACTCTTAAATAAATAGTATTTAATTTATAATTTGTTTACTTTTAGTAGGATTTTTATACATAAAATTTGGCGCTTGTAAATTTATTTATTATACCATCATTTATAAAAAATTCAAGGTTCACTTAAAGATAAAGTTAAGTTGTTTGCTTAGTCAATTTTAAATGAAAAAGATCGTAAGGATAAACTCACAGCAACTAATTATAAAACTAAAAGAAAAAATAGAACTACTACAACGAACAAAAAAAGAGATGACAGAGATTAGTTGATTCAGGATGTATTTAAATCTGCCCGTGCTATTAGAATGCAAAGTATAAATAATTTAGAAAACTCACTTGCATATCGTAATTATCCAAGTTATATCCTACCAAATGATATGAGCTTGACTTATCTACTTTAGAATCCTTTAATTAATCCAATAGATGGATTGAATGAAATATAATCTCATGGATACAGCAATCAAAGCTCGTAAAAAATGAATGATGTAATGGAATTAGATTTTCTTCCATAAAATGATAAAATTTTTGAAGATATACAAATTATTTTAAATTCAGATCAAAGCAATTAAAGTTATTACAAATTAAGCTCGTTCCCAAGTGATATTCACCTTTAAATTGTTGACAATCAGTGGGAATCTATTTCTCAAAATAGCAATATTAATAAAAACTAATCTATTCGCTAAGAAGTTATGCAAGAAATTATGGACAATGGATTTTTAGATTAACCTGTAGATGAAGAAACAGCTTAGATAAATTTAGAAGAGTTTGAAAGGTAGCAAAGATTAGATTTACTAAGATTTTAAAAATAGTCTACAAAAAAAATTTAACAGGAATTGTAAAACACAAACGAAAACCTATTTACATAGCTATAAAATTACTCTTTGAAAGACCGTAAAATATATAAAATAAAAAACATTTAGACTCATTAAAAAACAGAAAATAATGATAATTACCCAGAATTTAGCTAAATTAGCTCAGTAACTTATAATTAAAATGTGGGAAGAAAGAGAGGTTAAAAAGGTAGAAAAAACAGAGATTATCATTAGAAAGATAAAGTTAAAGTAATATTAGACACTTCAATTGATTAAAAAATTAATACTTCATTAAATAGCTCCTAAGATCCTCTTAACACATCTCAAAGTGAAATATTTAATTCACGTAAATAATAGCCGTAAAAGTAAACCTCTAATAAACTTAGCCTCAATTAAGCTTAAAAAAAAAATACTAAAAAATTATCGTATGAAAAACCTGACAGCTTTTTATAATAATTGGAAATAAATAGCTTGCAATAAATAGATTAGTTTTCAAATTTTCAAAAATACCATTTATTCAATTAAAATCCTAATGAAATTTAATTTAAATCCTCGAATTTTTAATCCTCAGAGTTATAAACTAATCAACTAATAAATCATCCATTGGCATAATTAGATTTGATATAACACGCTATAAGCGAATTAGATTAAACCCCTAATAACTCTTTTAAGCCATAAATGCTTGGAAATTAAAAGTATGATTAAATTTTTAGAACTAATTTAAAGGCAGATTAAAGCCTTAATAGTTCATTTTCATATCCCTAATAAAGTAGTGAATATTCCTCTTAAATAGCCGCAGTAATGCATGGAGAAAAATAATTTCATGAGCAATAGTATTTAATGGAAGAATATCAATAATATCCATTTAATTAAAAATTTAGCACTCAAAAGAAAGACCATGATTCATCTTCTAATTAATCCAAACAAGATTAAACATCTTAAAAATCAAAATCTCTCTAAAAAGTTTAATTAAATCAATACATCAATATATAACCTTTGGCAAATCTGTCATTTAATTAAATATAAATGAATGAGAGTAAAAGAAATTAGATTTCCCATCTAAACGAATTTAACAGCATACTAGACCCTATTATCGAAGGGTAAACAAGTCTCATGATATTGTAAGGTATGTAAGATAAATCTTCATTACAATGTGAAGGAATTTTATAGAGCCCACTCTACATGCAAGATAGTTTATTAGAAATTAATAGTTCAAATACAAATTTAGACAACAAAGAAAACTTTTTGCATCTGTCAAAAGAAGCTAATTAATTATTATAGTAATTTTTTTATTTAAAAATATCTAAATTGCTGAATATTTTTTAAAATATTAGGATGATAGTGTAAAAGATCAAAGAAAAAAAGTTAAAGAAACTCGAGCTTGAAAAAAATTTTTCTGGAACTTAATAAGTAAAATCTTTTGTTTTTTATAATCTTTTAAGCTTGAAAGCTGCTGATAAGATAGAACTAATTCAAAAATAATAACTGAATTTTTCTCCAATTGAAATTTCTATCAATGAAAATCAGGTTTGATAAATTATAAACCAGCTTCTGATTACAACTATTTTTTTGATTTAAGGATATAGCTTGAAAGGTATTTAAAAGCTTGAATATTACTATTTTAACTAATTAAAATTATATGGTCACCAATCTTTTCATTTAGATTTTTATCAAAAGTTAAATAAACAAATTAAAATGAATTGTAAATCAAATGATTTAATTCTAAAAATAAATTACGTTTTTTCAAATTGTAAGTCAACATTCTTGTGTAAAAAAAATGCTTCATAATTTAATAGAATAAAAATTTTAATATCTATATATTTATCGATTATTAAAAAATTATGAAACATTAATTAAATATATTAAATTGTAAATATGTGTGTGTATATATATCTACTTGCTTATGTATAATTACTTTATAAAGAAACTTCATATAAAATTATTTAAGTGCAAATTTTTAATTATTATATTTTAATTAACCACTCTTTATTTGTATATATATAGAAATTGAAACCAAAATAATATTATTATATTCAGTTAACATTAAAAGCTAAGTATTATTTATTTTATAGAATGTTTATGTATTTATGATTTATTTATTTATTTGTTTACATAGCAAATTTATAAAAGATATTAATGATTGAATTTAACAAAGAAGTTTAATAAAACTAAATTTTCGAATTTCAAAAATTTTAAAATAAATTTTTTTTAATTTCGAGCAATCGATAGCTAAATATTTTAAAATTTAAAGAATTATTAACCGTAATAAGAAAAAAATATACTTTTTCAATCTTTTGATTGCAATTATTTTTTTTGTTTGTGTTTTATTATTATAACTTACTATAAATAGAGAATGGCAGATAATTCATAAAACAATAACCCTGCAATTAAATAAGTAGAATTACCTTTATAAAATAATGAAAATGGTTAATAGAATAAATAACCTAATTACCAATCTATTAATCCTTATCAATATAATGAACAATAAAATAATAATCCGTTTGTAGCAGTGTATATCCCTGAAAATGATCACCGTTTAGAAGCTAATCTTTAGCAAAAAAATTAGTAAAATAAATCTTTTGAGGTGTTTTTTTAAATGCTAATGAGTTTCAAATTTTCAAAAGATCCAGGTTTGAAGAAGAAAAAGCAAAATTTTAAAAAGATTTAAATGGTATTAAAGAATATGGAGTGAATTTATACTAAGAAACGGTATTAAAATTTAATTCATTTGACTATCATTTAATAAAACTTTTCAGGAATTTCAATTATAATGCCATATTTCAATAAATAGAAACTAAAGGCCAAAGATAAATATGAGGAAATAAAATAAGCGAACCCTATATTGTAAAAAGTAGAGAGTAAAGGTAAGCAGATTTTTGATAAAGCAAACAATCTTGCGGATTAGATTAAATAAGAATATGATAAACTTGAAGAAAAATACAAGGAGTTTATGAGAAAGTAAAATGAAAAACTAAACGTTTGGGCAAGGACTAAATTGTAAATTATTATTATGGATATGATTACTAAGTCTAAAGATGACATAAAAGAGGCTATTAAAGATCCATATATGGTAAATAAATATGTTCAAATTATAATAAATCAGCTTTTATAAAGTAAATATATTGTTTATTAATATAGTATGAATGGGTTAAAAAGATTATTGATGATATAATTGATGATAATTGGCCTTATATTGAATAAGAAATACTATATAGATTAAGGTTTTTTTGCAATTTAAAGTATTTTATTAATTATATTAATTCTTGATTTAATTTTAAAGGATGGTTATAGACTAGCCAATAATTCATAAAGAAGAAGATCCAAAAAGATGTTGCTTAATTGAATGCTTTTATTATTTACCAAATAAATATTTGTATGAAAGAATACCATGTATAATAATTTTAATTTAGTAAAATGCATTAATAAATAAATAAACATAAATCATTATAGATAATAAATCCTCTTGGTACTAATTTAGGAGGCTTTGGTTCTGGTTTTTCATGCTTTTTGAAATATTTCCTTTTTACGGGGTATAAAGTTTTTTCTATAGCTTAGTGTTCTTAATAATAGATAAAACAGATGAATGGCAATTAGTGAGATTTATTATTGTTTATAAGTAACTGTAATTTTTTAGCAGTGGAATACTTGGAGGCTTTATTGGCTATGTTCAATATTTCTTATGCTCATCATTAGGGAAAAAAAGTTATTTAGAATAATTTAAAAATTGTGTTGATAATGGCCCTGGTGTAAATGTAAATATGTATGCAGATATAGTTGGAATTTTCCTCTAAATAATAGTTGCATGGATTGCATACCTTCTCATTCCATTATCAAGGTCAAAAGGAAAAAATATTGAATTTAGGTATAACAAATAAAAACTTGAATAAGATAATGCTAAAAAAGAGGATGATGAAAAGTAGTGTTGTTGTTGCATACTAGATGTTTCTAAGTATAATTTTTATGAAAAATATTATATTAATAAAATTATTTATGATAAAATATAAATAAATAGAGGAGGCAGATTCTACAAATTTATGATATATGATTTGGTAGTTTTTGTAATAATGGTTGGAGTCTTTTTAATTTTTGTATTTGCCATAGATAAAAAGAATGAGTGGCAAATAAGATAAATTTTATTTATGTCAAAAACACTATACTGCCTTCTGAATTTCCCTTTCTTAATTTTTGCTTTTCCAATACTACCCTAGATCATCACTGCAGCCAGGAAAACAGGAGTAAAATTAAATTAAAGTAATTACAATCATATTTTGTTCCACTTAATAAAATTATAGTATGATTAATATGGAGTTTGTGTGCCTAAAATAGTAACATACACAAACAAAGAATGGGATGATATAGAAAAGAAATACGACTAATCAAGAAGTAGAATAATCGCCTCATTAGATGATGATGGGGAAGAAGAGTAAAAAATCTTAAATGATATAAATGTTGAAGAGCTATACAAATGATTTAAAATAATTTACTAAGTTTTTTCATTTATTTTTTACATAAATTAAAGATCCTTTTAATAAATTACATTAAAAATAAAACCATCATTCCTATTATTATTTAATATAAAATAGAGATCATAGAATATTTTTTACTGTTTATTATTAATTTATGGATAAAATTTATGTTTTTAACATTTAAAATTAAAAAAATAACTAGCAGACAGATTTGAATTATGGATTTATTAAAATCTATTTACAAAATTAGAGTGAAATAAGTGTAAATCCTGATTATTTTTTTATTTTAGTATAGTTTATGTATAATATTAAATTATTACTTATATAAAGATATATAAAGTTTGTAATAGAAAGGATATTTATAATAATTGCTGATGTTTGATTGGAAGTTTTAAATATAAATCTGATATTAATTAATCAGTAAAAAGTAAAGTATTGGATAAATTGCTATTAAACTAAAAAATACTAAAAAATCAATTAAATATAAACAAATAAAGAAATGAGTGAGGATTCTTAAACTAACCCTAAAGATAAAAACGCTAAGCAAAAAGTATAGGATTTCTTCATGCAGGCCCCTGGCAGTATAAAAAAATCTATGGATGATAATAACTAGAGTTTTTGGGTAAATAAAACTTACTCTTCATAACTTTATGCTAATTATTTCTTCCATTTACCTTTAATAGAATAAAGTTTAGGATAAAGCTAAACAGTAAAAGTAAAAAAATGAAAATGAAATCACAAACAATGAAGATATATAAAACCAAGAATAAAAAGAATAATCAATGAATGAATAAAATAATAAACAATAATAAGATTTACCTATTATTTAAGATTAAAACAATGAAGCTGAAAAAAAAGACAATAAAAATCAAGGAAAAAAGAGAGATGAAGTAAAGGATTTTTTTAGTTAGTTAGTATCAACTGTTGGGAAAAAAACAAATGACTCTGCTGACCAAATGATGAATGTAATTTCTATTTTAAAATTGACCGTTTTTTGATTGAAGCTTGAAGGAATATAATTTATAATATTTTATTATGGAAAAGTCTATAAGAAAAAAATAGGAAGAGAAAAAATAAAAAAAGAAAGAGCATTAAGATGAGTCAGATATGCTAAAAGCAGTAGAGGAATAGTAAAATGATTTAAAATAAGATTAAGATGACAAAACTGCAATAGAGTATTTGACTTTTAAACAATTAATTTATATTTATTTTATTATTTTATAATCCACCGCTTCATTAGAATTAAAAAGGAGACTTTGCCAGAAAAGATAAAGGAATAAGCATAGGCTAACTAACCTGAAAGCTAAAAATAAGAAATACAACCATAAAATAATTTACCAGTTGTTGAGACAACAGACTAGCCCTAAGAAATATAAAAAAAGAAAAAGGAAAAATAAATTGATAAATTAGCTTACTTTTTTACTAACTCGACTACAGCTGTAAGTTAGAAAGCTTCTTAGCAATATGAGCATTTTAAAGATAAAGTAAAGGAAAAGCAGTAAAAAAAAAATGATGAAAAAGAGTTAGATAAATCTTTCTAAAAAATGATTAAAGAAGAGGAGGAATTAAGAAAATAAAGATCTTCTTCTTTTACACCTAAGAGCATTGGCAGAATTCTTCCTCACAATCGCCATTACTAAGAAGAATTTAAGAATGAGTAAAGAAAATAATCTGATTTTGCATAAAACGAGTCAAGTGATTAAGAGTAACACAAAGGAGAGAATAATCAAAAAAATAAAAACTAAAACAATCAAAATAAAAATCGCCAAAGTATATAACACAATCTAGATAAATAACGTTTTTCTTAAAGCCCTAATAGTTAGTAGAAGTTAATACTTAAGAGGAATATGGTGGGATAAAACATACAAAAGTAGAGTTAAAATAAAAATGTAATTTAAAATCATTTAATTATTAAATATTAATCATATTTATCTTTGTAAAGTATAATTAGGAATTATAGAATAGTTAAAAATAACACCCTGAGCATGTTTATGTAAGAAATTTCGTTGAAAAAGAGTTTGATAAAGAAGAAAAGTTAAGAGAAGCAGCACGTAAAAAGAGAGAACTTGAATTATAATTATTATAAGTGAATTAAGAACTAATTCATTTACGTAAAGATGTTACTAATGAGGAAAAATGTAATTTTTTAGCTATTTGTTGATTATTTAAAATTAATTATTTTATACTAAAGCACCTAAGTCATCTCAGTTCATTGTAAAGAAAGGTAAAATCATCCCACCAATAAAAGAGCACAACTAAGTCAAAGCTATGATTTAGATTTCTGATGATAAAAAGGCTTTAGAAGATGCAATGAATTTGGTAAAAAGAATGTAATAGGAAAGAAAATTAAAAGAGCAATAAGCTTAGAATAGAATGAAAATAAATTCTGCTAAATTTAAAAGCTAGTAATTATTTTTAAAATGAAATTCAAATTTATGATTGAAAAAAATTTAGGTTGTAAGAATTCAAAGATAATGGTGAAGACTATTTTTATCAAAAAGAGCTTTAAAGAAAAAATGAAATTTTGAATAGAATGTAAGAGTATGAACTTAAGAAGTTAGAAGGAATAAAGTTATAAAATGCATCTAAATAGTTTATATAAGAATTAATTCATCAAGGACCTCGTGAAGGTAAAATATCTTAAAATTATAGGAGTAATGTCTCAGAAATACAAAAAGAATTGGAAGTTAATTTATCGTAAGTCAGAGTCTCTAAGCTTTAAACTCCTTTGTTGGATAAAAAGAAACAAAGTCTTTAGAATGTAAGAAATTTTGAGGATAGTAATAAATCATACAGAGAATAAGAGGAAATAAATGACAGATAAGAAGACATTAATGACAGATTAGATGATTATAAAATCGATTCTAAAAACTAAATTGATGATAAAAATTACGAGTCATCTCATATATCTTAAAATAAATATGATTAAGAATCTTAGAAAGCTTAATAAGAATAATCGTAACAAAGTAAAAAGAATTATGGATCTATTTTTACAAAAAGAGTAATAGCTCATGATTAGCAAGTTAAATAGTTTGATAGGATGCTAAGTGAAGAAAAAAAGAAACTTTATGAAAAGAGAATGAATTATTCTAAGTAAGTGAAAGTCAGATATCAACCTAAAAATTTAGTTGACAATTACAATTTTTATCAAGATGCCATTTTTTTGAAACAACAAATGAAAGTTTCTGATTAAATGAATATGGATTATTATCATCCTGAAAAAAAGGAACCTTTAAGATCTTCTATTCCATAATAAGAGTATGAAAAGTATAGCAAAGAGCCAAGCAATTATATTGAAGCTAACAGAGCCTGGAAGATACATAATAAAGTTATATTAAACCACGAATATCCTTAATCTGAATAAATAAAAAATTTATAATTTTGAATTCGCATATTTTACAATTAAAATATATAAATGTTTGCTAATTTGAAACCAATTAATTATTTATTAGAAATCAAACTATTTATTTTATTATCATTTAAAATATTTAAAAAAATGTTTTGTTTTGTTTTTTCAGGATTGCAGAACAAAGTCATCAATCTCGGTGAAGAGTATGGACGCGAGTTGTCATCAATTTATTAATATATTTTACATATTTCAACATATAGTATTTTATTGGCTTAATATTAATCAAAACTATTTATGATTAATTTTATTTTATTAAAATTAATTATGGGTTTTGATATATTTTCATAAATGAAAAAGTAAAAATTGTGTTTTTTCCACTAAAAAATAATTTTTAGAAAATCAGGGAAGCAGAATTAATTTCATCAATCTCCGAAGAGTAATGATCTTAAATTTTCATCAAAACAATATTATAATTTTTTACCATAATTATTTTTACATACATAAAGATGATTTAATTAAATTGAAAGTAATTATTTATTAAATTGTATAAAAACTAAAATTAATAATTTATGGGTTTAGAAAAAATTGTAAATTCAATATTTAAAAAATTAATTTACTTAAATGATTTTTAATTAAATCAATCACATAATAATCATTTTTTACACTTTTAATTTATTAATTTAAAAATTTATTATAAGCTTGCAATAAATTTTTTTTGAGCAAATAAAATAACTTTACCAAGTAAAAAATAATATTTTTAAAAATTTTACTATTTTAAAAAAAAATTAAGTGTAAGATTTATCAAATATCAATTAGAAAGAGGTAGTTAACACATTATTAAAATAAAAACCTTAGACTAATGCTCTAATTATCTTTAATTGAATAATAAAATGAATATAAATAAGTATAAATCAATAGAATCATTTAACCTAATTAAAGAAAGATCAATCAACTTAATTTTTTAAAGAGTATAAAAGTTACTTGAAAAAAACTGCTTTTTACTAATTTGATTAAAAAATATTTAATGTAAAGTAAAATTATGATTTTAAAATAAAAAATTTATCTTTTTTGCTTGAATAATTTAATATTAGATTCATATCATGGTTACATCATAAATCTATGAAATTAAAATAAATAATTTTTTTCATTTTTCAAACTTAAAATTGAAATTGCGCAATTATAAAAATTTAAAAGTTTTTTTTATAATTTAAATAAATATCAGTTTTATGTCTATTTATTATCTTCTTTGTCATATTAATCTTAAGTAGTCAACTGTTCATCTTCTAATTTACTGGTTTTTATTTATCTTTCCTTTTATAAACTAATATAGAAATGCTAACTTTATCTTCTATATACTATTTTTTAAGTTTCATCTTATTTTATAAGCAGTTTAGCAACAAAAAGTATCAAAATAGCAGCTACATTAAATACTCCTAGATAAAATGTTGCATCTTAAAAACTTCTATATTAACAAATTGAATCTCCAATTAGAGGACCAAAAAGCTCTCCTGTTTGCTAAGCTAATATATAGAACGTGCTTGCCATATCTCCTATTTATTCATCATCTTAGTTCAAATGGAAGATAGATGAAAGAGTGTTAAAGAACTCCTTCATCGAAGGAATGTATACTAAAGACTAGCTTAAAGAAATAATACATCTCATAGCTATTGTCAAGCCTAAAATAGGCTAAAAAGGGAATATATCGGCAGGTCCTAAAAATAAGTAGCAAATAAATGAAATAATAAATCCAGCTATACATATTCTAATACTGTTATATTATTTATTAGAAAAATAGGATACAATTTGACAAGCGATAAAATTGCAGAAATAGCTTGCAAAAAATATATAGTTAATAGCATGTTAATCTAAACCAAATTATCCATCAAGATACAAAGCAAATGATGAGTCTAAAAATAAGAAACCATAAGCGGTTAAGAAAATTAGACAAAACATCAAAATTATTCTATAATTTTTAATTGATTTTTTGTAAGAGATTTTACTAGCTTCTTCATCAGAGCTATTATTCCTAAGCAATAGTTAAATTTACAAATCGTTACTGAGAGAAGATCTATCAGTGCCTAAATATATTTTTGCAAAAAAAGATTAAAAAATTTTCAAAAAACAAGAATTATTTTTATTAGCTAAAACTGCTTTACTTAAATCGTATTTTGATTAAAAAAATTAACAAAATTGACAGATTTGCTTAAATAATAAATTCACTTTATAAAGATACGTAAAATTTAATGTTCATGAATAATAAAATTGCGTAATTAATTTGCGATTCTAGTTTAAGAATGAATAATTTTTGTAAAAAAGACTATTTACTTTTTGATGTTCCAAATGATTTCTTAACTTATTTGTAATCAGGAACACAAAAAAATGTAATGGGTAATACTAAAAATTAAATGATTCCAATTGCATAAAAAACAAGCTAGTAGCCATCAACATAATAGAAAAGACTTCCTAAGAGAGGTCCAAGCATAAATCCTATGCTTTGGACACCTTCCATTAAACCAATTTTTTCATCCAATTATCTATTAAATAGAAGAGGCAAAAATGAAAGGGAAGGTGCCTCAAACATACTTAATCCCTAATAGATAATATATAAACATAGTTATTTTATTTCTAAAAATAAAAAAATAATTTACTATTCCTTAAAATACTCTATACAAAAAAGCTAAACAGATAATCAATGACTTGCTATTCCATAAGAATAAAGTAGCAAACCCTATCATAGCTATAACTTAAAACACAATTCCAGTAATCATAAATGGCTTTCTGTGTAGGCTCATCTGTTTGTGAATTAAGAAAGTACATGATATAGCACCAAGTGGGAATCCACTATAAATGATGCCAACCCTATATTCGTATTAAAGTAGTCAACAATTTAATAATTTGTATGTTTGATTAAGTTACATTTATTATTCAATATCATAGTCACTTGCTTTGAGTGGGAAGAAAGGACCTATTATGCTTAAGCACAAACTTGTAGTAAAGAGACCAGCTAATATTACACTAAATATGAAATTTTTGTTAGGTTGCAAGCAGGATGGTGTCTATAGCATTAAGGGGTTTTGAGTATATAGTTGCAAAAAGCTTAGAGTTTTTTTCTTTGAGGTGGTGCTGTTTTTGGTAAGATTTTGTTTTTCTTTTTTTCTGTAAAATAAATTTTTTAAATTTATTCAATTTTTATATGTTTATATGCTTTTCTTTGATTACAATTAGAAAGAAAAAATATAATGAATGCCTCACTCTGTATTTATTTGTTAAAAACAATCTATTTTTTTAAATGTTAGATATAATTACCTAATCTAAATTAGAATGACAGCATTTAACTAAACCGTAAGATATTTACTCGTTAATCAAATTTGAGAAGAATTTTTTTTAATATGTATAATTTTAATGAAAGTACATTGCTTTATTTTAAAAAACAGCAGAAAATTAATGATAACCGAAAATATTTATTTAATAAAAATACTTTATATTTCTGCTAAATAATTGTAAGTTTAATATAAAATCTATTTATTTTATTATTTAAAGCATCACAATAAATGTTATTCATAAAATTAAAAGAAAAATAAAATTAATTAATTTCTTTTTTTTAGAAAAAAAAATTTTTTTCTAAAGAATTTTTACAATTTTTGCTTTTTTTCAATAAAAGATTTAACTATTTTTTAATAATTAATTGGCATTTAAATTTCAGACATCAGACATCAGAGTCAACTTTTTAAATATTGCTTTAACTATAAATGAGACATTCAATACCTTTCAATAAAGTTTTATCGAATATATTTATTATGAACGAAATTCCATAAGGTATAAAAAATATAAATATATTTTTATTTTCAGATTATTAATTTATCAAAAAGTTATGTTTAAAAAGATTGTTACATTAAACAGTATAGAAAAAAAAAAATCTTTGTGTTATTTATTTTAAAATACAAAATATCTATTTGAAAATTTTAATTTCTAAAAAATGCAATTTTTTAAATAAAAACTGATCCATAAAGATAAAAGCTTTTTTCTTTTTGTCTTACTTTAATAAAAAAAATATTTATTACACATGTATAAAAAAAGTAAATGTCTATGCTTGAACTGATCGTTGATCTATTAAAGAATCAACAATTGAAAAGTTCATAGTTTTATTTTGGATTGTGTTTAAAAAAGCCAACAATTAAATGAAAGCTTAGTAAATTAAACAAATCCTTTTATGTGTTTAGAAATAAATAAATAGAAATAAAATTATTTTATAAAAGTATTAATTTGAGCAGATATTTTATCAATTATTTTCAATCACGTATACAAATATATAAGGATATTTGAAAATAGATAAATAAATATTAGTAGTAAATGATAGTTAATTGTTTGAAATAATAAATAGAGATTTGATTAAATAGTAAGAGATTTAATATTGTTAGAATTGAAATTTGTGTATGGTTATTATTTGTAATATTTTATTGTTATTATTTTATTAGCAGTGTTAATTGTTATTAGAGTTTCATGTCTTCTTTTTAAGCAGTTAAATCTATTATTAAATAAAGATATCATTAGAGACCATTTATTTATTTTATTGTGAAAATTTTCAAATGATTAATTAAGTGTTAGAAATTCGATAGACACGATTATTTATGGAAAATAAAAGTGCCACCCGAATCACTATTTGACGGTTTCTTTTGGATTGTTTTGACTTCTACAATGATAAAATCATTGTACAAGCTTCGATAGATCCTTTTTATGTCTCCACCACTTTAGATAAGATGGAATAAGGCAATTTTAATTTAATGTTTTTTTACCTTATTAACAATAAGAAACAGTTTGTAAGTGCAATGAGGAGAATCATTAATAGCAAGCTTAGCTTTTGTCTTTTAATTTTATCTGTCTTCATTTGCGGACTTTTCATAAGAATAAAAATTAGAAATGGTAATAAAAAGAGAGTAGAAGAAATGTGTTTTTATATATAATTTGGAAATTAATTTGTCAGAGTATAGGAAAGGTTTTTTTCAGAAGGCGAGCCTTCAAAGTGAGCTGGATGTTATCATCATATGATGTTAAGTTCCATATTACATGAATTGTATATAATATATTTATATTCTATTTATAATAAGTTAATGATTTAGTTACCTTTTTAACTTAAACTTCCATTTTAATAGATTTAAGCGAACTAGATGAATTTTCTCTTTTAACTTATAGCATGATAAAACAATAGGTTCAATTTTTCTAGCAAGGAGTATATCCTTGAGAGTCAGAGCCCTAGAGGAAACTTTTGCTAAGAGGGAGATAAGTTTTATTTAAAAAACTTATTTTCTCCTACTCCTAGATTTTTTAGTCTTTTTTTAGTGTTTATTTTTAATTAATTTTATTTAATTATGATATATTGAGCAAATTATTGAGTTTTTAAAGTTGAAATTTTTATCAATTTATATTTAATTAATTATGGCTTAGATGATATTAATGTCTTGATTTATTTTTGGTTCAAAGGTTAAAAATTGATTTTAGCTTCCTTTTTTTTCTAGAATGTTATAAAAGTAAAATGTTTTTGTCTCAACCAAATAGTAAATATCATGATCAATATAAATTTTTTGAATAAAAAATAGATAAAATCTTCATAATTTATAAATATTATTTGTAATTCTAATAAATATTTCAAGCAAATGAATAATATATAAAATAAAAGTCAAAACAATCCATGCGATTAGTTTTAGGTAGAATTATAAACAGAGCTAAAAAAATATTTATTTATTACTTATTATTAAAAACTTAATTATTATTTTATTGAGAATTATTTTTCCTTTCTTTATTTAAGTCCATATGACTACATATTTTTTTTGGTATTATTCTTAACTAGCAAAGCTAAATATTTTTTATGCAGTGCTCAAAATATTTATAAAGGAAAAATATAAATATTTGCTTAATTTTTTATTTATAATAAGATTATATTTTACAATTTTATAACATTCAAATACTTAGTTAAGAAATTAAAAAATACTATTTTTATTTTATAAAAAATTGCATTTTTTTAACAAAATAGATAGGAAAAAATTTAGAATTAGAATTATTTATGAGTTTTTATTAAAATTTATTAAACTGATGTTCGTTTATTTTGTAAGTATTTTGATTAAATTAAATGGAAATTCATTCATTTTGTGTGATAAAATCTATAATTAGGAATTATTTTAATAGAATAAGCTTTAAAGTGATATTGAGTTAAATAATATAATTAATGAAAAAAAAATTAAAGTAGTGGTTTATTAATACAAATCTACACATACTACTAAATTCTATTAAATGTTATACTAACTAATTTTCTATATTTTAATATCATGAATCTATTAATAATCAAAGAATGGTCAACTTATCATTAATTCATTGATTATTTTTGTTAATTTTTAATAATTATGAAGGAAATTAGTAATATAATTATTGTTATCAATAATTTAATTACTAACTATCAATATTATCTTGTTTTTAAGATTATATTTATTATATTAAATTCATTTATTTTGTATTAATCATTCAATAATTTACACTATATCAAAAAAAGGATATAAACTGTAAGGGAAAAAAACTAATAACTATTTATTGATTTAAGCAAAATTTTATAGTCGTTATTTATATAGCTACAAAGATGGATCAATACGATATTGATCTGCTGAGTACCTAGCAGGATAACCGAGTAATAAAATATTTTATTGTCATTTGATTTAGATTTTTATTGCAATAACAGACTTTGCATGCAAAAAATATTCTTAACAATCTAAACATATTTTAGAATAAGTAAAGATAGTTTCTTACAGTCTGTATTAATATTATCTTTAGTTTAATTGTATGCATTTATTTTTGAAAAATATTTTTGAATAATAGAGAAAGGTTAAATTAGTAAAAAACGGTGATCCATCTTAAATGACAAGTTGTTTAGTAAAAGAGTATATTAACTTTGAGTAGCTTGCAGAAACAATATGTGAAAGTATTGATGTCAGCAAAAGAGAAGCACAAAATATTAGAGTATTTAAGACTGGAGGAATAGAAGTATTTAATGAAGATGTTCAATACATAAAAAATAACGATATTTTATATATCTCCTTTGGAGAAGAATTTGACGAAAGTTCAAATTTTGCGGTTTTTAAGCTTTTAAGATGTTTAGGAGAAGGAGGATATGGTAGAGTTTTTGAAGCAAGGAATAGAATTTCTAAGGAAAAAGTAGCTATCAAGATGATTGACTCCTCTAAAATAAGTAATTTAAAATAAGCTATTTTTTATATAATATCAAAGTGTATTTTCTTTTCAGGAAATGTATGTAAAAATAATGATTTCTGATTTGTGTTAGTTAATTTTGGAATTTCAAATAATTTTGAGAGTTATTGATGACTCTTTTCTGGAATTAATAACCAATTATTTCTCATTTAAAAGAAAATGCGAAGGACACTGATATGATTTACAAAGAGCTTATTGCTCTTAAAAACTTGAACCATAGAAATATAGTTAAAGTTTACAATTGCTATACACTTTAAAAAGAATAGAAAGTAGCACTTATCCTTGAGTATCTAGACGGAGGAGATTTGAGAGAGTACCTTAATGAAAAAAAGATTTTGCCAGAGAAGGAAGCATAAAAGCTATTTATTTAACTGTACAGTGCTATATAGTATTGCCATAGGGAGAATATTATACACAGAGATCTTAAACTAGAAAATATTATGTTCGAAGATAAGGTTTTAATTATTTAAGAGTTGAAATATTAAAATACCAAAATCAATTGATTTGTTAAAACAGGCAAAAGAAAAGCTAAAAGTAGTAGATTTTGGAATTTCTGGGAGGTAAACTCTTGTTTATGTTGATCATACTGAAGCTGGATCTGCCAGATATTTGTCTCCTGAAGTAATCACTTAACATTTTCCTGCTCATCCTTGCATAGATGTATGGGCAATGGGTTGCATTTTATTTTGGATGCTAACAGGTAACTCTCCATTTCCATAAAATACAAGAGATGCTGTTTAGGATAGTATACTTAAAGGAAAGTGGAGCTTTTCACCAGCAGATAAGAAAAAGTTGACTAGAAGTGTTCAGGATCTCATTAAAAAAATGCTCATAATAAATCATAATTAAAGAATAACTATGAATGAAATTGGTGAGCATCGGTGGATTTAAAACTTTTATGAAGAAATGTAAATTAATTTTATAAATTTTTTATGACTAAAGCAAGATAAACATAAATATTTAAAAATGAATTCTAAAAGAGTGTAGCTTGAGCTAGAAGAGGATGAACAAAAGAAAAAATTTTAACAAGAAAAATCCTAATAGAATGAAGATGCAAAACTAGACAGTCCATAAATATTAGCTCCAATTAAAAAAAAGGCTGGATAAGGAGGATCCTTTACTCCTTTATAAAAAAACTCCAACACTAATAGTTAGCAAAGTTTATTTAACGGAGGATATGCTTAATCTAGTAGAAATCCCTATAGTATGTAACCAATAAGAAAAAACAGTATGTTTAGCAATAGTCCTGTATTTAAAAGCCCTTAGCATCACAGTAATGCTAGTCAAAGAAGTCTATAATAATATTCAGTATTTTCTTAATAAAATGGAGCTTAGTAAGGAAATTAAGAATCGAGACCAAGCAATAATAATCAAGATAACAATAGATTAATACTACCAAAAATAGATTAAAAAAACAATAACAATAATAATAGTAACAACAACAGAAGATTTAGTTATGAGCCGCAAACACACATATCTTCCTAAAATAATTTTAACTCACCTAGAAATCATAATGTTGTATAACCTTTAAATTTAAATTTAAGGAAAGAAAGTATATTTAAGAATAATGTATCTACTTTTAGATAAGCTAGTCCTTCTTAAAATTAGTTCCATTCTCCAAAACCATTAAAAAATATCCATTAGCATGAAAATATAGCATAATAAGAAAGCAATTCATAAGGTAATTAAAACTTTAAAAGCATGAATGATTTAGGTAATAATCTGATAAAAATCGATAAAAATAAAGCTGTAAATGCCTCTTTTATAGCAAAAAATTAACTGAAAACAAAAGAATGACATTTTAACTTTTTAATTTAATAAATTAGATCTACTAAACACAAATTATTTACTTTTTACTTATGTAAAATATCTCATCAAAACTAATAAACATAATTATAATATTAATAAATAAATAAAATTATAACTAACTTAAAAAAATTATATTTTTAAATTTATAAAAGTAACTTATTTGCTAATTTTATTAAGAAGAAAGTAAATAAATTAATTGTTATTTTTTGAAAAAAATCATTTCAGTGTTTTATATAAAAAAGATTTTTTATTTTTAAAATCACATCAATCAAAATATTACTTATTTATAATTTAAATATTTAAAAGTAAATTGTATAATATTTCTTAAATTTAAATAATAAAAAAATCAAAGGAAAACTAAATATTTTAAGAAATTGTAAATTTATTTTTTAAATTAAACTATTTTTTAAATAAAATTTATATATAAATTGAGCTTATTTAATTAGATTTTAAAAAATCAGATTTAGTTATGTTTAAATTATAAAATTTTATATTTTGTTATCTATTTTTTTTACAATTTAGTAAAAATAATTTAATTAATTCAAATAAAAATTTATATTTTTAAATTTGACATTATTTTATTGATATAAAATTCGCTTAAATATTAATTCAAAAATATTTTTTTATTTTATCTTGCATAAAATATTATATTACTTGTTAAATTATCCAATGTTTTATATTAAATTAATAAATAATATTTAAAATTATTATTCTAAGCATATTTATTTAAGAATTTATTTATTTAGTTTTAAAAATTTACATTTTTTAAAATTAAATTTATTTATATTTATTTATTCAAAATATTTAATTATTTTTTAATATCATCTTTACAAAAGTTTTTATTTTTTTAAATTCAATTTTTGATACTTATTTGTTTACTATCATCTATCTAGTTTAAAAAAAATTATATTATTTATTTAAAAAATTCATTCTTTCTTGTTAACCAAATTGTTTCTATTTTTATTATTCAAAAAATTAGTAGATAAAACTTGAATTATTTAATAGAAGTGAAATATTAAATTAATTTTAATTTACAGAGATATAAATCTAGATTTTTTTACATTTTAGATTAGATTTTTAACTTTTGAAATTAATTTCAGATTTATTCTATCTATATGATTTAAAAATTGACTGATTCATTTTGATAATCAATGAGTATAAATATCATTTCAAAAATTCAAAAAAATATAAGCAGAAAAAGTATTTAATCTAATTAATAATAATCAAGAATTAATCAATTAGAATCACAAGATATTTTATTCAAAATTAAATAAATCTTTACAATTATTAACATAGAATGTAGTAAATTAACAAATAAAGTGGTATAGGAGGATTTTAAAGTGACTTAATGAAGTAGTATCAATCCCAAGAAAGGGTTGATCCTTCTAGCATGCCTTATCAAAAAATGTATTTGAGTTTTTCAGGCTCAATAGAAAGCGGAGAAGTAATTATTTATTTATTTCGCAAAATAAAAAAAGTTATAAAAATAGAAGTCTAATCTTTGATATCAAATAGAATTTATTGCAATATTTAAAAAATAATATTAATGTAAAATTATTTTTATAAAAGTTTGATTCTGAAGACACTCTTATGTGCTAATATGAAATAGCCCACGGAAACAGCTTTAATCCAGTAGATAATAATGTAAAAAGTTATTCTATAAATATAACTAAACTAAATGGCTTCAAAAATAGAGTTATCTAAAAATATTTTATAATATTAGCAAATATTAGAAGGAAAGTCATAATTTTCAGTTTCAAATAGCTTATATACAAGAGATATTGTTTTTAACTTACCATTTGAAGCTACTTTTTCTACTGATACTCCATTCGGATGGCCCTAGCTTGTTATTTCGGTTTTTGGAAAAAACTTTTTTGGTCTTTCTGAAGTTAGAGGATATGGAAGCGTACATATACCTACATAACCAGGATAGTAAATAATATAAAATAAATATTTATTTTATTAGAAAATTTGAATAATAACATTTTAGTTTTAAAATTTGAATTTTTAAGTGAGTGAGAAGGTATAAATTTGAGAAATTTTAAAAATAAAATAAACGCCAAATAATAAAGAAATAAATAAATAAAGAAAATTAACTAGCAATTAAATAAATAAAATATTTGATAGCTGAATAAGATAATGAATGTTTCGAAATATTATTATAAAGTTATTTGAAAGATTAATCAGAATTATTCAAAATTTAAGAAATTATAATAGCAAATATTACATTTATTTTTTAAATATTTTTCAGTTAAATCACCAAAGTTTAATTATTGAATACCTCAAAATAAAAAGTCTTATTTTCTATGACAACAAATATTTTATATTAATGCTATCAACTTTAGCTATTTTTATTTTAAATCTAAGTTAAAGCGCTGCTGCTTCCTTCTTGGTAATTATCAGTTTGAAAATATTTAAAAATATGAGTGAGTAGTAAAATAAGATTTCGTAAAACACTTTTTTGGTTGTTTTAAATAAATAATAATCATATTTTGATTTAAATATACATCAACGTTTGAATGATTATACTCTCTTACCTTTCTTTACTATCAATTATTTTTTTAAAAAGGGAATTAATTCTTGAATTAAAGATTTAAAAATATAATAAAATGATTTTGTATTATCCTACAAAGGAACAATAAAGATATTTAAAAATCATTTTTTATATTGAAAAAATAGTGTTTTAGAATTAATAACCATTAATAAAATTTAAAAAACCAAACAGTAAAAGCTAAGAATTTAATAGAGAATGACTGAGGATTATTTTTAAAGCATAGAGTAGGAAGAAATATTAATTTAAAAAAAAATTTTTGATAGTGCTCGTTTTTATTTTTGAGTTATTTTTACAAAAAACAAGTTGCCTTACTCTAATATTTGTCATTTAAATCGATTAATAATTAAATGGAAGGAAGAGTCAATTATTTCCAGTTTTTATTTGATGTAATCAATCATAACTAAATTTGATTGATTGATTTATTGATTATGTTAATCAAACAGAATAATTCTTGAGTAGTGCATGCAATAAATGTATTTTTTAAAAATAGTCATGAAAGAATTGTAAGAGTGTATAAGCCTTTAGCTACAAGCAAAATCTCGGAAATATTTAGCTTCTTCTCGAAACAAGAAATAAAATACCACGATGCAAAAAAAGTAATAGCTTATGGAGAAGGAAGAGAAGGTAACAAAATTTTTTTTTAGATGAGCGTTTAAAAAAATAAAATTTAAACTTTAAATTCATCAATTATCAGTCTCTTTTGAATCAACTCTTTGAAAAAAATTTTAAATGTCATCGATTTGTAAAATTTTTTAGAATCCGTAAACGGGAATAAATAAATAAAACAACAAAACAAACAAAGTTACAAAAAATAAATATGTTTGGTTGCTAATAACGAGGTAACAAGAGTAATTGAATGTTTGAAATTATCTTAATCTTATAATATAAAATAAATTTATAAAATAAAAAGGCAAAATATGCTATTTTATTTTTATTAACTTTTTTAAAAAATGCAAACGATGACTCTGTATTACAAGAAAAAGTAAATTAATAAAGTATTAGCCCAAATATATAATTCCCCAGCTAGCATGCATGATCAGTCAATAAATACAGAATGAATAAGTTGTAAAGATAAGCTGATTAACATTTAGCCAAATAAAAACTTAAAGGTTGATAAATATTATTGGGGAAAATCAAAAACTAAATAATCAATTAATTACTTTAGTAATCATCTAAAAGAAGCAAATTAAAATACTCTCTCTACTAAAAAGCAATTTTTATTTTTCTAAACTATAAATTTGAATGGCAGACAATTAATTTCACTTGATTTATTGAATATTTAAATCTTGAATTTTCAAATCCTCTCTTAAATATTTCAGGTGATTTATGTACCAAAATACTTAAACAAAGCAATTCTATTTTTTAATTATTCACAATATACCTTTTTACGTAAGCTTTAAATGTGGCAATCATATTTACTTAGTATGTATTCCATTTTGATGAATTAGAAAAATATCATCTTAGACTAAATGTCTTTAAGAAAAACTAATTTCTTAAATTTAAGTTATAGAAATCGCTCTAAATTAATTAAATATTTTGGATAGCTAGCTCCCTCTCTTTTAATATTCAAGTTTAATTTTCAATATAAACAATATATTACCCCCTTTTCCTTATATTTATTTATAAATTAATTTATTGCTTTTTGATAACTAACTATTTATTGATTCGCTAGATTTAAAAATTTAGATAAAATTTACGTTTAACTATTATTTGCCTAAGTAGTCTCCAATCAACTATTGCTGACTACAAATAAGCACTTATTTTTTTTATTTTAAAAATTTATGGCAAAGTAGTAATAAACATTTTATTTACAGCTTTAGAGTACTTACAGCCAAGTAAAATATGATTTTAATTTATCCCAATTTAAGCAAATAATTTCTAAGAAAAATTCTTTTAAAAGAAACAAACATGTTTTTAATTACTTGTTTAAATTACCTGATTTTAAGGACTGCCCAGGCAATTTTTGTGAAATTCTTCTATTTTGTAAGTAAATTGAGAGTGTGCATATGGTATCTTAAAATTTAATTTTTTAAATACATGAAAATTGTAAAATACTTTCGATTCTTAAATATTCGAAGGAGTGGGAAATATAAAGGCAACCTACCTTTCGAGGTTGAAAAATAGTTCAAAATATTTAATTAATATAGTGGAATGTAGATGATAAGAGGATTATTATTACTGCCAAATATTCATACAAATTCAAAGAGACTAATAAAAGAAAAAAATAACAACTATATTCATTTTTTCTATTTTACAACTAAAGTTACTAGAGTTAAATCTGTTGGTACTATCAAAGTTAAATTCAACGTGATGAAGAGAAATTTTAAAAGAGAAGGTTACTCATGAAAAGATTTAAAAAATAAACAAAAAAAAACAAGTAAAAAAACTTCAAAATTGAAAGCGAGTAAGAGATTTTGATTTGCAAACAATCGCTTTAGTCTTTTAGCAAATAATATTTATAAAAAATATTTACTTCAAAAACAAAAACATCTATTACAAATAATATTGTTTATATATATATTTTATAATATTTTTATTTTGGTATTTCTTTTTTCAAATACATTCCTTCCCTCCAAAATATTATTAAATTCTTTCTATCTATCTATAAAATAATCAATTACTTCTTGCTTGCTTGCGATTAATGAATGTGTCACTTTTATTCTATATAATCATACATCCATCCTTCATTAAGTATTTTCTCAAAATCTTTTTAAATCTATTTCATTTTATTTCAATTTTAATTTATAGTAATTAATAGGGTCTTCCCTTATTTAAAGCCCTTTACTATTCATATACTTTTAAAAGGTGTACAAAGAGCTTTAAATTTATTTATTTTTTCTTAGCGAATACATAAAGAGATTTTTAATAAAAAAATCTTAGAAATAGTCGGATAATTTTCTGCTTTCAAAATATTTTGAATAAAATTCTATATTAAATCTCACCTTTTCTACTTCTAACTTATTTCTATTTTAAGCTAATTATTTTAATATCACCTAATACTATTTTCTCTGAGTTCATTTATTTATTTATTTTTATATTTATTGCTCATAAATCTAATTCATAATAATGCATTTTTTCAATAAATCTGATTGGCATCGACTTTATATGATATGATTATATGTGTTATTATTGGCCATTTGCGCATAAGATTTAGTTCAGTATTACTCTTTGCTATAATCAACATTCTGTTCTATCAAAAAATATAAAACTAAAAGATATTTACGAATATATTTTAATGAACACATGCACAATTCTATTCATACTTATTTTATTTTTTTTAAAGAATGGATGAGAATTAATCAAGAGTGACTTTACTATATACTCAAGAATCATATTTAAAATATCTAAAATACTTATAATACTAATCTAACCATTAATTCTATTCTTCTTGGAAATATTTTTTAAATTAGGTAGAAAAATAAATACCTTATAGTATTTTTAGATATATTTTTTCAATCAATAAATCATAAATTACATATGGTATCCACCTTTATTTGCTCAAAGCTGGAGGTCTCTATATTTACTTAGTGGGTAAGTCAAAAAGATTTTTAATTTTAAAAATACATTTAGCTTGCAAAATAATTAATAACTATATTCAAAGTTAATGTTAATTAATAGACTTAAGATAGTCTTTCTTTATTTTTAATTATAAGTGGTACTTTAATTGAAATAATAACAGAAGATACGCAATATCTGCGATGCATTTAACATCCAAACCACTTTAAATTAATTGAATGACATGTCTTGAAAATATGAGTTAGATATTTTAAAAGTAGTCATCAAAAATTATTGAATGTAAAAATGAAAAACTTCAAAAAAAAAGATACAACAGATAAATTTATTTATCAAAATTACATCGTTTTTTAAAATAATTACAAAAATCATTACAGAAATTGGGATAATTTAATTGGCCTTGGCCTATTTCGATCTGAAATAATAGAACTATCTAACTATGATTGAACTAAGAAAGTAAAACTTTAAAGACTTTTCTTCTATGTATTTTTTTTATAATTAAATTAGGTGGAAAGTTAATTACTTATCTGAATTATGAAGCAAGTATATAATGATTGAGTAAAAATTGCAAAGTATTGATAAGGAGGTAACTGATTTATGCATTAATTAAAAGTAATTATATACAAATAATTTACTAATAAAAATATACTGATTACCACTTTTCAATTTTATTTAATTAAAAAAACTTCAGCATTCATGAAATAAAATAGAAAAGAAATCAAATATTTGATCAACTGACTGATTAATACTTTTTTTTAAAAATTTTTAATCAGCCAATTATATTGTGATATTTCTAAAGTGTATTTATTTGTATGCGACAATATTTTTTAAAAATTTCATCTTCAAATTAAGACAGTAAAAGAGGAATATATCACTCTTCCCATCCTTCTGCAAAAAGTATTTTTAAATATTTTTACATCAACGAGTTTACACTGTAAGATTGTTAATAATCTTAAATATTTTAGATTTTTCTAAATTATCTATTATTTATAGGTTAGCAGAGCCAAAATTTTTATTTTTGCAATAATATTCTTTTTGATTTCATAACTATTTGACAAGAGATAAAGTCACTCATATCACAAGATATTTCATATTACTCATTTGTATAAGAAGTTATTTATATCGAGGATAAATTAAGAACCGTTTATGCTTTCTTATCTAGTTAGCACTAATAGTTAAATAAAAAATAAAGGCCTTTTGGTAAGAATATAAAAATTGTAAGTTAATTCATTTAAATAGAATTTCAATAAATAGGAAAGGTCTTCTAGCAAAAGAAATATTTAAAAAAACAGTATCTGAAAATATTAAAGTAAAATCAGGTTAATTCTAGATAATAATAAATTGAATAAACTAATAAAATAAAATATAAAATGTATAAGGTACGGATGCATAAAGTAAAAATTTTGACTATAAATTTTATAATATAGATTAATATTAATAAATTGTTAAGTAGTGATTTTGTTTTAAAGTAAATATTTTAATAAAATTTTAAAAAATATATTTCTAATCCATTTTCGTTATTATTGTTAATGAAATTTAAACTTTTTGCTTGTTTGTTTATTTATTTTGTTATTTTTTAAGTTATTTTAAAAAACTTATGATAATAAAAGGAATATTTATTTCTTTCTTTCTTCTTGAGCTACCTCCCTCCTACTTTCGCTTTTTCTAAGCCATTAGGAAAAACTCTTGCACATATCACTTAATTACTGAGATAATTAATCACTTGTAAATGTTACTTCAAAAGTTGGATATTTGAATTTAAAAATAGTTTAAATGAAGAGTAAGAGAGTTGAAAAGGCTTGAAAATTATTAGAACGGCCGAGTAAGATATGCACAAACTAGCTTAAGATATTATGTATCTATGATTGCTTAAAATAATTTCTCGTTCACTTAGATTAACAAAGATGGATGAATGGAGTGAATTCAAAAAAATTTTTGGATAATTAATATTGATTGTTTGATTATGGAGAAGAAACATTGAGTAAAAAATATAATAGATCGTTACTTAGGATATAGCGCTTTCCCCTCCCTGCTTTCTATCCTTAAATTTTGAATATATCAATCGATAAAGATATTTAGAAATAATATTAGGATTAAGAAAGTAAAGGAAGTAAGATAGACAAGTATTTTATAAGATATTTATATAATTATTATTGATTTTATTAAATATTTAGAAAATTAGTTTTTATTATAAAGGGGTGTTTGTTTGTTTATTATCATATCTAAGTGTATGTATTTATGTATGGACTTAGTGAAATTCACCAGCAATAGTTTTTAATTGATTAAGCGGGGGTAGTTTTTTTATTTCTTAATTGATTAGTTCATTAATATTTAAGATTAATATGTGATAGTTGCATATATATATATTATAGTCAGTAAGGGGTGGGTTGCTTATTTAATTTATGAGATTAAGTTAGTTAGTTAGTTGGTTATTTGGTTAATTTTTGTTAAATTTTTATTATTGTATGTAGTAATGCATGCATTCAAGGATATCTTAATATTTATCTTAACTAAAAAAATTTTGAGAGAGAAAGGAGTAATTATATTTCGCATTTTAATTCCAAAATATAAATAAACTCTAGTAATTCACCATAAATCATTAAATAGATAATATTTATGGTAGCAAGCAGACAGTGCAGCTTTTCAAATTACAAATTCAATTCAAAATCCATCTTCTATTTTTATGGAATTTTCAATTTCTTCATTTTTCACTTCAAATGACTCCTAGAGTACATTATTCTCTTTATTGATACTCTAAGTATTTTCGTTTCTAATTTATCTAGATTAGGAGCTGTCACTTTCTTCTTCAAGATCGCATTCTTCTTTACGATTATTACTGGATTGATTATTTTTTTAATCAATTATTTCATCTTCATATGAAGACTCAGATGATTCTGAAGATGAGGAGCTTAATGCAGATTTTACAGCAGCTGGTTGGTTGGCGCTACCAATTTAACTGAAGATAGGGCGAGCAGTCAAAGAGGAAGATTTCTTAAGGGGATGAGCTGAGGGGATAGCAGTAGGGCTCATAGCAGGAGATTAGCAGCTTAAGTTGTCTTCAATTTATATAGGGTTAGATACAGTATCGCAGTATTTCTTAACTTTAATCTTATCAAAAAGACGTTATCTGCAGATTTCGATGAGCTCTAATTGTTGATCTTACTTTTTAAGACGGCTTTATTCTTTTACCCATTTTTAAGCAGGACCATCAACAAACATCTAGAAGTACTCTTAGGTAACTTGGCTTGTCATGAAGTGAACAAGGAGTTGATTATTCATGTGATTGGTTTCGAAATCAGTTTTGATCTATTAAAGCAATTGTTAGTTATTTTTGTGATAATATTCGCAGTAGCGACGGAATGACTTCAATAGATTTTTAGTGAAGTTAATGTGTATTATATTCTTGTCATCATTGAGGTTTAAGCTGTTGCTAGCATTTAATTTATTGGAAGAGAGGGTTGGGCTTTTAAATCCGCTGCTTTGGATAACACTGTCGCAACTTTCTTTGCGGATATTTGTAAGGACGTTATCGCTATCAGCTTTTTTAGCAGAATTGTTACTTTTTTGCTTCTTAATTTTTTTTTAGATAGGAGCAATTAACTAAATGTTTGGAAGATTGTTGGCTAAGACATTAGCGGTGGCATAAATTGGCTTGTCTTGCAAAGAGAAGCAGTCATTCATTCCTAATCCGAGATTATAATAAGCAAGCTTAGGTGAGTTTTCTTGAGTTGATTCAGTCATTTGGTTATCATTAAGGCAGTAAGAGAGGGGGGATTGTTGGAGATGGTTGAGGGAGAAGAGAGATTCTTTATTAATTTAAGGAATTACTTCATCCTCCTTAGCAGACATAAACAAAGGTGATTGGAGAGGAGTGTTTTAAGAAAGTAGAGGTAACAATAAAGCCTACTAGTAGGGATTCAATTGAGTTAACCATTGAAGAGTTTAGAGCTAAGGTGAGAGTAGAGGATTTTAGGGATAAACTTGGGGAAGAGCCTACATTCGAAAGGGTTTATTAAGAGTTGATAGAGGATGGTAAGTGAGTTTGTTTTATGAGAGATGATAGGTAGGTTCCTTGCGAGTGAGCGTAAATTTTAGCAAATATTTCTAATAGGTTAATTTACTATTTAATATTTTGTTTTTTGTTTTTTTATTATTTTTATATTAAATAAGTCCTTTAAAAGTTTTCTTGCTAACAAAGGTAAAGAGTTTTTACTCTATTTTTAAGTTTTTTTTTAATTATTGTTTTTTATTTCATAAAATTTATTATCTAAATGAAAAAGACAGAAATATTTAAAACTCGCACGCTCGCTAGCTTTATTTGGTATTTATCAATAATATTAATAAATACTTTTCTTTGAGTTGTTTTGTTCCCTTACCCTTTTAGCTTTTAGAGTTACGTTCAAATTTTTAAAAAAAGCAAGCACTTTTATTTTACTTATTGACTGATATTTTTAATTTTAAATATTCATTTATATATTTTGCATTACTTGCTTAAATAAATAATCAGAGTTCGTAAATATTTAAAAAGTCTTTTAGCTAAATTATTTATTATACAAGCACTAAGTTAAAGCTGTGAAATACTTTTAGATAAGGAATAATTTCACTTGAATTAATTTCTTTTTTGATATTTTTTTAGATTTTTTCATCGCTTATTTTTACTGAACATATATTATTTTAGAGCTCAATAAAATTGAATTAGCTTTACTGTATATCATAACGAAACACGATTTAATAAATACTAATTAATATTATCTATACTATTTCAAATATTATTAATTTTATTATAGGCTGATTATATTTATAGCATCACTTTTAAAATTAATTAAATAAATTAATATAACATATGTCGTTCCAAACAAAAACAAAACCCATCAAAATTGCAATTCAAGACAATTATGAATGCATAAAAAAACATAAATAAATAAATACAGGTTCTATTTAATCTATAAAATAAACTCTTTATAAATGTATAAATTTTCACCTGTAAGCATAAAGTAGAAATCATTGATAAAAATAATATCTCAATTAATAGATATGTGCATTGGGTGTTAGGTTAACTTGTCTGAGACTGGCTGATTGATTGTGGGAATTGGCAAATATTAACTTAGTCTTTTTCTTATTGAAAAAAAACGACTCTTTTAAAAATTTTTAATTTCTTTCCTATTCTTAAATACTATATTTACTTAATCTACTCTGCTATGCAGCAGTCTTTAATATTTGGTTTATTGGTTTTCTAACTCTCCCCACTAAATATTAAAGGATCAATTGAATCTGAATAATTTAAAAAGAATTTTGAAAAAGAAATTAAAATCAATCAATCAAATAATTTAATAAATAACTAATTCACACTATAATTGCTTTCATTCTATTTTAAATTTCAATTTTTTATTTATCTCTTTTATTCGACTTTTGTATGTAGTTTTTTCAATCAATCAATCAATCAATCAATCTATCTCTATCTATCTATCAATCAATCAATTTATGCTTATATATTTTTATATAATAAATATTTAATCTATATTATTTGACCCATTTGAAATACTGTGTTTTATATCTTAGGGCTCAATTCTTAGTTTCTGCCTAATATTACTAATTTTTATTTTTTTCTTATTCCCAATAATATTTGTGAAGAATTTACAAATCAATATAAGTTTTTTCTCTTGATAACCAATTTCAATCCATTTCTTAATCTTTCTCTAAATATATGTGCAAATACATCGAATAATTATGTACTTCCTTTTTTCTAAAGCTATCATTCCTATCCTTTAAGTGTATGAAAGATTTTTGAAATGATAATTTTGTAATATTGTATTTCATTCTATCTAAGTTCTAGTTTGATAAAATTGGTCTTAAAATATTCTATGAGATCAATCGATTGATCAGTATTTGATTATAGATAGAATAACTATGAATTATGATTGATTTATATCAATGAAAAAAAATATTATTTTATCATTTTTTCATATTTACAGTTGTAGAATTAATTTGAGAGAGTTTTCTGTAGTAGTTATTCATTTATATATATATTTTTTTATGATCCTACTTTTAGAATTTTAAAAATAAGAATTAATAGTCTTCAGTATTTTTAAAAAAGAAGCTAGTATAAAATACATAAAATAAGCGTTACAGCATCTCCCATAAAAGCAAAATGATATACAGCTTAACAATTATAAATTAATAAGTCAGGTTATCTACAGATAAAATATTGGTATGATTCTTTTAAAATTATTTATCAGTTCATTTGACTTGTATAAAAGAAATATTTAGGAAGAAATTATAAAGTGGGTATGGATGGTTTAAAATTTTTTCTAAAAAAGAGAAATGCTACTATTATCTTATAAAGAAATTACTGAAAACACATAATTTAATAATGAGAAAAAGAGCAATTAGAAATTAATTACAAATAAGGAGCATATATAATATTTACTGGAGGTTAATTGAGTATTTAGTTATTATTATTGTTGTTGTGATTGTGATTATGTTTCTTTTTGAGTGAATGAGTTATTTATTGATCAAGTTAGTGTTTGCATTGTAAATTTTGTTTTATTAAGCAAATATCACTTACTGATTTGGAGTATTTATATATTATATATTTATATATATTTATAATAGTTTATATAAGTGTTTATTTTCTGAGCCATGATTTGAGTTTACTGTGTAATTTCTGCATGCTGAAAGAGATGAGTCTTTTATTTTTATTTTTATTAAGAAGATAGCTTTTCATGTTTTTCAATATAAATTTAGATGATGTTTTTTTTTGATGGTTTACTTTTATTCAAATTGATCTGTCTTTTGGTTATTCTGATAGTTATTTACTTTTTTATGAGTAATTATATGTTTCTTTATTAAATAATAATAAAAAATAAATGAATTCACACCCACAAACTACTACTGCTTTTTTGAACTTAGTTTACAAAGCATTTATTCAAAAAATTTAGTATAAGTTCTAATTGTTGCAAGAATATTTACTTCTTATTTTCATAATTTATATTTATTTCATCAGTATTTGGATGTTGATTATAATGTAAAATTTAATATTTTTACATAAGATTGCTTTTTTCTAGATTATTATTTAATAGCTATTTGTGATAAAAATATTAATGTTCTTTCCTATCTAATATCTATTTAGTTGTTATCTATTAGGATTGATTGATAGCAAATATGAGAATTTTAATTTGGAATCTACATTGATTATTAATTAATTACAGAACTATCATATTTATAAATTTTGCTTCATTATTTTCTTGAGCATATACTAGCTCTGTCATAGTTAAACATACATAGGTAATAGCTTGGGAAGCAAAAAATGACTTTGCAAATAAAAAATAAGTTATTATTAATTCAACAAGTGCAATTAACTTCTCTTTTCTAAACTCAAATCTTCTAGCTCTGAATCAGTCAGTTTAAATGAAAACTAATGATCAAGAATTTTATTAGTAAAGTATATTTTTATTGAAGTTATATAGAAACAATCTTATTGATCAAACTTTAAGATTATATATTTCTCCAATGTAGTATTTTTCTTATTTGAAACGATTTGCTATGAGCTAGAGTTGCTTTAGGATCAGTTCTAGAATTGACACATCTGCGCATCCAAACAAATCTAAATACAATTTGGGAAGAAAAAAATTAAAAACCAAATTAATCTAAAAATTATGCAATTAATGCTTCTAAATTTATAGATATTCAAGTTCAAGAAAGATGTATAGATCGATTAATTAAATCAACTATCTGGAATATCAAAAAAAAAAATATCAAATTCACCTCAAATTTTGAGTAAAATAAAATATTAATTTTACAAATTTATTTTCTAATGGATTGCATATATTTATCACAAAATTGAGCATTCATGAATCTGCTCCTTAAAATTGGAATTTGGCATAGATTAGAATAAAATTTTTATTAAATTGCTTTTTTACTAGCATAAGCAGTAAAAAAGTAGGAATTGAGATATCTTTTCGCAAATAAAATGAGTTGTTTATTACATTAAACACTAAATAAATCATGAATAATTTTGATTATTGTGCTCAAAAGTTAATTTAACAGAAGTAAGGGTCATTGGATTGTAAAATTTTTTTGCGGCTTTGAATATTAAGCTGGTTAATTTTTTTATGGTTAGTTATTTATTTAATATGGCTTCGATTTATATTTTTATTTACCTTAAACTAAACAAAAATATTCTTTTGCACAATTTTCATGATTCATTTTATTCTATTATCGAAAAATATATCTTTATTGTATTTTCTTTATTTAGAAATGCTTAAAAATTGATAAAAAGACCTAATCAGAGTTTAGAGAGAAATGATAAAAATTTTCAGATATTTTAAAATATTTGTTAAATGATGCAAAAATAAAAATTGTCAAAATATTACTTAGAATCGATTTGTTAATCAAGTCCTAGATGATGTATCTCTGATTTTGACTTAATAAGAATTACAATCCAGTATATTTTGAATAATCTTTTATCGCCACTAATCCCATCAATTCCTTTTTTATTTTATAATTTAGGTTATTTATTAAGTCAGTAAATATATTTTATGGCTAGCTCAGTAGCTAGCAAATATTTGAACTATTATTAAAATTTCTGCTAAATTATTTTTCTAAGAATAAAGAAGGCTTCTCATCTTAACATTTTGGATGTTTAATTCGAAATTTCTTCTTTTTTTAAGTTGCATTTGACACCATATTTTCACTTGAATTGTGATAAATATTTCACGTGACTGCAGCGTAATAGAATATTTATACTCTTTGATTTTTTTAAAATCTTTGGTAAATGAAAAAAAAAAAATTACATTAATAGAAATAGGAATAACAAATCCATTCTCATTATAAGAATAGAAAGTCTCGTTTTAGTAGGCACTTAGATTTTTTTGTGCAAAAATAATTGCCTCTATGATTTATCCATTATTAATTCTTTCTATGAAGGCCTATGCATACAAGTTAGGAAGTATTTCTTTCGATGAAAGAATTAACTAAGGTAGTTCATTCTATATCTTTTTAATGCATTCCTCGCACTTACCGATTGCAATTAGTTTTAAGACATCTGTTTTTTTATTTTTATAATTCCAATATCTAAATAAATTAACAAAATCATCTCCCCCAATCTCCATAAAATATATCAAATGGAGTTCCTTAAATATTTAACTTTAAAATGAACTTTTCTCAACAAATATAAAAATGGTAATTGCATTTTTTCAAATAATTTTTTAATATTCTTCAATCCAACTTATTTTTTGTTGATCAAACTGAAATTTTTATTGGATTATAAACTAAACTCAAAAAACTGTACAGTAAGTAGTAAAAGCAAAAAAAATTATTAAATTATCATATTAATTTTTAATAAAAAAAAACTAGATAGATAATTTTCATAAAATATCTTGTTAACAAAACAATCACCTAATTTATGTTTTTTGAGTATGCAACAGCATTCAAAATTTCTTAAAATCTGTAAACTGTTTTCAATTTAGCTTTTTTCACTATATTCTAAAAGTAATATTTTTCATATCAAAAATATTGGAAAAGTTAATTTTATAATTTTTGCAAAAAAAAGAAAAATTTTAAAGTAATTTTAGTATAATTAAAATCCTATTAAAGGTGTTTGGTTGTGGCAATTAATTGCTTTAGGAGTTTATAAAATATAGTATTATTGGCAATTTAATCTTTTTATCAGAATTTATTTTGATAAAGCACAATAGATTATTACAAAATGTTTATTAAAAACTATTACTAAAAACTCCTTTTATTATAGGGTAAGATTGTGAGAGTAAAAATTATATTTTTATTTAATTAATTTTAATCAAGTAAATATTTTTACCACTCCTAAATTACTCTAGGATATCTTTGTTCTACTCTAAAGTATTCTGTAAAACAATTTGTGGGGAAAGATTTTGCTTCTAGCTTTACTCTATATTAATATTTTTTTTTTATTAATTATTAATAAGTAAGTATTATAACATAGAAATATTTTAAGAAAATATTCGAGTAAAAAAAATGTGTAATAAAATTAATTTCTTTAAAAATCTACCTCCTCCTGATAAACAGCCCTATTCATCTAACAAACCATTACTAAAAATACCATCTTTCGAAGATACTTTCTCTGGTTATTTCTCAAATGGCATAGATTTTTTGAAAAGAGGAGAGTCTATTTCAATTTACATTTAGTTTTAATTTTATTTATTTGATATAGAAATATGATAGTTGCTCGAATTATTACTATGAATGTTTCTGTTATCTACATTTTTATTATTTTAATTTTATTAATTAGTTGGATTGTTGTGGTTACCATTGGATTCATGATTGGAATTAGATTAGCTATTTTAATTATTATTAATGTTATTATTGTTTGTATTAGTAGCATGATTATTCCCGTTGCTTTTAGTTTATTAGTTTTAATGATTGTTTTTACTTTCACTATTTTAATTTACTACTCCGTTATTATTCTATTCTTAATTTTAATGTTGTTCTCTAATAGATTAGCTACATTAATTCCCATTTATAAAATTGCTTTAATTTAAAAGATTTGTTTCTTGTTATGTAATTGCTGTAGATGCACTTAAGTTTAATTAATCTGTTATATTAGAATTATTAGCTTCTTTTAAAATGTTAGAAATATTTCCATTTTAACTATTATCCTTGTGGATTTTAATGCCATTATCTTGTTTTTTAGATTCTTCCTCATCTTCTTCAACATGAATTTTCTCAAAATTAGAATTAACATTTGTGCCTAACAATGATATAGAATTTTCATTCATCTAAGACGTCTAAAAAGAATGACATTATAAATTAGAATCTCCACCAACTAATAATGAATATGAATTTTCTTCTTCTCCTGTCATTTTTTCAGCTGCTAATTTGCTTTTTATTTAACAAAATAAAATTTTTAGTCGATAAAAATTTGCAGTTACTTTAATAAATTATTATTTAAAAATAATAAATTAAACTATTTTTACAATAAACAAAATAATTTAGTTCAAACAGTTTTATGTATGTGTACAAATTAATTTTTGTTTATTTATCTGAATAGTAATTTAAAGTAATTTAATTCAATATTTTACCTATTGTTGCACTTGTTACTATCTTAATTTTATTAAACTGCTTGCATTAATTCTTTTTACTTTTGTTCAATATGTTTTCTTATCTAATCTACCTAAATAGGGTTCAATCCATCTACATTATCTTTCACAATTAAGTGAGTTGATTCTCTCTGCATTTTAGAAGCAGATTCAAATGCATTTAAAGTTTCAAAATATCCATTGAAATATAAGTAAGATTAAACAACTTAATGTATGTCATAATGATGAACTTCATTTTCTAATATAATTTAAAGAATAGCTTCCTTTTCTTACTGTATATATGACTGTAATTCAAATTTAAATTTCTCCTGTCCAAAGTTAAATTTAACTTTCTGTCGAGGTCCATGCATACCTAAGGTTGGATAATAATCTGTAGAATCAATATCATAAAATATAGGACCTTTTTTATGTATGTTGATATTAACTTCTTAATAAGTTTAATTTATTAATTTAAAGTATTTTACCACTCAATATTCCATTGTGTGTAAAAAATATTTCCTTTTTTAAATAATTAATTCCACATCCTATAACGTCTAAATCTTTCATCTTCCAAAGCCTCTTTTGCTATTTTATTTTATAATTTAAAGATGAAATTATTTGATCAATATTTAAATTTGAATTCTCTTAAAAGCTAAATAGAAATTTATTAGTTTTTTAAAGTTTATTCACCAATTATTTATATTAATATTTTTTCAAAGAAGGAAAATATTTTTTTACTGCTTTCTTATTGGAGTATACTGAGCCATCTGATTGGTACCCATAAGAGCTATCAATTTTTTAATTAAAAATTGTTTGATTAATTTTTAAAAAATTTAATTTTAATATTTTTTAAATTAAACTGATAATTTTTAATTTTAAAACGCATTATTTTTCAACATATATTTTAAATCATAATTATGCAGTTTGATCAATCTACCTTACTTAGTTTATATAAAATCATTCTTTAAACTAAGCTTTTTGATGTTAAACGGAAATGATTTTATTATATTTGTTTAAGAGGCTAAAATGAATTTAACTTAAATAAAAACATTTTATTTATTCAATCTACTTCTAATTTAATTTATTTATTTGTTTGTTAATTTCATAGTTTTTGATTTCAACTTTCTTTAAAACATAATCCTTCAAATTAAATGTAAATTAAATTATAATTTAATTGGTTACTTTTTGGTATGTCCTGGATGCTTATTCATCGGGAAATCTGAATCTGCAAATCCTACACTAATATCGCTAATTAATAAAATATTTAAATAGTTAGTGAAGCTTAAAAAATCTTAAATCATTAATAATTAATTAGTAGATTTTGTCTTAATATCAAAATCTGAACCCTTTTAATTGTTTTTATTTTTTTTGTTTTGATTTTGAAAGAAACATCAATCAATCAATAATCTTAAAATTATATATTTCCTACTCCTTCTTAATGGTTGGTAATTACTAAACACGAAAAAAAAAATAAAATGCTACCTTTTTGCTAAATCTTTAATTGTTATTTCATAGTAGAATATAAGATTTTCTCTATCAGCAGGTCTGTTGCTTTGTATGGACTTTAGGTCATCGTAAAAAAAGTAAGTTTGTTTAAATTTTTGACATAAATCAATCAAATCTGCCAAATTAATTTGCTTGATCTAAATAAATTACAGTTGTGTCGCTATATATCAAATTTTTTCCTACATAAGTGGCTGTTAAGGAATCTTTATCAAATTCTATGAATGGGTTTGGCTTTTGCTTCAAAACTAACTTCGGACTATCGTCCTTCATTGGGATTTTTTATAGAAGCTACAGCAAATATTCTTTGCTCATTTTTTTCTGTTCTTCGCTTTATTAAATAATCCTTGGTTGTATGTTTCTTATCAAAAATTAGATTTTGAATATTTTTAATATATTATTGCAGAATTATTTATTTTTTCCTCTCCTTTTTAATCTGTTTTTACTATTACTCTTTTCTCAAATTTTAAGTTGTGTTTCTGACTTGGCTTGTTTGCTATTTCATTTAATTAATATTCCAATTAGAATCAAATCAATTTAGATAATTAGTACATACATTAACCAATCACATTTTTTGAATTTTCGCATTCATATATTATCAAAATCTACTCAAATGTATGCATGTATTTCTGTAAATATATTTAATTTTTACTCATTATTATTGATTGAAATCAGTCGACTGATAAACATTAGATCTTAATACTACAAATTTTCTGATTTTTCATCCATTTTACTAGCTTTTTCGATCTACTCTATGGAAAAAGATAAAATATAAAACTTGCTGCAGTTTGGTTATTAGATATAAAAATATAAAAAATGTTAGCATTAAAAATATATAAAATAAATTTATCTCAAATCCATTTTTTTTAGCTAATTTTTTAAAAATAATTCAGTGAAATAAATCATAAATTTTCTTACTTTCTTATCTTATAGCCTCAAACAAATTTTAAATAATGTTAATAACTTTTGATTTTTTTAACAATAAAATTTTGAAAGATAACTAACAATAATTAGAATATTCTTTAAATTCAATTTATTTCTATTACAAACCATTATTTTTAATTTTCTTTTTTTATTTTAATTTTAAAATCTTCTTAAACTCTTTATTCACCTTTACACATCATTCATGAATTACAACAAATAGCTCATTTTTAAGTTTATTATCTTTCTGAGCCTTAATTATTTAAAGAATCTTAATTTAAAAATATAATTGGATTATAACCATTAATTAAACTATGATAAAAAATAATATTTTATCCTCTCATATTCTTATTTTTTATACACACATCTAATTTGTTTAGCTAAATTCATTAAAGTTTTAATGACATTTAATATGCTGATTAAAATAATAAAATTTTAATTTTTTTAAATCAAGCTAGGCAAATATTTGAACAGAAATAGTAACACTGTGAATTTCTACAAATCAATATTTTAAATGGGTTTGCTTCAGCTCAAAAAAAAAAATTATATGAAAATAGTATATCAAATAAAAAACCACAATGCGCAATTAAAAAAAATTATTTATAAACTTATTAATGATTAGATAAATAAGAAAGTAAAAGTAAAAAAGAATCTAAATAATATATAAAATTGCCATAAAAAAGCTTATTTTTTGAATAAATAAACATAAATTTAACAAAAAAGGCACTTGAATATTTAGATATTCTAGGAAAGAATAACAAGTAATAAATAAATTTAAATAGGATATGGGTTGTTTGTTTGGTAGAGGTAAAAAGTTAAAAGATGGTATTGATTAAATAGCAGATAATAGTAATGGAGTTAAAAGAAAAATAGTTATGATAGGACTTGATGGAGCAGGGAAAACCTCAATCTTAAATTAGTTAAAAGTCAAAAAATTTATGGAAACTGTTCCAACAATTGGATTAAATATTGAAACAATATAATATAAGAATTTAGAATTCCTGGTTTTTGATGTAGGAGGTAAGGTCAGGTCTTTGTGGAGTCACTATTACGATAATTTAGATGCAATAATTTTTGTAGTAGATTCAACTGATAAAGAAAGACTATGGCAAGTTAAGGATGAATTCCGTAAATTAAGTTCAGAACTGAGTTTCTAAAATGCAGTTGTATTGGCTCTGTTTAATAAATAAGATCTTCCTGAGTGTGTTGAATTTAAAGCCCTTGTGGAAGAAACTGGAGTAGACAATATGAATGAAAACGATATTATAATCTAAAAATGTTCTGCAAAGACAGGAGATGGACTTATGGATGGAATGGAAAAATTAGTCAGCTACTTTTTAAATAATGATAAAAATAGTTCAAATAAATAAAATTAATTATCTAAAAATGGATAAACAAAATCTGCCCTAGTGAGCTGACTGACTGTGGGAATCTAGTTTATATATTATTCTATTTAACTGAATCTATTCCTAAGTAAATAATATTTTTAACTCAAGTCTAGTAAATCAATGAATCAATCTTTTTTACTTAGAGCGTGTGCATACTTAAAATATTTTTTTAATTAGTAGTAAGAATTTTGATCAGTATAAAATAGAATTAATAAGATAATTTATCCAACGAAAAGTTAAAATAATTACAAGCTTTGCTTCATATACTTCCTTTAAAATTAAGAAATGTAATATTAAAATAATTACTAATTAATAAAAAACAAACTCTAATTTGCTTAATCTAATTTGATTTAAATAAATTCTATGTAAAATATATAAATTCATACTATGTCATAGATTATCATTCAACTAATAAGTTTCTAATAAAAACATATTAAAGAATTCAGATATAATTTGTTGAATATTTACAGTTTATTGAATAGCTTTATCTTTTTTGATAAACAATATTATTTTATTCATAATATTGAAGAAAATTAATTTTTTTAATTAGTATATGTATATTAAATATACTCATCCCAATAGTAAAAGTTTTAAGTTAAAAAAATTTTATAACTTCAAATAATCCCTTTCAAAAAAAAATGCTTATTTTAAAAGATGCATACTTATTTTTAATATCATATATATAATTTTTATGGTTTATTTTAATTTTTGTGTGATAAGTCAAATTTAACTTTTGGATTAAGCTATTTTATCAATTTGTATAAGAGTTGAATTATTTATCCAAAGTATCTTGAGATTCAATAAATTAATTAAATGTATTTACCACAAAAATTTTAATAAAAATGATTGCCTTTATTTATAAAAAAATTAAATTCTAAATACATATTTATAGATAAATACTATAATATCTAATTATATAATATATTCATAGCTGCCGCATAAATCATATTAAAGCTTGTTAAGGTTGTTAATATTAGTTTGGTTAAGGAGGATAATTATTCATTGGAGGAGGAGGTTAATAGTATACTTATCCTTAAGCAGGTTATCCAGGATATTGATTATAGCCTACTGGTTAAACAGGTACACCTTAGATAGGTGGTTGTTAACTGGGCCTTAACTAATCTTATTGCTATTACAATAATTATTGTTGTAATTTTAATTGCATTAGTCTTTATTACTCTCTTCTTCTTCTTTTAATAACACCTAAAACAATAGCAACTATGATCAATATGACGCTAACAACAATTATAGTAATAAACCACCATGAAGAGTAAACATTTTAGCAACATTCAGTTGTAGAGCAGCAGTAATAACCTGAAGGGCAATAGTAATTATAACTATAAGAACTGCCGCAATATGTATCGCAATAGGCAAAAGAAATGAATATTGAAAGTAAAAGTATTAATTTAGACATATTCTTATTATTTCAATTGTTTATTTTTATCAACTTTTAATTAGGAAGATTAAATAAATAATAATCATAATAAGAGGAAGTAGTAAATTTACTCTTTTTAAAAGTTTTTGAATTAAGATCAATATGGATATTTTATTTTTGCCAAATTTTTAATTTATAATAATTGACTGTATGATCAGGAAGTTTTAAAACCACAATCTACAAAAAAAAAAAGCTTTAGTTAGAATTTTTTTAAATTTATAAAATATAAAAAAAGTTAAGTAAATAAATTAAGGTGTTTTTTATAAAGATAAGAAATAACTAAATTAGGCTTGCTTTATGATATTTAGTGAAAGTATTAAATTATTTAAGTAAACAAAATTGGCTTACTTACTTTTTAAGGCTAACAATACTTGTTTTTATTTTCTCTTTAATTTAATCTTAAATTGATAATTGTAAAATAAATAACTTATAATTATTTTTATATAAATTGAAATAGATAAATTATTATTAGTAAGTTTAAAAGCTATTTAAGTACTATATAAGAAAAGATATATTTATAAAAATTTGTTTATTTGTTTGAGTTATAAAAATAATCATTGTTAAATTAAAAATTATTTTTTATCTTCCTAAAATTTTTGCTCATTTTATCGATTGATTATATTGATTATGGAAACTAAATCTAATAAATTAATTAATTTTAGTAGGATTCAATAGACTTTGTAAAAAAAAATGTATATATGAATCACAGAAAAGTTTTATTTTGCTTTTTAAATAGCTTCTAAATATATTTTTTTTATTTTTATAGAATTTGGTAAATATTGACATTTATTTGCATACAGTACATCCTCTTATATTAAGGTCCAATTATATAACCAAAAATTTTTTTATTATTATTTAGTTTAAAAATTGGCAACTTAGGAGGACAAAATATGATGGGAATCATGTCAATTTATGAGGATTTAATGTATAGAAAAAATTGAAATTAAGATGATGAAAAATAATTTTAATAAAAAATAAGTAAATTGATAAATTGTTATTATTTTCGATATAAAATGTTAGAATTAATAAAATTATCATATATAACAAAAAACAAAAAGAGAATATTAGTTTATTTTTACTTAAATTAAAAAAATTTCAAACTTTTAAGCAATATTTTATACATTTGTTTTTTTAATTTATTTTTTTACTTGTGTTTTAATTAAAAAAAGCAATTCCAATCACTAAGAAAATTCTTTGTATTTTGTTAAGAATTTCTTAAGTTTAGGATCTATTACTGCTTTGCAATATCCGTAGTTTTAATTCAAGTTGTAGAAATTCTAATGATCTTTTTCTGCTTCATAGAACTTAGTTAATGGAACAACCTCTGTTACTACTGGATTTGGATATAACTTAGAGTTATTGATTTCAGATATTATTTGATGAGCTATATTCTTTTATTCTTCATCACTGTAAAGAATAATTGATCTATATTATGTTCCAGAATCAGCACCCTAACGATTTTTAGTAGTTGGATCATGGACATTCATAAATATTCTTAAAATATTATCATAAGAAATAACACTTGGATTGTATTGTAATTGAATCACTTCAGCATGATTAGTATTTCCAGCACAAATTTATTTGTATGTAGGGTTATCAACATTACCACCAGCATAACCAGATTTTACATCAGAGACTCCTATGACTCTTCTAAAAACAGCTTCAGTGCACCAGAAGCATCCTCCTCCTATAGTAGCTATTTTATGAGCTTACATCTATTTACTTTCTACTTTCTTGCTTTACCTTTTAATTATTTGAGAATTCGATTATTTTTTAATTAATTAAATTATTTATAAAGTTTATTTTTAGGTGTATTTTAACATGATATCTTGATGTAGAACCTTATTTATTCTATTCTCTAAGATTCTATTTTACAAAACAACTTATATTCTTTAAGAAAAGTTAGAGAAATTTTTCTGAGATTAAGTGATCTACAATAATTGATAGTTTTCTACAACAAACAAAGTTGTAACATATAATTTATCTATACTGAAAAACGTTTGGCAAATGGAGAATAGATAGAAAATAATCAAATACAATACTATATACAAAAATGTTGCAAAATACATTATCATCTCAATATTAATATGAAATTTTCTTTTAAATACTTTATTTGAAGATTAAAAAGAAGATATATCTCAAATTATTTTAATAAACAGAATATAAAGAATTTAAATTAAATATTATTAATTATATCAAATAATATTTTTAATATAAATATTTAAGAAATTTGAAATATATAAAATTTAATAAACTCAAAATAACTAAAGAGACATCAATATTTATGATAATAAAAAATATTGATTCAAAAAATTAGTTAATTTTAAATTAAAAAAATAAGAAATGCTAAATTTTAATTTAAAATTTCTTTTAAATTTTGCTAATAGATTTTATTACTTTAAAAAATCATTTTTATTAATAAAGAGTGTTAATACAGCCATTACCAAGATAAATTTTTTCAATTATATTTTATTTAATTAAAAAAAATTTTTATTCCTAAAAATAATAATTATGAGATTGATATCAATTTTGTTCCAATTATTTAGAGCGGGGTAGATTTTTCTAATAATTGCTATTTGTTGGATTTATTTTTTTAGTACTAAATAGATATTTATTTCAATAATAAATATTTTTTTTAATAAAATTAAACTGGGTTGATTTGAGGATAAATTTTATTAGCTATAAGTTTTAAATGAATTTTAAAGTATGCAAATAGTTGATGAATAAGGGATACTTACACTAATTTAACTCTCAATTTATTTTTTTTTAAATTTAATTTTAAAATTAATATTTATCTAAATAATTTATTGTATCTAAAATGAAATCTAAAGAATCTATTAAATTATATTTTATAATAAAAGAAATAACGATTTAATTGAAATATTTAATTTTATACATTTGTAACTCGAATAAGTTAAAGATGGAAATTTAATTAAAATACATAGAGTTTTTATTAAGTAAATGAAGAATTTAATTAAAGGAGTTTGGTAATAATACAATTTTTATTCAAAAAAAAAATATGTATTTGATGTGGTTATAAACAGAAGATTATTTTGTCAAACTAAAAAATTGATATGGGTTGATTAGATTTTTTTGATATAATTTATTAATTAATTAAAAACTCAAAAATATTTATATACTTATCAAACAAACAAACAAAAACAAGAAAATATAAATATATAAGTAAGTGCGCTTTTTATTCATAATAAAGTAGACAAAATGATTTGTATAGATAAAAAATAATTTGATGATTAAGGTCCTATTCCTATGAAGCTAGTAGCTGTTGGAGATGGTGCTGTAGGAAAAACTTGTATATTACATAGGTAAATAAACAAAAATGCTTAAAAAAAGCATTTAATTTCTTAAAAATATATTTGACATCTTTAAGGTGATATAAATAAAAAATAGATACATGAATGATACATATTCAGAGGAGCATATTCCTACTATTTTCGAAAATTCTTTTATGATGGTAAAAATAGATAAAAAGACAGTTTAGCTAGGTATATGGTAATAATTTGATAAAAATTCCAAGATTAGTTTATTAAGATCAACTTATATCTAAATTGTATAATAGGGATACTGCAGGTCAAGAAGAGTATAATAGATTAAGACCACTAAGCTACAGTAATACAGATATATTCCTAATTGTTTTTTCAGTGGTAGATCCTGAGTCTTTCGATAACGCCCTTAAAAAAGTAAATATTTATATATATTAATTTGTTGTATAAAGATATTTTAACTTTGTATGACAATCTTGAAAACATTAGATAAAATTCATACTTACTAATTTTTCAAATAATATTAGTGGTACCCTGAGTTGTAGCAAGTACAACCTAAATCTCTTAAAGTATTTGTAGGAAATAAAATAGATTTATTAGAATCAGAGCAAAGTAAAAAAAAGAGTTAAAAAAATGCCCCTGTAAATTCTTAGTAGGTAATAAATAGTTAGACTAAATTAATTAGATTTATAATTTAAAAAAGATTACAATCTTTTTATAATTTTATGCCCTGATCAAAAAATTTATTAGAATTTTAATATCTTCAAATATTCATATTGTTAGGTTTATTTTTTAATTAATTAATTAATTAATTATAAACAAAGGTAAAGTAAATTGTCAATGAACTAGGCTGTGAGTACTTCGAGTGCTCAGCTAAATCAAATTAAGGGATTAAAGAATTGTTTTTATAATCAATTTAAGATGGTATGAATTGCAAATAGAAAAATTAAAAACCAAGAAAACATTAACGTTGTACTTTAATTTGAATTAACCCTTTTAAGAACATTTTAAAATTAAAAGAACAATTTTATATTATTGATTAATAATCCTGTACATAAACTGAATTGCCCTCTATTAAGTAAAATAAAAAATTAGTCTAAAAATCTCCATTTCTCAAATTTATTAAAAAAAATACTGCTAGCCATATAAACCTAAAAAATCTAAATGTATTCGTTAAATATTTATTATTTTAATTATATGTTTTTAATTATATTTTTAAGGATTCAAACTAAGTCTTCTTTCAAATTTAATTTATATTAAGCAAAAAAATCGCTAAACTTTATTAGAATTAAAAATACAAAATCATATTCAAAGTTTTTAATACTTACTTACATACAAAAATGAATAAAAATAATTTATATTTTATTTTATTGTTATTAAATGAAATTATTTTCTATGATTAAAATTTTTTATTTAAAAATAAGCTGAAACATGTTGTTAAAAAAATTCTTTTAATATCTGTTAAGTAGAAAAGGAGAATCCTATTTGTTAAATAAAATTTTAATTCTAAGTAGTTTATTAAAAAGATTTGTGATAAATTTATGTAAAAAGATTTTAAAATTAAATTTAAAATTATTCACTTCACTGCAAGTTGTATAAAATTTAAAAAGAAAAATATGAGAATAATTCTAACAAGTTTAGATAATTATTTATTTTGTAAGCTCTAAATTTACCATCAATTTTAATAACCAAAGAAAAAAATAAATAAATGTAAATTTGTTTCTTTAGTTTGAAAAAAATAAGAAAGATTGTAAAAATAAATGATAGATATAAACGATTTAGCAAATTCTAAGTATTTACTAATTAATAATTTATTTAGGCTTACAATTAACTAATTAATTTTTAGGTAAAATCAATTAATTACAACAGATAAAGATTGAATTAATAATTAGAATCTTAAAAGTACAATATTAACTATAGTAAAGGAAAGATTATTAATAAATTATTAAAAGGTGTAGATAAATCAATCTGTTATTCTTGACATTCATATTAGATTTTTACTTAATTTCGAATTTCAATTTAGAAAAATTATTCTAAAGTATTAGTGATGAATAATATCTAATCACAGGGCAGCGAATTTTAAGAGGGTTCATAAAATAATATGAATAGTAGCACATCTAGAAATAATAAAATTATAGTGTAATCAAGTGATATAAACATATCTAATACCTGCTCAAACAGTATAAGTAAATAAAACTCAGTAAACAACAACATTTAAGTTAATAATTAGTCAAATGGTTAATAACTCAATTATTTATCTTCGAACTCTAATAATTAGTCATAATAGCAACCTCATTCGCCTGTATCGAATAAAAATCCTTTAAATTACACACGACGCAACTTCTTGAAATACCAGTAACAGTATCTTGAATCTAATAATATTTCAATACCTAGCACATCAAACATTCCAACTAACAAATCACCAACAAATGGTGCAAGTGCAGGCTCTGTAATTTAAAATATACATAGTCTACAATAATAATAGGCATAGCAAAATTAGCAGCAAAATTAAGTAAAGTAGAGTGCAAATCATATTTAAAATTTAATGCAAATTTATACTCCATTAAGTAGTAAAGCAATTAAAAGGAGACTTGTTGCTCCTAATCACTCCTCACTAAATAGAAGGACCTATACAGAAAGTGAGGAAATTCCTATTTCTTCAGCAGCCGCTATGTACACTCAACAAGAAAATATACTTAGCACATCAGTTGGAAATAATAATAATACAAAATAATCCAACAGTAATAATTTGAATACATCAATAAATCCTAACAATTCCTAATCCTCGAGTAATGGAAATGGTTTGTTTTGCTTTACTAACAAAAGAGGATCCACGAATACAAGAAAACCTTTTCTTTAGCTCTCAAATTAGTAAGCTAATAGCTTTATACAGTCTTAAAGTTCAAATAATAACAGCTATGTTCAAAACAGCTGTTAAGGTAATAATTTTAATGGGAATGGAATTAATAGTAGTTAAGCAAATAATAATAACTTGCATCAAAATGCTTAGCACAATAAGAGTTATGACAGACATAATAACCATGATAGATCATTTGATTTACCTCAAATTTAAACACCTTCAAGTTAGATTGAAAAAAAAAACTTTTAAATTGGAATCCTATCTTAACAATCTGCTTCATCTTAGGCTCAAAATGCTTTGTAAATTTAACAACCTATTAAATAGTTGCAATAAAATAATTATCATGCTCATATTCCCACTCCTTAAAATAACAACTAAATTTTAGTATAATCAGGCAACTAAGAGCAAAATAACAGATTACATATTAACAATGGAAATCAAAACGAATCAAATATCTCACCTATCCACACACCTTATGGTAAAATTATCATTTTTTTTGTATTTAAAAGAATCATAATAAAATAAAATAGGCTAGTAATTAATCAACCGTGTCAATATTACAAGAATGAAAACAATTAATGATAGAAAGAGCGATAATATTGAGTATGATGATGAAGAACCTACATTCAGCAGTATTTAAAATTAAAATGATTATACTGATTAAAGTAGTCCTTAAATATAAAAGAATTAATAATTTCTCACCATTTAACAATAGTCTTAACAGAAAAGCATTACTTATTAGTAAAACAATAACTAATTTTAGAATTAAAATGGGAATATGCAAAACGGAGTTAATAATATTTAAACAAAAAATTAAAAAATTAATTAATATTTAAATACTCCTAATGTATAAACTCCTAGTTAAAATAATACAAAAAAGTATGTGTTTTAGCAAAATAGGCCAAGCTAAAATTATTCATCAAATGCAAGGTCGATTAGAGAGAGTTCATTTGCATCTAGAGCTAGTTCTCCTTTTTAAAAAACTACAAATATCAAAACTAGGACAAAAATAAAAATTTAAAACAATAATTATGTGAAGAAAGTTCCTAATATAATTACTACTTCAACTCCTCCAAGATAAAACTCAGTTCTTTAAACTGAAAACTCAATATAAAATAACATAAATAATAGTATTAATTAACAATATAGCAATATTTAAAAGAATTAGAATTAAGTTTATATAAACTAGAATAACAATTAAAATGCTCTAGCTAATTATGGGTCATTGAATAATAAAAATTTACAAATTTAAACAATTCCTGATAGCTTGGATGAAATTGCTTTAAATTTTTAAATAGCCTCAAGAAAAAACCGCAATTAATCTGTCAGAAACAATCCTGCATACTACTATAATCGTGGTGAGAAATTAATAACAATACAGAATGACTATGAAGATATAAGTTCCTAAGCCAGGTATAGTAACGTCTAATCAAGCTAAGGAAACCATTAAAATAATCTTTAATCTCAGTTTTCTTAATCTCCGTAAAAAATAGAGAAAAAAAATTTATTTCCTCAATCATCTAAGCATTCTACTAACTAGCAGCTATTCGAAAAAAGCATTATTGTACAGAGAGAGAAGCAAGAATTAATATAAAAAGAGTAGCTAGTTAGATAAAAATTTATTTAGTAGCAATTATAGAAAAGAAGTTAGAATGGCTAAGATAACTAGAATCTTTAGATTAATAAGATTTCCAATTTATAAACCAAAGAAGAAAGATAAAAATATTAGAAATCAATCCTTTCAGGAAACTCTGAAAGCCCTTAAGGAAGCTAAGAAAATACATATAATAACTAAGAAAGTTTTTTACTAGATCACAAACACTCAAAAAATTTTGAAAAAGATATAATTACTAATGAAAATATTAGCATAGTAGCTGAGAAACTACCAAAGTTTAAGTTAGATAAAAGACCTTCACGTCTAGGAGAGCAAGAAACTATATAAGAGAGAGAACCTTCTATTCCTAAAAGATTACAAAATGAAGGATATTTAAATTAATAAATATAAAATCGCTAAGCTGAAAAAAAGGAAGATAAATAATAAGATAAAGTAAGCATTCTTAAATAAGAAACATCATCTTAAAACAGTTAGTAAAATAATAATGATAAATAAAATAATTCAAAACAAAAATGGGATTTATCAGAAGAAGAATATAATAACTTTGGTGATAGATTTCCCAAAACTCTTATAAAAAAGAAGCTTCTTGGAAGGTATTCCTTATTTAATTTTTTACAAAAAATATTTATTCAAATTTTAAATATCTTAGGGGTGGCTTTGCACTTGTATGGTTAGGTGAAGATAAGTAAACTAAAGAAAACTATGCAGTTAAGTAGATTCTAAGTAGTAATGCTCACTAGACTCACATAAAGGAAATATGGTTTGGCTCTTTCTTTTTCAAAAATGGTGTAGCCAAAGAAAAATACTAAATGTATAGGGGTAAAAAATTAAAAAATAAACGACTGAATCAATTATTTATATATTTGTTATTTAATAATTAATTACTTTAGGTGTCAATAATTTATCTAAAATGATGAATTATGAAATTAAATAAGTTGATACCTGGATTTACTATGAGCTCTGTGGCGAATCTCTTGGAAGTAGTCTATATGAATTGAAGGGAGAAGGATACAGAGGTGAAGAGAGAGTATATAGAGTAAATATTTTAATTTTAATATACTTTAATTAAAATTATTTATTTACACATAATAGGTACATTACAAAAAACTTTATTAGAGCATCAAAAGGGATCTTAGGTAGTTTAAAAAGTTAATTTTTGAACTTGCACATGCTTTGTGGCTACTATCTGATTAAAGAATTGTTCATTCAGATTTAAAAACAGAAAATATACTAGTAAAAACAAAAGATAATGGAGGCTTCACAGAGATAGAGTAGGTAAAGCTGATAGATTACGGAAGTAGCTTTACATTTGGTAACTTAAAACATTTTTCTATGGCTACTCCTGAATATATGGCTCCCGAAATATTAAATTTTATTCTTTACCAGAATTAACTTAGACACATTCCTTATTTGCTTGAATATTTAAAGAACTATTAAAAGACTTACGTTATTGATATTTGGAGTTTAGGGTGTGTAATGATGGAAATAATCAGTGGTATTCCTTTATGGATGAGCTTAAAAACTATAGTTAAGCACAAGGGATAAGAGTTAATTCGTCATGGCTTATTTGCTGCTAAAGGCAGAGTTTTTGAAAATATTATCGAAAAATAGATTGAAGTTGTAAAAAGCATAGACACTTATATTGATGAGCATAATTATAGTGGAGTTGTAGTTGATCAAGATTTAAGATATTTAGTCAAAAAAATGCTTGTTTTAGATCCATCTAAAAGAATATCTCCAAAAGAGGTGTGTTAATTTCTCCATAAAAGCGTTTTAAATACCGATTTTGTAGATATAACACCAAATATTGAAGATATCACTAATTAACAAACAAACAAAAACACCTAGAGTACAGTAGCATCTAATAAAAAGGAGGATTCAGGTAAAACTGAATTAATCTCCATATAAAATACTAATGAATAAGTAAAGCTTGACATGTGTTCTTGATTTTTTGGATATACTTTTATACACAATACAATAAGAGCTAAAAATAATAAATTTTTCTATAAGAAATAAATAAATAAATAAATAAACAACTAACAAACTAATTTTTACTAATTTTTATACTTTAAAATTAAGATAATTAAATATTTTTAGAGTATTAATTTAAATATATAATATCTTTATAATGTAAAAAAACATAATTATAATAAAATTATTACAATTCAATTACTCAAAAATTTAAAAGTATTTATTTAAATTAGAGAAAAATCTAGAATCAGAGTGTAAGATTCGAGTTAATATTATAAGCGACATCATTTCTGATTAAAATTTTTATTTAAGTTTTAATTAAATAAATATCTTTTCTATCAGATAGCTAATGATCAAAAAATTTATTGCAAGCTTAAAGTATTTTTCAAGTCACTCTATTACTCCAAGTGAGTTAAAACCAGGTGATCATATTTATGTATGGAGAAACGTTAGACACTTACTTATGTACTAACACCATGGAGTTTATATAGGAAACGGTAGATGTATTCATTTTACAACTAGAGCAGACGCATTAGCGTATGATAATGTTGATAACTAATAATAAATCGAAAAAGATCAATAATTATAAGATTTAAATAGCGAATAATTTAATAAAAATGTTAACAATTAATCTAATAAAAAAGATTTAGAAAACTAAAATAATTAGCCGTAAATTATTGAGAATACCCTTTAATATGACAAAAAAAGTAAAAACTTTCATGTAGTAAACTAAAATAATGTAGAATTGGAGAGTAAATAAAAAAAAGTAACATTTTGGGACAGGATTAATCCATAATCAAATATAAATAAAGCAGTAATAATGGAAACTTCTTTAGATTATTTTTTATACGGAGGAAAATTAAAAAGAGCTAGATATAACTGTAGCATTTTTGAATACATGCTCAAATCTGCAGGGACATGCTATCGTTAACCAAGGCTAGAAGGATAAGTTACAGTAGAAAAAGCAAAAAAATACATATGCCCAATAAATGCAAAAGGATAAAAAGAAATATACAGTCTAAAAAGTAATAATTGTGAGCACTTAGTCCTAGAATGGACAACTGGAGTGCGTAAAAGCTATTAATTGGAAAGATTATTGAGGAGATCAATTTACTACATGCTATTCTTCTTTCCAATTTATAAAATAAATGATCACTTTTTTATAAATATTTTTGATAATTATATCAAAGTATCTGTTTTTTATGAAACCTTATTAAGTAATTGGGTCTATGTTGCAACATTTTTATTATGAAATAATAAAAAGAAGTAAGTTAATTAATATTAAATTAAAGCATTTAGTAAACTTTTAAATTTGAAATTATTTTTTACAAAATATTTTAAATAAAATTTTAATCTAAATTGAGGCTTTTATTTTGAATATTTTTAAAAAATTTCTTTAGTTTTTAAAGCAAGTTATTATTAAATTTTCTTTCTTTGCATCAGAGTTCTAGTTTTTATTACAATTAAATACAGTTAATAATTTAAAAATTTTATTTTTTTTAAATAGGTCTACTTTAAGTTTTTTAATTTACTTAAATTAATTTACTGGAAAAAATCCATTTAATTTTGACATAATATTCTAATTTTTAAAATTTTGAATTTTATTGAAGGTAAAGTATTTTATGTGCCTTTATTTATTAATTAATTTATTTATTTAGATAACTGTTGATTTTAAAAAGAAGAAATAGAAATTCATATTATATTTGTCTATTTTTAGTAAATAATTTTAAAATGTATCATATTCATTGACTTCTTTTTGATTTTAAATTTTAGATAAATTAAATTTAATAATAAAATCTCATTAATCGACTTTATAAATAGTTTTATGTTAAAATTAAGTAATATCAAAAATCTGAATAATATTAATAATTTAGTAATTAAAAATATTATTTTACAAGATAAAAATTATCTTATTATTTGAGAAGATGGGATTGTTGAGTGTTTTAAAATTCATAAAAATGCTTTTTTAATTATATTTTACTTATAGTTTATCTTAGAATATTTGATAAAAACAGTATATTTTTTAGAAAATAACTCAAAAATACGAATAAATAAATAATATTTATTAAAAATAAAAAAACTCTCCAATAATATCAATAAATTACATTTATAAAAATAGAAAATAGATTCTTATTAAGTTATAAAGAGATGTTTGACTTGTTTTTAGTTCGTATTGAGAATTCAAAGTAAATAAAGTGTTAAAAAATTTAAACCCTAAAAATTAGTAAGTGTAAGCTGTTTGAATGGCAATCTAATTTTATTAATTAAATATGAATTTCAATTTCTGTGGTGATTATAATATTAATATTTTCTGAATTATAGTAAGAATACTTTAATTATCAAAAATATAATTTATATTTTAGAAGTTTTTAATGGTGATTTACATAAATAACTCAATAAAATTGAAGATTTTAATTTTAATAAATAACCAATAATCAAGGATTTATCAAATCCTAAGTATTTACATAAAAAAAGATTGGATATTTTGTTTTCTTCAAATTTGATCTTCATTAGATATCAAAAAAGTTTATATTTATTAAACAAAAAATAGTAAAATAAAGTATACTTATTACTTGCCTTACAACATCAATCATTTAAACAATTAATTTATTTTTTTCTAATATTAAACAATCTAAAAAATAAGTATATCATTTAAAAATAATAATTTTACTCAGTTTAGAATTATCTTGAAGAAAATATACTCCTCTCATTTCTTATTTACCAGAGCTACACGCATTTTTTATAATGGAAAAAAACTAAATTGACCAAAGTAACGATGTAATATAGCCAATTTTAGATACTGAGGTATATTTGAAATAAAAAATAGGCTAATGATATCTTTAAATATTTTTTGAAAATTAAATAAAGCTGATTTGTAGACTCTTAAAGAAATCATCTCATACTAGAACGGAAGTTGATATTGAGCTTCTTTCATCATAGCTTAAGAATATTAAGTTTTTTGATTAATATAATAATGATCATGATTATGACATAATAAAAGAGTGCTGCAAATATCTTTAAATAGAAACCTTTGAATAAAATGAAAAAGTATTTGAAATAGGTAAATCTTTCTTACTTTTTGTTTAAGATAAAAATTATAAGATCATATAAATAAGAGCATTTTTGCTAAAATTTTAAAAATAAATTTAGGCAGCTTTGGAGAAAAGTTCTATATCATTATATAAGGAAAAGTTGGAATTAACATTAAATTGACTAAATAGGATGTTGATTTAAAACAAGTCAAAGAATTAAAAGCAGGAGAATCTTTTGGTGAAATTGCACTCATTTATAAAAGGCCTCGTCTTGCTACAATTAAGTGTCTTGAAAATTGTATCTTTGGTGTTTTATCTCAAAAAAGCTATTAAAACACTCTTTAGTCAAAAGAGTTAAATAAAATGTTAAAAGAGATGTCTATATTATATAAGATGGCCTTGTTTAGCTCTTGGACTTAAAATAAATTAAGAGATCTATATTTAAATTCTATGTGGTTAAATTATAAGAAAGGAGATTTGGTTTATGATCTAGGAGATTCAGCTGATAGTATGTTTGTAATTTAGGAAGGAGAGTTTGTCGTAATTTTTTTAAAATATTATTTTAAATATTTTTTAAACATTTTATTTTTAAACTGATATTTTTAATGAAATAAGGTTTACACTAAATCGAATTTTGAAAAACTTGTTGGAGAAGATGAACATTAAGATGAATTCATTTAATTCAAACGTAAAATTAAGGCTAAAGAGAATAGCAAAATATAATAATATTTAAAGGTAAAATATTTTTTTTTAATGATTTTAGAATAAAACTAATTTTGTTTGGTTTAGGTAAGAATTTTATGTTAAGGAGAATATTTTGGTGAAGAGGAAATTTTAAATGAATCAAAGAGATCTTATAAAATCATATGCAACTCTTTTGAAGGAAAAGTTTTAATGATTAAAAAGGCTCATTTCCTTAATCATGTTTTTTAAGATGAGGTTTCCAAACAGTATATTCTAAACAGATTGAAAGAAAAAAATTTTTAAATAGAGGAAAGAATTATGAGTATGAAAAACTCTTTAAAAGATTACAAGTAGTTTCTTTATTAGGATGTGAGTTTAGCTTAGTAGCAAATACTCCAAAAGAGTAAGACTCAATTAATAAAATATGATCCTTTGGATACTCATCAAATTATTGATAAATTAATAATCTCAAAGAAAAATAAAAATATATAAGATGAAAAAAATTCTGTAAGAGGAGCTTCAACTTCACCACTTAAAGCTTAAAGAACATTACCTGCTATTTAATCAATATCATCGTTTACATAGTTAGATGCACTTGAGCCTTCTAGTCCTTTAAAATCTCAAACAAATATACAAAGACAAAGTACAGTTTTAACAGGGGATTATTTTTCAAATTGTTCTCCAACTCACAAACAATAGAAAGTTAAATTTTAAGTATCTCAGTAAGTTGGAAATATTTCTCCTCCAAAATTATCAGAAATGACACAATCTACAAACAGAAATTATGAAATGTATTTGATAGAATCACCTGTAAGAATCCATCTTAGTCCATCTAAAAACCCAAATAAATAAATGAAATAGCTGAATTTCAATTTAAATGAAAATAACCTTTCAATTAACAATAAAATATAATCGATGGTTAACATTTAAGATGAAACAATAACTTAGAATACATGGCAAAGAAATATTTTGAAGCCTAAATCCATGGTTATTTAAGATCAAGATCTTGAAGAATCGCCTTGTCATAATAAAAATTTATTAATTAAAAATAACATTGCTGCATGCTAATAAAATTAAAATTCATAATAGATCACTTCTAGAACAAACGTGAGCATAGCCTAGCATTATTCATAGAGTAATTTTAATTTTTTTATAAATATGAATTAAGTTTTGAAATTAAGAAAATATTTTTATTTAAATATAGATAACAAATAAAATGAAGAATCTAAAGACAAATATCAAAATAATTTTTATGAAAAAAGCTAAGTGAAACTAAATGATAGAATTCCACTAGAAAATAAAAATGAAAATGATACTGAAAAGAGTGATAATAAATTATACACATAAAAAGAAGCATCACTAAGGTCTCATCCCTTATAAAACTCTTAACTATTAGATATAAAAGATTATGATAGTAATCCTTTAAAAGATAGAAAAATTTAAAGTACCTCACCAATAAAAAATAAGGTAGGACAAATCAATTCTCTGGAAGCTAGTTAAAAAGAAAAGGTTAAACTAAAGATTTAGCTTAAGCCTGGTTTTGCTAGTGTTGACTCAACTCCAATCGAGAGCCCTTTTAAATTAAATTTTGTAAGATAATAAAAAATTTAGAGTAATTTGGGAACAATTATTCCTCAATCAACTTGCTAAAATTTTACATAAGCAACTCAAGATGTAAATTAGAACCTTTTATAATAAAAGTAGAAAACTCTTCTATCTCGAAAAACTGTAAATTCTAATTTTAAATCAACTCCTATGTAAATTGATACAGGATTTAACATATTTTCTGCATTAGATTAAGATGAGCAAAATCACTTGAATAGACAAATTATTTAAAAAATAAATCACTAATAAGAGCTAATAAATTTAAAAAATCACTAAAAGACCTATATGAGGTAATGGAGACAAAGAAGTAATACTAGCAATACTTAGAACAAATTATTTCATTCGTTAAATTAGAATTCATAAAATAACTAAAGTAATGATAATTCTAAATTGTAAAATTAAACATTATTATTAGCCTAATAAAATTAAAATGATATGCATACAGAAAGTAAGGTAGAAACAAGTAATAAAAGTACTAAAAATTTTATTCAAATATTAGAAAACTTGAATTATGATTTAAAAAATAATGGTGAATTTAGTCCTTATCTTAAAAAGAAAATAAAAAGTATTGTGAAAAATAAAAATTAGGCAGATGCAGCAATAGTAGGCCTGAGCTAAGATATTTTAAAAAACAACATTGTTTAACTTCAATCAGCAGATTAAAAAAATAATAATCAAGTAGAATAAAATATTGTCACTTAACTACCAACTCGTTCTCAATCTATGCTTAGCATACAAACTGAAAATAAAAACAGTATTTTACTGAATGAAGTTTGTTCAACTAAAAAAGCTGGTTTTTTAGCCTCAAAAAGGCCCTTATTATAATAAAGTCCTAACAAACAAGAATCAGATTAATTCAAAAGCTTAGTTGAAACTTTAGACTAAAGATCAAAAACAAGAACATCTTTTTAAAAATTAAATTTGTAATCTGTGTCTAACTTAAAAACAATATAACAAATTAACCTTATAAACGAAAGTAATAGCGAATAAAATGCTTTAAAAGGTATCCCACAAAATAAGCAAAAGATTTTAAAGAATTTAATTTCTAAATAACAAGTTTAAATATATTTCTAGAAGTAACTTGAAATGTTTAATAAAGCGAATTTATATCATAATAATTAAGCAGTTACTTAAAGTCAAAACCATATTCCAGAAGAGTTTTAATAAAAGCAAAAAATAAATAAAGAGATTTTCTAGCAAAAATTAAAAACTGAAGATGACAGAAAAAGAAAAACTGTTTGTTCATATTTTGACTCTAAAAGTAAAAATAAAATAAATGAATTTGATACTGAACCATTCACAAACAATTAAAAATAAAACATACCTTAAATTTTAAAAATAGAATCTCTTTCTCCCAAAAAAACAGCTCAAAATTCAGAAAGATTGTTAAAATCAGGTAACCATATATAATTCCCCTCTTTTTCAACTTAATTCTCAATTAATGGAAATGGATCTAATCAAAAATTGTAAGAAAGCTAAATCTCAATAAAAATATCTCAAACATCTTCACCTAAACACAGCAAATATCAATCTTAACCTACTACTATGCAAAACATAATTTGAAGCAAAACACTATAGCTCAAATAATAACTTAAATTATTTATAATATACTTCTAAATATCTTTAAATCTTCTATTGTTAATTAAAATTACACTAATTAATTAAATAATTGATATGCTTAATTTATATTTTAATAAATTTAATATTTGAAATGTTTAATTTATATTTTAATAAATTAAATATCAGTATCAATCATTTTATGCTTTCTTTTTACCTTTTGTAAATCTATTTGTTTATTAAAATCTCAAAAATTCAAAAATTATTAAAAAAATATATTTTTAAAGCAAAATATTTATGAACAAACTAGAATAAATTTATCGCAAATTGTTAGGCTAGCTCAACAAGCTTGATAGTTAACATTAATTTGCAATAGTAGGAAGTATACTAATATTTGCATACTTATTTTAAAAGTTGAAAAAGCATAGAAGAAGAAATAACATTTAATACAAATAATTTAGATAAATGGCAAATCAACTCCATAATAAGGATAAACAAAAACGAGATGGAATTCTATGGTTCTTTAATCTATTTTTGTTTACATTTTTTTTAACTCTATTTAGCTATATTTTCATATATGCGGCTCATGAATTTTAGATTAAAGTCTTAACTACATTCTTCAGTGTAATTAAACTTAAGTATGATGTTCTTCAATTTTATTTAAAAATTGGACTTGCTGCTTAGAGTTTAATTTGCTTGATTTTATATAAAATTGTGAATCATTATAGTAAAAAAGTTGAAAATCAAGGAATAATGACTGATTCTAAGGTACAAGAAGAAAGAGATAGGCTAATCAAAGAATAAAATAAGAAAGAAACAGATATCAACACAGAAATTGATTTATAAAATTCTATTTCAAAGAAAAAAAATGAGTGAGCTTTTTAGATAAATAGATAAAATTATCAAAATTAAATATTTAAATAAATAATGCTCTTAACACAATTTTAAATCTTTAATAAGATAATTTTTTATTTTAAATAAAGAAAATCTAAATATAAAATAATTGTACAAATTCATAGCTTTTTATGGTTTCTATTCCTTAATTACATTTTCTAACCTTTTGTGGTTTGTTAATTTGCATAGAATTATTTTTAACAACAATAATTTATTAAGATAATTACAGTTGAAAAATATCTCACTAATAGTTAATTAATATGTATTTTATATCACAAAATAATAAATAAATAGTTTAATTCTTTATTACACAAGTAAACATTAATAAAAGTATTAATATCAGAAATATTTAGAATATTATCAAAAATTGTAATTATAAAATATTTATTTTATTTTAGATTTTAATCTTAATTTAGCTTAAAATGAACTTCTATTTTTATCTTGTGGATATTATTTATTTTAATTATTATTTTAAACTTAAAAGTATTTATCAAAGTTACTGTGTTTTTTTGAAATAATTTGGAGGCACTTCAGAATCTTCTCCTTTCCTCACTTTTTTAGTCCCTTCAAATAAAACATGACGAAAAGTAAGACTCACACGCCTATATGTTTCATTTTTAATTATAGTTTATTATGTGATTGGATTATAGATTTCTTTCATTTTAGTAACTCCATGCTCCCATTTATACCTAGAATCTGAAGTGAGCACATAAAGACTTCTAGGTTCTAAATATAATTATACTTTATTTTCCTTATTTTCTACTTCTCTTAATGCAAGGTAGCTAGGATTATGAAGACTTAATCCTGCTATAATTGGCCCAAAAGCTTCTATATTTTCAACATGACAGCCTAATTTATCTTTATTGTCATATTCATTTACAAGACATTAATTAGGTGGATATGAAACATCGAATACTTCATCGTTTATTAATCTTTAAATTAACCAGTCAAAGACTGAAAGATCTAGAGCTTTTTCGCTTTCTGAAGATTCTGGTTAAATTTCAGATAAATTATGTCTTGTATGATAATAAACAACTCCATAGTGCTATTATCTTCTTCTTATGTTTACTAACCATTAATTACTGTCTACTGTATTAGAAAGAATTTCAGCTTCCTTTTCATTAACATAATTAGGAAAATACATTAAACCATTAATTTGCTAAGGTTTTGAGTTCACATGAAATATTATATCCTTTTCATTGCATAATCTTTTAGCTATTTAGCTAAATCTATAAACTAGTTTAAATGTAAACATGGTTGAATTTGTAATTTCTACTGATAAAATTAAGCCTTAAAATAATAATTTTTGAGATTAATATGTGATTTTGAAAATATTTAAATTTCTAGAAATATCATCATAGCTTTAAAAATATAAATAAAAATAATTTCTACATATATAAAACTATATTCTACTTTAAGCTATAGAAAGCATTAATTTTAATTAATTTAAACAAATAACTTATGACATGTTAGCTTTAAATTTAAGTTTTATTAAGAAAAAGGTAGTAAAAATAATTAAATATCAACCTAAAAAGTATTTCTTTTTTTAGTTTAAATAAAATCAATTTAATTTAATTTGAAAAAAAAATTTTAATTTAAAATTTGAAAAAAAATAAAATTATAATTTTAATTCAGCATGAATTTTAATTAATTTAAATAAATAATTTATGACATTTCAGCTTTAAATTAAAGTTTTATTAAGAAAAAGGTAGTAAAAATAATTAAACATCAACCTAAAAAGTATTTTTTTTTTTAGTTTAAATAAAATCAATTTAATTTAATTTGAAAAAAAAATTTATAAATTAAAAATTTGATAAAAAAATAAAATTATAATTTTAATTTTTTGGTATATTTAATTTTAATTAATATTTGCTTTAAATAGATGTAGATTGCTTTACTTAGTAACATAAAAACATTGGAATCATTTAAATAAAATATAAGATTTTGTTTCTCTTATAAAAAGTTAAACATTTTTAGAAATAAATTTACTTAATAAAAATTATTTTAAATAAAGCAATTTTTATTAAAAATAATATTAATTGACAAAAGTAAGTGAATAATTAAATAAATTTAAATCCCTTTTGTGGAGGATATTAATTACTTTTTGATGCCAGCTTTTTTTTAAAAAATTATATGAGTGTGATAAGTAAATTCAAAAAAGCATTGGTAAAACAAATTTAATATTATTTATATTATTCAAACAAACTACTTTGATTTTTTAAAATTAATATAATTAGCAATATAAGTAAATTAATTATATGTATTCAAATAATAGCTCAAGATTTTAATCTGAAAATAACAGTGGTGGAGATGAAGGGTCAAATATGACCTTTGCTCATAATAAAAAGGGAGGACCTACTTTAGAATCTGTAGAAAGCCCAAGGTTTAATGATGATAAAATTAGACTAAGCACTAAGTCTTCTCAGTAGAATAATTCAAAAAATTAAAGCGCTCTTATGGGTCAATATTCAAATGACTCCTCACTTATGAATTCACAAATAGCAAATAACAGTAATTATGAATTTACTCAGAGCAAAGGATATTAGTAAGGAAACAGCTTAACTGAAAGTTTGTAAAGATATAAAAATATGATGAATTAGATCTAGCAAAAAGACAATACAATTTAAAGTGAAAAGTTTGACATATTATCAGACTAAAAAGTAGGTATAAAACCAAGCACTTACATAGAAAGAAAAACAGAGTCAACTAATATTCCTTTAACAACTGCAGGCAGTAATTTTAATATGAGTGGTTCACAAAACAGTTCAATTTAATCAACACAAAAAAAATTAAAACAATCGAATTTGCAATATGGAACAAATCGCTTAGAAGATATAGAAGATATTGAAAATTATGATAGCAGCAATAATGAAGAAAGTGGAGTTGCAGATTAATTAAGAAAGCTGAGAGAAAAGGATTATTTTGAAGACACTGAAAGTGAATAGTCTTTTGATAGAGAACTTAATACGCGCTTAAAAATGATAGAAGTAAAAAAGAAGCTTATGAATACTAGTGTTAGCTCAAGTAATTTCAATAGTGCTGTTTAACAAAATAATCTAAATTAACATGCCTCTGTAAATAGCAGTATCAACAGTTCTTAGGCATTTAATCAGTTGGAATCATCTAATTCTAAACTAAACGTACATTAGGGAACAAATAAAACAGCTGGATTGATAATTGGTGGAAAGAAGAATTAAAATATTTTACAAAATAATTCTTTATATAATGAATTAATAGAAAAAAAAAGTCCTTAAATTCAAGAAAGCAGCAATTATTAAAATAATAAAATGGCAAAAATTTGGGAAAATCATCTTAATTAGTTTTTAGATTCTTCGAATGGTGGGTAAAAGCAGCTTAACATGAGTGGAAACTCTCTTTAAAACCAGTAAAATAACTACTAAATATAATAGGACTTTGCTTAACCCTAATAAAATAATACAAGTATTGATGAACATAATATTTCTAATTAATCTTCTATGCTTCGAGCATCAAGACTGGATTAATCAGAGTAACTTGTTAACAACAACTAGTAATCTGTATTAGGAATAAATTCACGCTTTTAAAACAGTACTCTATAGAGCAGATACTCTTTTATAGAAAATGATTAATCTCGAAACTAACCCAACAAGAGTTTGGATAATAGTGATAAAAAGAATATATCAAGAACCATCTACAATAGTAGCAGAAATAACAATAATATGATTTTGGTTGGTAGATTTATAGGCTCCGGATAGAATAGTTAGCATATTGCTCCTTTACCTATTCATAATAAATCTAATAGCAATATTAATATTAGTAATGTTCTTACAGATAATATAACTGATAGAAAAACTGATAATGCAATAAATATCAACTAAAAGAACTCATTCATTTAAGAAAAAAATGTTATTAATAAGAGTAATTTCTTAGATGATCAGAGCATAATTCATCAAAAAGGATAATCTATAGGGGCATATTAGCTCAATGAAAATAATGAAATTTCATAAATATCTGCTTTAGACCATATTTAGAATGTAGAGGAACATGAGTATTAGGATTAACAAGGTCACATGAACAACTTTTAATACTAATATTAAGATCAAAATTTTCAACATTAAAATTAAACAAGCCCTGTTTAAAATTAAGAAGAGTTAACTGAATACTCTTAAAGTGCGATATCCAACAGTGAAATTAAGCTTAATGCTTAGCAATAAAATAATTTATTCGCAAAAAAGAATAATTTTAATTAAAGTAAAAACAACAGATAAAATACATCATCTCATTAAAATTCTCACCAATAAAACCTAAATCAATAATAAGTAAATGTATAAAATTTAAAATATAATTTAGATAACTTAAATAATAAGCAAGTTTACAATTAAGAATAAGACAATCAAGTTTAAAAATTTGTAACACTTTCTCAAGATTTTGATGAGCAAAGCCTCTACATATAAAAATAAAACGAAGTACAAATTTAATAAAATCAATAAGAATAAATGTTAGCAGGATAAAAATTACAAAGAAACTTATTCCAATAAGACTCGATCATAGATAATTCTCAAGACGAAAATAATTAATTGCCAAACTCAAAAGAGAGATAATTTACTTCTAAATTTGAAACGAAATCTAATAATGAAAGTTTTGTGAGCAATAATAGCTACTAGTAGAATTAATATTACTTATATGATAATTAAAAAACACTATAGAGTGCAGAATAAGCTGCAAAGAGTTCTACTACAGGACTAACATATTCTTAAAAATAACAAAGCATATCATCAATGTAATCTCCTCCTAATTTAAATAATTATAACTTTAGAGATTAATAACACTTTGAACACGAAATATAGAGAGAAAAATTTATAGAGCAAATAGAGGAAGTTATAAGCAACTAGGAAACAAAGCAATTTTTAATCAAGCACTTTGCTTAAAACTACAATTCTTTTGATAACAGTATTTATTTTGTACACTTCCTTGACTTAATAGCAAGTGAGTTTGGAGACATAGTTAAATTTGATGAAGATATAGATAAGATCTAGTTTGAAGAAATCCTTTAAACAAAGTTAACAACAAATGACGAAGAAAAGATATCATTAAATGCTTTGTAAATTTTCACAAAAGATGGTGGATTGAGAGAAAGAATCACAAGCATAGCTTAATCAATAAAAAATGATTCAAAATAAAGAGAAAAGGATAACATTAATAGGAAAATATTCTAAGAAATTAATAGTTTAAGCAAAATTTTAGAATAAAAAAGCAAAGAGCTTGCAAAAAAAGAAAAGTCATTGATTGAACGTGAGCAGAATCTAAAGTAAAAAGAATAAGATTTTAAGAGTATATTGAAAGGAGAATACGATGTAATGATTTTCAGTTTAGATGAAGCAGTCAAAGAGAGAAGTATTGAAGTCAACAAAAAAATTATTTAATTAGAAAGAAATCTCAAAAATAAAATGAAAATCATAGAAACCAAATCAAAAGAAATTAAGTAGATTACATCTAACTCTTCTGCAAATGCAGACAAGTTTAAATCAAAATTAGCTGCTTAAGAAAAACAAGCTGAATTCTTAAAAATTAAAACCTAAGATTTAGAAAAGAAATATGTTATAGAACAAGAAAAAAATGCAACTCTTTAGTCGAAATATGACAATCTCTTAAAGAAGCATAAAGATTTAGAAAAATATATAAAAGAACTACAAGGTAATATGTAATAATTAAATAATCTTAGATAATAACGAGTCAGTCACAGTCCTGATGCTAACGCTCCTCTTTCATACTCAGAATCAGGGTATTATTTATTTATTTTTTAATATATTTTTATCTGAATTGCAGTTTATAGTTTTTTAATTATTTTAAAAAATATTATAGAATTGAATCATAGTTCAGATAATCAGAAGGAACAAATAAGAGAAATGCTTCTTCTAACGTTGGCCAGAACGCTGATATGCCTTCTCCTATTAAAATTGATTCAATGGATGAAGATGAGCTTAAAATGGGAGAAATAACTATAAATGAAATAAACTAAGCTCTTCATAATGGAATTAATTAATGGAATAACACGGATTTAAAGGGAAGCCAAAATACTGGATTAATAGTAGGTAAGAAGAAAATAGGAGGAAGTTCCACTACAGCTCAATCTACTACAGGTACAGCTTTGAAGAAAAAGAGTCCAATAGGTCCTATGGGAGCTAGTACAACAACAGATGAAGAAGTAAAAGTATTGATGAGTGTAGTTTAAATAATAATGAATAACATTAAGACTACTCTTCCACTGATTATAAATATGAATAATAAAGGCTAAAATGATTCTATTCATCAATTAAGTGAGAGTTGCATAGATTTAAGTATTGCTGCTGCTAAAAACTCTTAAATCGATGTTGGTGAATTTCTTTATCCATGTTTTAATAATCTTGTTAGTAATCTTGTTGAAATTATTCCTTCTCTTTTAGTAAAATAATGCAGCCCCAAGCATCTTTATGGGATAGTTGATCTCATGTTTAGAGCTATTAGCTTCAAATTTAGATATACACAATATTAAAAATAAAATAAAAAACCAATGCAAAATTCTATTCTTTCAGAAGAAATACTTGAAAGTACAAGGAATATTATTAAATCTCACTAAGACCACATTAATGAAATTATGATGAATCCAAAAAAACCTACAGAGTTAACTTTTATCCCACAAACAGCATTTTGGAAGAGAAAGATAAAAGTGATTCCTAAAAAATCGACAACTGGAGAAAAGAATAACACTGCATTATCTAGATTAAGTGGATAAACTTCAAGTGTTAGCTTCTAATTATTCTCTAATGAAGATGTCTAAAAAGAGATGCTCTAAGTATTTAAATAATATATGGATCATTCAGAGCTTTTGTTAAAAAGAAAAGTGCCTAATTCAAGCTAAGAGTAACAAGGAAAAGCTCAAAATAATTAAGGTTTAGCAATGGTATTTGATTTTACTGAAAACTCTGCTGCTAATGAAAAGAGCAATGCTGGGTCAAAAAGTCTATAATTTGAAAATTAAAAATATACACTAATGACAAGAATAGATTTGTAAATTATGACTTTAATACTTTAAGTTATAAGCAAAGAAAGCATAAATGCTATATAATCAATATTGATCGACATCAGTAATGAAAATGAGAATTTAAATGACTTTTTACGTAGCTACATAATTAATATAGGATTTGTAGAGATACTTGTCTGGCGCATGATTTAAAGCAAAGATGATGCTTTGCTCATAGAACTAAGCACAAATTTAATGTGGAGTATGTGTACGAATGGGTCTCACTACAATCAATTTATTTAAGACATTAGTGAAGATAATGTTATTTCAAAACTTATAGTAATATTCGAAAAGTATTCAAATAATTATAATATTTGCGAAAAACTCTCTGTGATTATTTAGAGAATATCCTATCATAACAGTAACTTAAAAGAAAGGCTTACATCTAAATAAATATAAATATTTAAAAATAAGCTTGTTGAAGCTGAATATTCTAAAGAAGATGGTGAATTCTTAGTTGCAAATCTTCGTACTATTTTGCAAAATTTAGAATGAACCAATAATAAATTAATTGATTAAAATAAAAATTTGTAAATTTTACATTTATTTTGTTAATATCATATTATCAAATTTAAAATTAACAAAAACTATCAATCTTTATTTAATAAAATTTATTTCTTATAAAATATGAAATTTCTTGACAGAAGGAGATTAAATCAAAGAATTTATGTTAATTCAATATTTAATTATTTTATTAAATTGTAAAAAGTGATAATTTAATTCAAGTATGAGTTTAATAAAAGAAGATGTCATTTAGAAAGTATTTAAATATTAAATTAATACATTAAGCTATTATTAAATTTAATTCTAAAATTAAACTAAACTTTAATAAACTTTTGTTTGTTAAGCAATTTTTGAGATAAATTAAAAATATAAAGTAAAAATATCTGTTTAGTATTAAACTAATAAATAGATAAAAAATTTGATTACTTGAACACATATATAGCTAAACTAAATACTTAACTTAATTTTTTATAACTTAGAAGAATAATTGAATTTAGTTTTATAATTTATAAAAAGAAAGATTATAATATCAAATTTACATCTAAATATAACAATTAAATTTTTTTAGGAATTTAAGTTTCCCAATTCAATTAATTTTGTAAAATTATTCCAAAATTTATTTTAGATATTTAAAAAGAATTTTAAAAATTGTTATTTTTATAATAAATTATACTTTTGATATTTAGCAAATGATAAAGATAGATTTTTTGAAAATTAATAAGAAATGAGTAATTAATTTATATTTATGATTAGCTAACTAGTAAATGTAGATAGAAATATTCTTATAGATAAATTAAATTATATATTATTTATTTATTTAATTTTTTAAAAATAAATTGAAACTCTAAATTATAAATATTATTACTAAAAATTGCTTTAGTAAAGCTATTAATTCAGTGTAAATTACTCTTTGAAATATAGTAGCATTTTTTTTTGATAATTCAATATCAATCTTTTGAAAGTTTTATGGCTTTTAAAATATACCAAAAATCTTTTTTATTTTTTTTATTAATTAATTAATGAAATAGTTAACATGGTCATTCAATTGAAATTTAAATATAATGATATGGATGGGAAAATCACATCATCCTTGATGGATGAAGCTACATTGCTACATATTAATTTAAGGGTGTTTATTATTGATGCATTTACATTTAATTATGCATTTATTATTATTACTACTACTAACTCATGAGAAGTTGTTGTTATGGTTATTAATTATTTCCAATAAATGGGCTTGTTGAAATGTTTTAATGCAAAAGCTATTATTGATTTGGATTTCCATACATGTTAATTCCTTAATATTGATTAAATGGAGAGAGATTATTATTTTGTTTTATATTTGCAGAGCCCTTTGACTAGGATGAAGTTTTTTAGAGCTCCATTTACTCTATTTTTGAATTACTAGATGTCGATGGTGATGTATTGTCATCTTCTGTATCTTAATCAGTAGGTTTTTAGTTGATTATTAGAGTAGATTTCTTTTCAAATTTAACCATTTTAGATAAACCTTGCTAAGATTGAGTTTTATTTGATAATGATTCAAAGTAGTCCATACTTGCTTTACTTTGATTATTCTCTTTAAATTTGCTTTTATTTTATGGTTAAACTGGCTCTGTTATGCCTTAATCATTTTTTCCTAGACCTTTACCCACTTTATATCCTAATCCCATAAGAATTTTAAAACCTTTTCCATACCCATCTTCATAGTTCTTCTCTGCAGCTAATTCTTCTGGACTTTTACGTTTAACGTCTTCTTCTTGTAGAGATTAGCTTATTTAACTTGATGACATACCTAAGTTACTGCCTAGAGAAGATTTATTGAAATTTTATTGGAAGGAATTGGTCTATTATTATAAAGATTATTATTATTGTAAAGTCATATTACCGTAGTAAGATGAAAAGGGTTATACATTCATTTCTGAAGATCCTATATTAGTTTAAGAAAAAGATCCAGTACTAAATACTTAAGTAGTAATTTTGTCATTTATTTTAGATTGAAGCTTTGAGTTTGCTCTACTTAAATTGCTTACATTTGAAGAGTTGCTAATATTGGATTAAGTCATTTCTACACCTTGCTTAGCGTTTTGTGAAACTTCAGATGAGTAAATATTGACTTTATCAAAATCACAACTAACTTCTAGATCGATTCCATTATTGTTAAAAGTATCAACAAGAGTGAATGATTATTTCTCTGTGATTAAAGTCTTTTTGAGCAATAACTACATTTCTTTTAAATTTTCAAAATGTCCAGAGATTCTATTTAGAGAACGTAGAGAGTGATCTGTGATATGAGTGTTTTCAAGATTAATTGTGATTAATTCTGCAGTAGTGAATATAGGGAGGTGATTAATTAACTAGACGAATCCATTATCGCATAAAGGGTTCTATGAAAGATTCAAAATAAGTTCTTTTATGGAAAACTAACTAAAGTAGTCTAAATTATTAATCAAGTCATGAATATTTGTATCTTTAATTTATTTAGATTAAAGATTATACTCTACAATTCGAGTAGCTACGGGAGCTTTAATAGTCGAAGCTGCATCTGAAATAATATCTTTTAGTATGATCTTTTGCTTTAAACTATCGTATGTGAAAGCCCCGTTTTTTTATTATTTGTTTGACATAGCCCCGAAAGATTTTTATGTTTATGATATTTTGCTTTGCTAGCCCTGTAATTAAATATTGTTTTTAAATCCAAATGTGGTGGTATAGAGAACAGGACCACATAATTTTTTATTGCGTAGAATAGCCTATAGAGCGATGTCATTACTTATGTCTTCATCTGCGTAATACTCTTCATCAAACATGTGATTATGGTGAGAGCCTTGAACAATTTTTTGGTATAAATTATTGTATTTATTTAAAGTAGTATTCATTTTTTTTGGTTATTATTTTAACAATAAATAGATAATGTTATGATGGATGATTTTTGCTTAACAATAAGTTTTTGATAATGTTAACTAATGGAATTTGTTTGTTATTGGTAGAAAAATAAATAAAGAAAATAAGATATTTATGTATGTAACTATGTAAAGCTTGCTAAATATAAATCCTATTTGCTTATTATTCAATAATTCACTATTTATTTTTTCCCTTTTTTAGTTTATTCTAATAAGGCAACTTTTGTATTTTCTTAAAAATTTTTTTAATTATCTTTTTTTTCTTTTTCTTTCAATTGTATATTAAATTTCATAGATTCTATTGACAATTAATAAGCAAGGTTATATCAAAATTCAATATCAGTGATCAAAGCATTTAAGCTAATTAATAATTTTATTATTCTTCCCAATATATTTTCAATATATTTTGAATTTAATTATTAAACAACTCATATTCAAGTTAAAATTCAATTTTCAAAATTCAAATTGATTTGCTCAAAGCGCAAGTTATCCATTAATAAACCATTCATTTTTGCTTTAATCTCATTTATTCTTTTAAAATTACAAATGAATTTTAAAATATTTTTTAATGAGCTTTAAATTCAATATAATTTTCGAATAAAATTATTTTAATTTTTTTAATAATTTTGAATAGCTCACCTATATATATACATTGAAAGTATTTAAAAATTAATAAAAATAGAATCTTTTAATAATTTTTTTATATCAAATTTGCGCAATACAAATAAAATTTACAATTAATACACTTTATATATGAAAATTTAGCTTAATAAGCTATTTAAAATTAAAAATTTTTAAAATATTAGTTTCACTTATGTGGTTATTAAATGTACTATGTAGTTGCACGTTTTATCACAAAATCATTTTAATTTGTTTAATTTGGAACGTAATGGCTTTTTCTTAGTATTTCATCAGCTTTTTTTATAGCTTCTTGAATGTCTAGTTAAGAATAGTTGTTTGAAATCTTATTATTATTATTATTATTATTGTTATTAGTAGTAGTTGGGGTTTTTGAAATATATTCTGGTTATTTATTTGCTTGGTTTGAAGAAGGCGATTTTTATTAAGTATATTGTTCATTTAAATATGATCTTTCACTTTATATATTAAATATTTAATTAATTTAATATTAAGTATGTGAATTAGTCATATCCTATTGATATACCTTGTTTAGATTAATTTTACTATTGATAAACTAATTATTTTATTATTCTTCTTAGGTTTTTGATTTGTTTTACACGAAATTAGCTACTTTAGAGGAACCTCCATCTAATTTGCTGTTGTTAACTTTCTTGTAATTGTAATCTTCTTCACGATTTTATTGGAAATTTTAGTTATTTTTTTAAATATAGCTTGGCAAATTAGATGAAAATAATTAGCTATCTATATTAATGGAATTATATAACTAACTATTATGTTCTAGATTATTATTGTTTGTATTTGCTTAAGGAGAGAAGAATTATTTATTGATGGTTTATTGATTTTAGGATTAGTGGATATATTCAGGATTTGTTGGTGAAGCTTCTCTCTTAAAGCTCATTTTATTCAGTTAGCTGTTACTATTTTAGTTATAAGGATACGTGAATGAATTCTTGCTTTATATTTTTGTCAAAGAGCTGCAATTATTAGCAATGTCGTACAAAATTTATTAATTTTTATCTTCTTAGAATATTATCAAAGAACTATTGCAACTGCTAGTAGGTAGTACAATTTAATTCTGCAGGTAAATGTACTTCCTTTCTAATTCATAATGACTGCTTTATAATATTTTATATTCTTATCTTTAATCAAATAATTCTTTCTTTAAATTAGTGTTTTCATGTGTTAGCTACTTTATTTGCTCTCTCAGATTGTTAATCAAATCTGACTCCTCTTCCCTTATACTTAATATTTTTTATCTAGATTAATTTATTTAATTTTGAGTAGATCTGGTATAATATAGGCTATCAGGATATCTGTCATTGGTTTCTGTAAGTGTGTTAGTTTAAATACTTGCATAATTGCTTTTAGCCTAACATTAAATCTAATTACCTTCTATTATTTAGTTACCATCGTAAGTTAATTCTAAAGGAATTTTTAGCTTTTTTTGTTCTATTAAATTGTTCTTATAAATTTTTAAATTTGACTATCCTTGCTTGGAGATATCGTTTTAAGCTAGTTTAGGAGCTTAAGATATTTAGAGAACTTCACCTTCTTCATTTATCGTTTAATCGTCTTTAGAGTCATTTAAAGTAGTCTTTGTCTATAAAATTAATTAGCTTTAATCTTTTTACGTCTAAATTTAATTTTATGGTTTTTATACTATTGATTACAGTGTATTTAAGTAATATTTATCTTCTTTTTTTGTACTATTTACATTTTAATGCTAAGACTATTGAATCTCTATATTTTCTGTATTAAATTTTTATGTTGGGCTATTAAATCCACTAGGTTTTTACTAATTCTGAGTTTATTTTAAATTCCCTGCTGAATTTACTGCTTATTCAACTTTTTTTTCAGACAAATAAAATAATGAGGGGCTTAAGTAACTAAAATTTGGTGATTTTTATGTTGCTCTATCTGGAGTTTTTTGAACTTATGGAAATTGTTACTATTTTTAGAATTAGCTTTAATTTACAGAGTTAGTTTTGGTTGAAGGCTGAGTATTTAATATTTCATTATTATTTGAACCTTAAGAGTTAGGCCTATTTTACTCAGAATTTTTTTGGTTTTAGTTGTTTTCTTGAGATTTTTCTTAGTCCTTTTAGGAAGAGTTTGAGTGTGTGTTGCTAGGAGAAAGAAATAACTGCTTACTGCTCGAATAGGCATTATTTATTGATTAAATATGTTGCTAAGTTAAATTATTTAATGCATTTTATTACTATTCTTTGTTGCTAGAATAAAAATTTGCAGATGATGTATTGCTCATTACTTAGTTCGGTGAAAGTGTTTTCTAAGTAGTTACCTTTTGTGTTTACTAAGGACTAAAGTTAAATGAGGTTGTATAATTCTATGGTAAACTTTGTACCAAAGGTACATTTTACAGGAAATGCTTTTAATTAGGTCCAGGACTCATCATTAGTTGCGGTTAATTTAATTTTTATTAATTTTAAACTTGCTAAAATGGTGGTATATTGTTTAACTTAGAGCTTCCATGTAGTAATGGTGTATAGCTAGGAATAGAGTTAATGGCTAAGTTATAACCTTGCTATTGATTATTGGGAATGGTTCTTAGCTGGTACTATCTATTTATAAATTATTAGTTCATATTTATACAAATAATTTTATTATTAACAGTTATTTAACAAATTATTGTTTTTTATCACTAATTTTATTTATTTTTTATTCTACAAGCGTTTTTGTTTTTATTAACCCGTCAATTTTCTCTGCTAATTTATTTTAGTAGGTAGGGGTTAAGTACACATTTGATTCTAATTTAATGAATACAGAGCAGTAAAACTAATTTATATCATGCGAATATTAATCATCCAAATAAACTATTCAAAGTAATACATCATTAACATATTTTTGTCAAAAAAAAATAAAAATAAAATAATCTTATTAATTCAATTCACAAAATTTTTAATATTTAAATTTTATTTAGCTAATTTTGTTTTGACTTAAATAAAAATTTTTAGTAAAAATATATTAGACTATTTATTTTTTTATGATAGAATACAATTTTAACCAAATATCCTTGTTGTTAAATAAATTCAAAATTGTTTAATGTAAAATGATATTATTTCAAATAATTTATCAAAAACTAATTTTAAGAATACAATTAATGAGTGAATGATATATTGAATCTATTCAAATAAAGAAAATCAAATCGAAAGAATATTAAAATAATATTTAAATACTAACCTTAAATAGTATTCAAATTCGCCTTAAAAATTTTTTAATAAGCCTTTAAATAAATTAAAAAATTAAATAAAAAATTTATTGAAAATATCTTTAGCATTATCTTATAAAAAAAACTTGCTATTTCTAGTTTAGCAAATTAAAAAATTGTTTAAAAATAAAATTTGTGATAAAATTTCAAATTAAAAGTATAGAAAAAAATAGAAACAAGCATTTAAATTTGGATTAAAGGCTCTAAATTATAAGCTAGATCTTTGTAGAATAATTTGTATATTTTCTTTTTAGGTTATAGCATATTGAGGAGTTTATTGACATTTTTTTTCAGAATTTGGCTCAAATTAGACTGATTATGGCTAATCATTAGGAAGTTATTAATTAATCAAATTTTGAATAAAAATAAAACACTTAGTATGATAATTGTAATTTCTGTAATATTTCTCTATTAATTTATATTTATTTTATAATAAAAAAGAATCTAATTTAAATTTTTTATTTTGCAAATAATTTTTTAATTTGAGAAACTATATTTTACAAGATTTTTTTATATGAGTAATGTTATATAATATTTTTATTTCTGATGTATAAAAAATTAACAATTTATGATATAAAAATTTATATAAATTATCTATCTAAATATATTAATAATGTATAATTTTACCTAAACCATTAAAATTATGATTAACATACATGCATATTAAATAAATATTTTAAACATAAAAGCATATTTAAGAGAATATATTTTTATTTTTCTATACATAAAATATATTTTTAAAAAAAGTTAAAATAAATTACGCTTTAAAATGTTTCATAACTAAACACACAAAAATATTGGGTTATGATCAGAAGCATCAGAATCAATAATTTTGAACGAATTAATATTGATATCATTGGTTACATAAAAGTGATCTATATTTATATTCTTATATTTCCTAGAAAACGTATATAAATTATCCTATGTTCCACTCTTTTATTCATAAAGCTTTTTAGCATTAAAAAACTTCTTCTATTCCAACAAATCAAAAACACATTCCTCTTCACAGTATCTTTATCCATCACAGTCTTCATTAAAATCTCCACAAATTATAGTGTTGTTTTTAATATCCAATTATTTTTTATCTAATATTTCAAAAATGGTTAAAAGCTAATGATATCTACTTCTTTATTGATCAAAAGAATTGTTTAAATGAAAGTGAATTATTTATAATCCATTTTATAACTTTAAGTATTAAAATGTTCTATCTTCTTTTAAACCAGTAGTTAAGATTTATGTGTGGTAGTCAATTATTTTTTATTTTGACAAAGTAAGTATTCCATAACTATTTTTTATTGTTGGCGAGAAATAACTTTCTTTAATACCTTAAATCTATTAAGTTAATATTTATGGCTATAATTAATTTAAGCTCCTTTCTGAATAATTATTATCAACTTCTTACAAGCATATAACATCTGGATTCTGATTCTCAATCGTTGATATAATTTTTTAAATATTATAATTATCATTAACATCAGCTCCATGGTGAATATTATAGCAAATAATATTTATCCTTTTACTAGCTAATACTTACATATTGTATTCCACAAATTTTTAAAATTAAAAATAAGTTATGCCTCTAAAGAAAGTAGCTTGCTCGCTTGCTTGCTTGTTTGCAATATTCCTTTATTTTTTTGTCAAAAATAACAAATAGATTTGTAAATAAATATCTTTATTTATTATTTATTTATTATTTTAATAGAATATTTAATGATTGTGGCAATCAGGTAATCAAAATTAAAAAATAAGCAAAGCAAATAAGTCAATAGTTTATTTATCTTAGTACATAAGTTTATATGAATTTGCAAATACTATAAATCTAATATAATCTATTAGATAATAATTTAAAAATCTTAAACTTTATTTTTGCTAACATTAAAAAAAGATAATTAAAATAAGAAGAATTTTATAAAATAATTTATTTTTATAAATTTATTGTCAATCTTTTCTTTTTAATTTTTTAATTTTTCAAAAAAGATAAATGAATTATTAATTATTGATTTTAAATAATTAGAATTATTATATATTTAATGACTGCACTTATTTCCACCACCGATTGAATACCAAAAAGATTTTGCAAACTTTTCTAATAAGTTACTAATTATCTTATTTATTTATTATTTATAATTGATAAAATAAGCATATAACTAACTATCTATTTAACAAAAAAACTAACTAGTTGATTTGTAAAGCAGTAAATTTATTAATAGTTTGATTTATACCAAAAGACAGGTGAAATTTCAACAAAACTTAGGTTCTAAAATATTTCTTGACACAACTTAATAGATTTACTGAAAATCTATGAGTTTTCCCTATTAGAATATTATTAAGGGTAACCCTATAAGAACATTAGTTAGGGTTATACCACCCTCTAACTTTCAAAGAGAAGATGTAAAAATTATGGCAAATACAATATCGCTCACTGACTCAAATCAAAGAAGTAATTATCAATTCACAGCAAAGAAATAAAAAGAGAATTTAATCAAACAAATATAAAAGATAAATAAATAAATTATCCATTTTAAATTTATTTTTCATAATTTAAAGTTATTGAAGAACATGATTGCTAAGAAGTTTATGGGCCTGAAACAGATGTTTCAACTATGTTTTAGAATTTATTTAGAGGACATATTACGCCTTTAGTTATGGGTTATAATATAACAATATTTACTTTTGGTTCTACAGGTTCAGGAAAATCGGCTACTTTAGAAGGGAATGCAAGAGAAGCAGGCCTTATTTTACAAATGGCAGATTCATTATTTAATTAATTAGAAACTCGTAAGCATCATTCAAGCAAGTTAAATTAAGGAAATTTTTAAAACTACTCTTATGGAGTACGTGTCCGCTATGTAGAAATAATTGATGAAGAAATTACTGATTTACTTGGAAATGCTGGTAATTAATTTTCAGATGCTTTGATTGTTAAGGAAACAGTTTGGGAAGGGCCAACTATTTAAAATGCTACTGTTTTAACTGTATAAAATCAATCTTAATTAAGCTAGCTTTTAACTGAAGGTAGAAAAAGAAGAAATTAAACTTCTAATGAATTTGGAAAGTTGTCTTCTAAGGCAACATCAATATTTACTATCGAACTTATTCAAACTTAAGAGTTAGTAAATGATAGTGCTATTGAGAATGTTACTATTCTCTCTAGACTTAACTTTTTTGATTTACCAGGAAGTGAAATTATGCTTGATGATCCTGAGTCCATAAGAGTTAGATAAGGTTCTACTTTAAACAAAAGTATTATAGCATTAACTACACTTCTTAGAGACATGTCTTAAAACTAATCAAAAGATGTAAACAATTTTAGTTTAATTATTCTTTTAATGGAAATTTTAAAAATTTACATTAAAAAAGGATTATTTCTTAACTGAGACTTCTACTGTAACTCACATGATGAAGGATGCTTTAGGAGGTAATAGTATATCTATTGGTATTTTCTGTTTAAAAAATGGAGATCCTAAAGGTAGTTCTTACACTCTTAATATGATGAAGAGAGTTTCAAATATTTAAAATTTCAGTATAGTTAATGATGGAAAGGCAATAGGTTTGCTTAAACGTTACAGAGCCGAAGCTATTGCAGCATCAAGTAATAATAGATTGGGAGGGTACAATATGCCTGGTATTGAAGGAGAACTTGGTAATTAGAAATTGTAAGATCTTGAAAGAAGATTGATTGAAAAAGATTTAGACAAGATAAGGTTAGATGAAGAAAGGTAAAGGTTCGCTTCAAAGCTAACAGAAATGAGAGAGAAGTACAACTAATTAATTAGAGATAAAGGTGATCTGCAAAGTGAATTAATTAAAAGTGAGGAAGAAAAATTAGAAGTCAGTAAAGCACTGGTAGAGCTTCAAATAGAAAATACTCGTTTAATGGAAATTATTTAAACTGAAAAATATGAATCTAGTAATAAATTACTTAATGCAGATGGTGAACTGTTAGAATTGAAGATTAAAGAAGAGAAAGCTTTAGAATAAATATAAAAATTGTAAGATAGATTAAAGGAAGTAATTGATGACAAACGTGAGCTTGAAATTGAATTTGTTGCATTAAAAAAAAATTATATTGAAGTCAACAAGAAATTAGATGATGAAAAAATAAAAAATTAAAATGTAGGCATGGAATTAATAAACATGGTAAATGAAAATAAAGCCTTGCATGATGAAATGAATGATATTTATAAGAAATCCTCTTCAACAAATGATGAGAATGCTCGCTTTATCAATAGGTTTAAAATTCTTATTTGGAAATTTAATATTCTTTTCTTATGGTATTTATTTATTTTATTAAAAGGATTGAAAAGCTAGAAAATGAAAATTAGGAATAAAGAGAAGCCTTAGTATTTGCTAAAGCAGAAATAGAGAGGCTGAAAACAGAAATGCTTAAGTATGACATTTTAGAGCAATAGCATAGAATAGATATTGACAATAAAAAGATAGAAATGGAGAAAGGCTTTTTTGAAATTACTAGAGAAAAGTAAAATGAATTCAATAAGCTAACTCAAGAAGTTGAAGGCAACTTGATTAAGAACAAAGATGAAAGACTTTTATGGGAAAGTTAAAAAATGGAACTCACTCATAAGAACAAACTATAATCAAGAAAAATTTAAGAGTTAGAAGAAAGGTTAAACGAACTCATGAAGTTTAATGATGAAATGACTGCCGAAAATGGAAAATTATAGCTTCAATTAGATGAAATGCGTTCGGTCTATAGAAATAAATTAATTTAATTTACTTCTGAGTAGGCAAGAGGAGCAAATGGAGGTAAGTTATTTAGTATTGATTAATTTTGCTATTTTAATAAAAATATTTGTAATATTTTAACAGATAAGCCAATCAGAATTGGATATGATATGAATGCTCGTGAGGAATTAATTAGAAGTTATAATGAAAAAGAAATATAGCTTTCTGAGCAGCTTGAAAAAGAAAAGAGACTCAATAAGAACTTAAAAATGGAGATAAGATGTAAGCATAATTTAAAAAAAACCAAATAAAAATATAAATCTATTTTTTAAAGCTCTTAAGAATTATGCTCGCCAGATGAAGTATTTAGCAGAGGATTGGGCTCCCGTTGGTGTTCCTTTACCAGAAATACTAAAGAAAGATGCACCTACCTAACTTGATGATGAAATGCTAGGAGGCGCTCTTGTGGTAATATAATAAGTTTTGTGATTAGTTTTTAAATAAAAAATATTTTATAAAGGCAGATTAAAATGTAGAAATAGATCGTCTTAGAAAAAGAAACAGAAAGTTAGAAGAAGAGCTAAGAATTATCTAAGATTAATTACTTAACCAAACAAACAAGAAGGCTGATAAAGAGGTTGATATATAACAAAGATTGCTTAATGAAATCGAGTACATGAAATCGACAAATGTAAGACCTGGCTCAAGTTCTTAAAATATAGAAATTTTAAGGAAGGAAAGAAATGATTTATACGAAGAAAATAAAAAGTTAATTGCCATGGTAGATTTTTTATAAAAAATTATCTATTGATTTAACTTTGTATTTTATTAATAAATAAATAGTTAAAAGATAATAGAAAATGGGATGCATTTATTCTCCAAAAAGAAAATGAAAGACTGATGAAATAAGTAAAATATTTTGATTAACTCTTTTATTTTATAGTCATTTCAAATAGATAAAATAATATGAGGATGGCTAGTCAATAGCTCCAATTTCTGGTGATTCAGGAATGCTCAAAACTAAGGTATAATTCAATAGTTTCACACCTACTAAATTTTTTTCATTCTAAAATAGATTATGCATTACGAAAAGATGGTTAAATAATTGGAAAAAGATAAATCTCAGCTTCTAGTTCGTGCAACTATGGCTGAAGAATAACTTAAATCTCTTTAAGAGCACTTACAAAAGACTACATTAGAATATTAAAAAAAAATCATGGACCTTAAAAAGGTTTATTTTTGTTTTTTTTAATTATTACTAAAGTATTAAATCATATTTATATAATATATAAAGGGTAGAGGAGACTATTGATAGGAAATTATTGGGTATATTAATCTAATTAAATTAAAATATTTTTTAATATGTTTTATTTTACATATTAGTGTGAATAGTAGGATATTTATTTTCACCTTTACATTTCTATGAAATATTTATTTACTATCTTTAAATTAATTTAAAATATAAAATATCTACTTTATAGAATTTAACCCTATAAAGAAACATAAAAATAATAATTCAATCATTAAATTAAAAGAAGAATAATAATGAAAAGCATAAAAGGAGCTATAAAAATTAATTATGAAGAAGTATTTGATGCTATGCAGTCAGAGTTAGCTTATGATTAAACTGAAATAAAATAGCAGTAATACATTAATTGCAAAATGGAAGATGTAGAAGATAGTTAAGATAATCAAGAATAATAAATAGCATATTTTTCATATTTAGATATCTATAAGATTAAAAGCTAAGATTAATCAAAACAGAGATTTGCCCAAGACACTTTGATATCTAAAAATTATGAACATCAACTAAAAAAGAAATTGCATAAACTAAACCAAATTTTTAAATTTGATAATCTAGAAATTTGAAAATAAATATATAAATAAATAAATGTATATAATCAATTTAAAATTCACTTATTTTATCTAAAAACTGGTTGCTTTTAATAAGCCAAAAACAATAAAAAACAAACGCTATTTTTTGTTTCTTTATTAAAATACTTCTAAATTATTTTTTTTAATTTTAAAATGCATTAAAACACACATTTATTTATTTTTTACATACTGCTAATTATTTGATCATAAAATATCTTTAAAATAAAATCTAATTAATTAATTAGAAATCGTCTCTTAAAAGCATATTTAAAATCTTATAATATTTTTTTGATTATTTAATTTTATTAACTGTATATTAAGAGCTGTTCCTAGTTTTGAATATTAAATCATCAAACAATTTTTTACTTATTCAGAGGAATTAACTAAATCCTTATGTATTAAAATTTAATGAATATTTTATTATTGAATAATTAATTTATTTTTCTATTTATTTGTGTTTAAGATATCTTTCTTTTATGGATTTTTAAAATATTTAGATTTCGAAAATAATTTCAACAGTTAATAAGTAATCATAATAATACGACTAAATAGCTTGATATAATTTATCTTTTAAATTAGCATGTGAAAATGCAAACACCATTTGGCAGAGCAAATAAATTAATTCGATTGATCCAGAAATTATTATTTAAAAGTGAAAATCTTACAAAAGCAAATAAAAGATAACTTTAATGAAATTAAATTAAGAGTTTTTGAATCGTGCAATATGTAATTATCTAAAAGAAAATAATCTAAACATAAAGAATGAGTATCTACATAGTTTATTTTTCTTTTATGTGCTTAAAATATATTATGAATTCTGTAAAGTTCTAAATCTCCTTTATTTTATTTAACACCTCTACAGAATGATAGATATATCCTATTTACTCCATATGAGGAATAATTAATGTCCTTTACTAAATCAAGCATCGACGATTCTTTTGGGGACACCTATAGTTAAGAAATTAAATTTAATAATCACGAATTTTATTATTTTTCAATATTATATTGAATCTAATTCATTAAATAAAATGCAATTTACCTCTCTCGGGAGGAATGAAATCACTGTAAATCATATTGTAGAGAGCAGGATATAAAGTCCAAATACCTATTAAATTTTGTTTTAAAAATAATCAATAACTGTTCTTTAAACTCAATCATTCTAATTATAAAATTTAAGAGCTTATTTGTTACTCCAAGTTAAAAGAAGGGGACCATAACCAACGTATCTTTTGAGTCTGAAAGCGTTGGTTTCATGGAAAAGCTTGTAAAAAGTAGGAAGATACATTGATATTCTTCTTTTTGAGTTTTCTTTTTATAAAATTTTTAGTTTTCTTATTTTTTCTTTTTAATTTGTATTGATCTAAACAAATTTTTATTTAAGCTCGCTCTTTCTTTACTATTTAGAATTACTTAAGAATGCCAAATGAAGAATCAATTAAAATGCATAGAAAAATTATACATATGATTAATTATCCTGATTAAAAAATTTATTGATTAAATATTTATCAAAAACAAAATAAATAAATATCTAAAAAAATGTTAAATTTAAGATTCGAAAAATTCTTTATTATAAAATAATTGTAAATCATAAAAACATGTTTAACCCTTTACTATTAAAAATTCAATTAACTATTTTTTTTCATCATTTTTCGATAATAAAATAAATTCTAAATTAAAATATATAAAAAAAATTTTAAAACAATAATAAAAATGTTTTTTTTTAAATAATTTTTTATAGACTTTATTTTAATTTACCTCAAAAATTATTTTTTAAAATTATCCAAAAAATATTTAGCCAGCTGATTTTATTTAATTTATGGTATTACAAATAAAATACCTTCATTAAAAAATTAATCTAAGAAAAATCTTAAAAATTGTAAAAATTAACAAAATAAAATATTTTGACAAATAAAATAAAATTAATAAAAATTGGATATGAATGTATCTTCTGATATAATATTAAAAATAAAATAAAATAAAGAGATGATCAATAAAATTATTAACAAATATCAATCATTGTGCTCGTTTGATAAGTTAAAAGGTTCAATCAATCAAGTACTTTTCAATACTTCAAAAAAAAAGTAAACAAACAAAACAAATAAATTAAAGGAGTGGATAATAGGATTTTCAATGCTATTTTATCATTTATATTTATTTTTTTATTAAGTAAATGAATGAATGAAAAAATGAATAGATAGATAGTCTGTTTCATTGATTTATAAAGAAAAAGAAAACATAATAATAAATTCAAATCATAAAATTATAGTTATATAATAAAAGGTGTAAAAGTAACTCCTGAAATAGAATATTTTAGAGTTGTTAAAATATAGAAACCATAATTGAATATATAAAGACACTAACAAATTTTAAAAGCATATTGAAGTATAATACACAAAGTAAAGAAAATGGCAGATAAGGTTGAAGAAGAGCAAGCACCTCCTAAGATTTATACATATATTGATTTATTAAAGTTTGAAAATCCTGAAATATATAGCAGTTTTGGTAAAATGAGATTATCTCATAAAACAACTGCTCCAAAATATGGCTTTGGTACAGCTGATAGAAATAAATAAGCTAAAGTATTTTAAAATAAGGAATTAGCAAAAACTAATTTTGCAGGTAAAATGACCAAAATTTTAATTATTAGTTATTTGTTTTGCTTAAGCTTCAGTATTATATGATCATTTAATAAAGGCCATTTATAATTATAACTTTAAATAATCAAATCAAATTTTATTCAAAAGGTAAAAGCTCTCCTGGTCCTGCATACGATGTTAGAGATACAGATTACTTTACTTACTAAAAAGTAAATATTTTTATGTTCTATTGAGTATTCAGAGAAAAATAAATTAAATAGTCAACAAATAAAGAAAGAGAGACTTTAAAAATATTTTTAGATTCAATTTTAAATTATTATGTTGAATTAAAAAGGCACCCAAATGGAAAATTGGTTCTGAAGTGAGAAATACTTTAAATACTGGATCAAAGCATGACTTCTATTTAAGAAAGGATGTAGATGTAATAAATTTGATTAGTTATAATTCATCTATCTATCTATTGATTAATTTTATGAACAGGCTAATAACACTATTTATCAAACTATTAAATTATCAATAAATAAATAAGTTTCATCAATTTAAAACGCTTTAAATTATTTTACCTAATAAGAGATTTTTAAACTAGAAAATTTATTAAATTATTTTATTTAGAAGGAAAAGATATTCAATTAAACTTTTAAATATGGCAAACTTTCCTACATAAAAAAATAGCTTAAACTAAATTTAATTTTTAAATGATTTAATTTTAATAATTAATTTGAGGAAAGTTTAATAGATTTATTAAAAATATCTTGAAAAATTAAAAATTATATTTTATATTTAAAGTTTGATCCTTTAGAAGCTGATATTTTTAGAAGACCTAAAGCTCCAACAGTAAGAATTGGGTTAGAATTAAGAGTAAAAATTTACTTTTTTAATTTTATATAAATGCAATGTGTTATAATTTAATAATATCAGTTCCCTAATGATCCTAAGAGACACAAAGGTACTCCTGGTCCTTAATATAATCCTACATTAAGACATGAAATTCCTAACCCTCCTAAATTTTCATTTGGTTTTAGAAGAGAAATATAAGGCTTTTCGCCTTTGGTTGCAAATAGTTCAACTCCTCAACTTGTAAAACAAATAATCTTAATTTAATTTGCAAATTAATAAATATAATTAAATTATTTATTTAGGTTGGACCTGGTAGTTACATTTAGAAAAATGTACCTAATACATCTAAAATCAGAAATGAGCCAAAATGGTCATTCCCTAATGCTGAAAGATTTTCTGGCTTTTAAGCTGACTTATCTAATGCACACTATACAAAACCGTAAGAATTAATTGATAGTGGAATATTTTTAATTAAATTATATTTATATACAAAGACGTGCAATAGGTACACAATATGATTCAAGAAAGTAAACTCTTCCTATGTTTAGCTTTGGAAAATCGACAAGAGGTACTTTTTTTCAATTAAATAAAATTATTAAAGTTTATTATATAAGAATCCAAGAGAGGTACTTTTAAGGATATGATGTCAACTCAAGAAGTTAGAATTAGAATATCAATGCCTAAATTCTGATAAATGTGAATGAAAGGGAAATAACTAGTTTTAGAGTTATCAAAAAAAAAAAACAATTTTAATAGTAAAAAAAATAAATTATAAAAAGAATATCTATAAAGCAAATTAAAATATCAGAATGTATGGATTGGTTATTATTTTTGTTGTACAATTTTAGTTTCTCTTTACATTCTTAAAATTTAAATACTTTACTTCTATCTGAAATGTGTTACTTAGGTTGTTTTTTTTATTTTTATTTTATAAGCATTTACTGAAGTGGAAAATGTATGAAATAAAAAAATAAATAACATATAAAATATAAAGAAATAAACTATGCATCAAATCACTTTTTTTATCAGACTGATTTTATTTTTTAAAGTATTTTTTATGATACAACTCTAAAAAATAATTAATTTGCTAAAATTTGGTATTGTTTGATTAAGAATTGTAAAAATAACATAAACTTTGTTATATTTAATAATTTAACAATTAATAACTAGAATTTTCAAAAAGCCAGTTTATAAAAACTACTTTTATAAACATTTTTATTGCATTTGATATGTCTACTAATAATGCTGTTAAGCGTTCATAAGTATAGGAAATAGCTTTGCCTTCAGAAAGAAAAAGTTTTTTTACTTTGTTTCACTCTCCAAGTAGTACTGGATATAGTGGAGCAACAACTTCAGTAAATTGGATGAAATAGAAATTTACTTTTCCATCTGATAGAATATAAAATATTGATACTGAAAATATGGCAGAACATCAAATTGAATGTTCTCCTACCGCTTAATTTTAGACTTAGATAGGCTTTCAAAATTCTTAATTATAAAGAGCTAACAGTTTCAGGGAGATTCCAAAGACTCAAAATTACATAAATGCATAAAAAAGGCCTTTGACAAGAGAATAAGAATACTAATTATATCCAGCTCTTAAATATAGGTTAATTTGAATAATAATTTTTTAAATGATAAACATTAAAAATATATTATAACTTAATAATTTATTATAAATTAGAGATTATGCGAGCAAGAATACTTACATCAAATTCACAAATTACAGAACCAGCTCAATAACTAACTTAAATAAAGACTAAAAAGAATTATTAGATTTTCAGCCTAAATCAGCAAATAACCGTTAGTTAAATTTAGATGATTTACTAGAAGCTCAAAATTAAATGGAAATAAATACTGATAATAGTTCTTAAAAAATATATGTTAAAAACTAAAAAGGGACATCCCAAATTATTAAAAATGAAAAAACTGCATTTAGTACAGAAAAAAAGAAAAAACCAAATAAAAATTAAGGGAAATAATCAAAAAGTAAATCAAATCTGTAAAGCACAATAAATAGATCAAATAGTACTAATTGCTTTACTCTCGATATCTAAAAACCATTCTTTATAGCATCAAGGGCATAAATAAATAGTTAACAGAAATAATTTTAAACAGATTAAGTAAGCTTTATACCTGATCCTTAAAATTCTGAAGGAGGAAATCAAATACAACAAACATAAATTTAAAACGATATTAAATCTTAATTAAACGAAAGTTAGAAACAAAAATATTTTATCTCCAGAACAAGATTTCGTAATACAGATGAAAAGCTAGTAGGTACTTATAAAACTAACACTTCTTAAAGTTAAAATTTATTTGACTTGAAATAAGTATCTTAGTAGGTTCCATAAAAAAACTTCAATACAAATTAATCAGAATAAATACTGACTGATGTAGATATAAGGCTTATGATGATTTCTGCAGGAATCGATCCCCTCAAAGATTACTTATCAAGGAGAGCCAACTTTGGCTGCAAATCAATATATAATCCAGATTTATTAAATCACTTTGAAAGAATTAGCTCAAAGAACCGATATTATTCTTAACAGAATCCCTCATCTGATAATGAAAAAAAATACTAAACTTAAAAGGATGTTGAGGAGTACTACCATCATTTAGAGAGATTTGACAAAGAGGGGAATGATGAATATTTTATTCAGACTAGAAAAAATGCAACGAATTACAACAGATTTCATATGTCTAAGCCAAATATCAGAATGAGATATGAGTAATAGCTAAAAATAGCTAATTATTTAATTACAAAAGCATAAGAAGAAAAATAAAATAATATATAAAAATATATATCTGCTCCTCCTATACAATAAATAATTTCAGATTCAGAAAATGAGACTAAATAAAATACTGAAAATAATTTAGTACACGGTTTACATAAATATTTATTAGCAAAAGACCTAATTAAAGAAACTTGGAAATAACTTTAGTAGCCAGAAACACCTAATCCTAATAAAATTGTATAAATGTTAAACAATAATACAGTTTCTTCATAGAGTTTTAGTGCTTTGCTAAAAGAAAAAAATTTTATAAAAAACTAAATCTCAGCTAAAAGCTCACAGCCTGTAAGTATGAAGAGTATTGATTTTGATGATACTAAGATAAATCAGTTAAAGTAAAATGAAAACCCTAGCAACTAATAAGAAAAGTTAGAAAGCTAGTTTAAGTTTTAACAATTTATTATTGATTAAGGCTTATAAGAAATGAACCACTATGATGAAATAGTAAGATGGTATAAATAAAGATTTTCAGAATTAAATTAATAGGGAAAAGAAGGCAGAAATAATTAAAATACAGAAAAATTATCTTAAGGTAACTCAGCTCAAAAGTCTAAAAGTAAAAGCAGGAGCTAGAGTCCTAAAAACTAGAATCTATAATTAAAAGATTGCAATATTAACTCTCAATAAACAAATCTTCCTACTGAATTGAATGTGTATACTCGAGAGGATATTTTTATTAAAAAGACAATTGATAAAATGATAAACAGTGATGAAATTGATATTGTATCACTTTCTGATATTGCATAGTTGTAAAAAATTATTTATTAGAGATAAACTATTTTACAAGATCTAAAACAGATAATTATTAAATCAGTCAATGAGATATTAGCTGCAAAGTTAAAAAAAACCAAGAAGAAAAATAAATCAAATTCATAAGAATTTAGCGAATAATTTAATAAATAAAATAGCACACTTGATAGGTAGAGTAAGTAGTAATTACACAGAAGCTATTCTTCTTAAAAGCTTTCAAATTAAAGTAAAAGTATTAGAGTCTCTACAACTTAGTAAGCTGAAAGAAAAAAAAAGTATAAACAATAAAATTCTTTGGGCTATTAAGATTATGTCCAATCAAAAATGGAAAAAGAATTTTTTAGCAAGCTTAAAAAAAAAACAAAAAAGGGAGAAAGTTCAACTTTCATTACAGATCATCCATAGTAGGAAGATACTAAAAAATTATTACAAAACAAAAACGTATTCAAAGATAGTATGAAGTAAAATAAACTAGAAGTAACAGATGACGTTGATTCTAAGAAAGAAAAAGTTAACTAAATTGATTTGAAATAATTAAAAACTCAAACTCTTTAAAGTTAAGAATCTATTACCCCTTTGTAAAAAAATGCATCATTATCATAAAGCACCCCATTAAATACACAAGGATTCAAAAATATAACGAAGATTTTAGATGAAGAATCTTAAAATGATTTCTTTGAACTTAATTAATAAGCAAAATAAGAAAACTTTAATAATGACAACCAAGAATAGTAATAGCAATCTATTAGTCTTACAAAGATAAAAAGTCATCTACTAGAATTAACTAATAGTAAATAATAGAAATAAATTATTGATTCTCATGATAAATAACAGAAATAAATTGTTGATTCTTTTGATAATTAATAGAAATAGATGGATAATTCTCTAGATAAGTAATAGAAATCAGTTGTTGATTCTTTTGAGGGAGATAAAAATAAAGATATTAAAATTTCTCAAAGCATATAAAGTGAACCAAAGCAATCTTAAAAATCTTAACAATCTAATACTTAGAATGACTCTATTCCAGCTATTGACAGCATTAACTCAATTAAAGAAGCAGAAGATTAAATAGTTTATGATGAAAGTATGGAAAAAAATATTTCTTTGAGTTAAGTTTCAGAAAAATCTTAACAGAGTGATGTCATAATACCATCATTTAGCATTTTTAGATAAGAGTCCCCAATAAAACAGCATGAGCCCATAAATAACATTATTAGTTTATCTTAATAGGTAAATTGAATTGAAATTATTTTTAATTAATTATTTTATAAATTTATAAACGGTTTTTATTTTTATAGAAAATAAGATTCAAGAATTCATATGATTATATTTAGCCACTTATTGAGGATTTAGATGAAAATGAGTCACCAATTAATTAAGTTAACTTAAAAAAAAACTAAACATTTGAAATTTAATTAGCATAATAAAACTCCTAGAGTACTTAGAAATCTATAATTATGTTGAATGAAGAACGCATATCTTTAAGCAAGTTTAATCCTCTTTATGCATAAAAGGATTCTATGACAGATTTGCAATAATCAGACGAGTAAAGTAAAAAAAATAAAATTCCAAGCATAATGATATCTGATTCCTTGGTACAAATAAGAAATAACTCTATTGTTGATGATAGTTTCAAGTTAAACTAAGAAGATAAATTTAGTGAGTATTCATCTCTTAGTTAGGCAGAAGTAAAAAGAAATAGAGAAGTTAAGTAAAGTTAGCAAATACTTATGGATGCTTTAAAATAAGCTGATATTGGATAGTAAAGAGTAAATACTCCTTCTTTATTGGAATTACCCAAATCAAAAAATTACATAACTTTATCGGCAAATAAAGACTCCCCATAATTAAATTCACAAAGATCTAATTAATCTTCTAGGTCAAATTTGGATTCCCCACAACTTTCTGCTGTACCTGACACTTAAAGAAGTATCTAATCAAAAACTGAATACGAAAAAGAAAAACTAAGTTAATTGATGACACAGCAGCAAAGACTTAACAAAAAGAAAGCTATCAAATCTAGCCAAAGAATGCACTCAGATGCTTCAAAAGTTTTAAATTTATAGCAAGCTAAATTGGCTATGGCCTAACAATTTAATGCTTAACAGGAATTCAATCATTTGGAAACTTAATCAATCAATACAAGAAATGAGAAAATAACTGAGTTCTTTGAAATGGCTGACAAAGTCATTGCAACAAAAGCAACTCTTAACAAACCTGGAGGCTATAATCCATTTTTTAATGAAGAATAAGCTGAAAAAATGATAGAAAAATTAAATAAATCTAGAAATAGAATCGATAGTAATGAAAACGAATTAATCAGTAACTTAAAAGAAAGAGTTGCAACTCTTGAAGATGAAAATACAAATTTGAAGAATTTATTGAATGAAAAAGAAAATAGAGAACAAACTTAATTTGATTAAGAATAGAATCAAACAGAAATATATGGTAAAGATCAAAATTCATCAAATATCAAGAATGATACAGAAGTAAGCTCTCACGAGGAAAAAAACAACTAGAATGAAGCAATTTAAAGTATTAAACAATAAGTGGTAAACTCAATAAAATTTAAAATAATTTATTTTAATTAAAATTTAATTTATTTTTCTTTAATTTTATTTCAAATTTAATTTATTTATTTTTTTTTACTCTATTTAAAAAAACATTAAGAGATTTGATGTATAAAATGAAAATGAATCTGATGAACAAGATTAAAAGCAAAAGAATAAAAAATAAGAATTGGATTAATCCTAATTATATTCAGGAGATCTAAGCATTGGTTTGGAATAGGAATCAAGTGTTTTTGCTAGTGATTTAAAGTCTTAAAGTCAAATATCTTTGACAAGATTACAAAGCCAAACAAATTTGAAAGATGAGAGCAAAAAAAAGTTTTTATAGAAAAAGAATAGTATAAATACTAACAATAATAAATAAAAAAGCAGACCTACACTTGTAAAGACAAATACCTAAAATGAATTTAAGAATAAAGAGGGATAGAAATTAAGATAATCAAATAGTATAATATCTACACTGCAACACTAAAAATCAATGAGTAGTTACCCATATTAACAACAGCCATCATTAAGTTATCTTGATGAGAACCCCTCTATTAATAAAATCCTTACTTAACATAACCTATCTGATATTCAAAAATTGGTTGATTAAAAGTTTCAGAATAAAAAATCAATAGCTTAAGGATTCAGTGCAGCTTCTTTATTTTAAATTGTGAGTGAGTCTTTTGTAGAACTAGAGGAGTAAGCAAATATTATGAAAGAATAAGACTCCAATATATTTTCATTTAAAAAGTAAATAATTTTAATTTTATCTCAAGTCAAACTATTAAAAATTATTTAAATAGGAGCGTTTCTAACCTTAAATCTTCATAAAGATTAATAAAAGCAAAAAGTTTTAAAAACACAGCTTAAAGAGGAGCACTAAAATAAAGTGCTATTAATGAAATACTAAATGAATACAGAATAAATGATAAGATGAGTCTAATTGAAAAAAGAAAAGTTATTTAAAAGCTAGTTGATAAATTAGAATAAAGAGCAGATATAGAAGAGGACTAGAATTTTAATTTGATATTGTACAAGTAAGTTTAATAAGAAATGTAATTCATAAGTTTAAGAGAATCTTGTGAGCCTGAGTAAATCTTAGAACAAAAACCAAATCTTTAATAAGATTTATCTTTGCTCGATTAAGTAGACAAAAATAAAAGAGATTTTGTAATTATTTTAAATATATAAATAAAAAATAATTAATTTTCAATTGGTTTTTTATCTTTAACTTTTATTTTATTAGATGAGAGCAAGACTTAAATTCAGTGATAATTTAATATTGAATCAGAAAAATAATATCTTGTAAGAAGTAAATGAAGAAGACCTAGATATAGACAATGAATTTATGGATGTAATTTAAAGATTAGTCAAATAAAATGAGGATTTAGAGGAGGAAATAATAAGAAAAAAAATATTTTAAGACCAAACTATAATAATACAAAGGGCTATATAAACTAATTAAAACTTAGCTCCTGTTGTTGAAGATATTTAACAAATTGCACTCTAATAATCTCTAATACAGTTAAAGCAAAATAAAAAGAAAAATTTATAAAATAATGTACATACATTTATGAGATAGCCTACAAAATTCTATAGCCCTTCTAAGAAGATGTCAAAGTAAGAGCAAGAAGTATTTAATAAAATGCAAAAGTTATAAGAAAAATTCTAAAAAGCACTTAACATGATGAGCAAAGAAGAAAAAAAGGAATTAAAAAATGTTTATCTAAATATAAAATACAGAGCAGAATCTAGGTGATAAAATATATTCAATTAATTATTTAAATTATTTAAAATACTTTATTTTTATTTATAGTTTTTAAATTTATTTAATTTCAAATATTCTAATTATATTTTTATACTTGATAAAAAAATAAAAAACTAATTATTCATTTATTTTTGAAAAATATAAATAACCTTATTTAAACTATTTTTAATACTTTTTTATATGACAGCTGCTAAATATACTTTAATTGCTCATTAATTAAGACATATTACTATCATTAAAAATAAACTCTAAAACTCTTTTTTGAATTTTAATATTTTCATATTAAAAATTATAAAATTTTAAATATAAATCTAAATTTATTACATTTGATTATTGAAAATACTTAGTTTTTAACAATAAAAAATCTTTAAATTTATAATTACTTTTCTATATTATTAAAATAAATCTTATTTTGATTGAATTACCTATAAAAGAAATTCAAACTTCACAAAAATTTTTATGATTTCTTGTGCACAAGAAATTTTCTTATAAAGTGTCTATTTCAGGTATAATAGATAACAAAAGTATTAACATAATAAAGTTATATTAATCCATAAATTTATCTTTTTGTGATATTTCTATGAAAGCTCCTGCTTTTACACATGAAATGGGACAATGTAATTTAAAATTATTATTATAAAAGCATATCAATTTTCTTTTCTTCATTAAATAATTTAAACTTTTTAATATATAGTATTTGTTTGCCACATTATTTACAACTATTGACCTCATTTTTTGGCCATAATTTTGTTAATTTAATAGAGATATTTTAGAAACTTTTTTAGAATGTAAAATCGAAATTCAAATATCATAGAAAGATATAAATACTTAAGTAGTAAAAAAATTAATAAAAATATAATCAAAAATCAAAAATGGAATAAATGAACGATCATTAATATTTTATATAAGAAGCTATAAAAGAAGCTGAGTTGGCTGTAATTACTGGAGATGGAGAACCTTTCGGATGCGTTATAGTTAGAGATGGAAAAATAATTGTAAGAGCTCATAATAGGTTATACATCGATTATGATCCTACTGCCCATGCTGAAACAGTGGCTATAAGATTAGCTTGCAAATAAGAAAAATCCCTAATACTAAAGGATTGCATTATATATGCTAGTGCATAACCTTGTCCTATGTGTTCTACTGCTATTTCAGCCTGTGGAGCTAAAGAAGTTTACTATTGCGTTCCTGGAACATAAATATAAGAAGCTTTTAGTTAAATTACTAACTTTGAGGAACTTGGCCTTCATCCTAAGTAATTTTTAAGGAGAGAATATCCCTGCACTCATATACATAATGATGAGGGTTTAAAAGTAATTAACTCTTACTTTACTTCTAAGAAACCTAAATGAAAAATAAATTTATTTAAATTAATTTATAAATAATAGTTTATATTTTTTTTATAGATGGATGATACACTAATGTATTTTTATTTTAAAAAATATGAATGTAGATTTATTTATTTGATAAGTTTATTTAATTAAAATATTTTTTTTTATTTTTCAATTTAGTTTTTAATTTAAAAAAAGTGAGTTGATATTTTTATTTATGTTTAAACAGCTATAATTTAAATATTAAAAGTTCAATTATTTTTAATAAAATATTGATTTATTTCTCATTTGAAGTTTATATATGGCGGAATAATTTAGAATAATTAGAATTTGTTAGGGAAAACAAAATAAACAATAATTTATTTATTTATTTATTGATTTAGTATGCTAAATTATTGAAAAATTAAGATTATTTTTTAATTAATTTTTACTACAATTAAGTAGATATTTTAAAGATATTATTGATTAAATTAGGGAACAATTTTATTCTATTAGAGATGGACGATGGTGAAGATTATGGCCTACACTTAGCTTTGTAAAATAAAAAATCAAAGTTTAGAGTAGAAATAAGATAAAGACATTAGCATGCAACTCTATAATCTAATAGAACTAGGCTATTATAAAATAGAGATTAAATGAATTAGCAGTAGTAGTAGAGCTAAGTTAAACAATAAATTAATAATGATTAAGAAAATAGATCAGTGCTTTAAGAGATACTTATTAATATTGGGTAGTTGAGAGAGATGTAAAAGGAAGAATTAGGAAAACTATTTGATTAATTAATCGATTATATTTTAGAATAAATGTGCTTAGACTAAGTAAAAATTAATGAGTTCTAAACAATATTTAGCGAAGAAGCAAAATCTATTTTTTTGCTAGATCTACTCTTATCAAACTAAAATGAATTTGAGTATACTTTGAAATAAATAATATTATTAGGTAATTGCTTATGTTTTAGTGAAGAAATGTGTAGTATATTTATGAAAGGTAATTATATGTAGAAGCTCATGAATACTATGTAAATCTATAGTAATGAACCTAAAATAATTGACAAATGCTTACACTGCCTTTATAATATTTTTAGCTAAGAAGATTTTAGAGATAAAATCATAGATTAATATCCAATAATCAGCTATATTGAAAATCAATACCAGAATGTATTTTAATTACCATCACTTTAAAAAGAAGACTAATTCATAACTGCTCTGCTATGTACTACGGAGAAGCTCTTTTTAAACCCTCCACATATAAAATGTAAAAAACTAAATAAAATAATTTAATACTTACATATGATGATTATAAATGCCTTCAAATTTAATGATCCCGAATACATTTTTAATCAAATCATAAGTATAATTTTGGAGTATCTTGAAAACAATAATGATCGAAATATTTAATGTTTTGTGTAGAATAATTCTAAGTTAATACATTTTTTGGTGAATTGCATATACGAATAAAAAAAAACTTTAAAATAAAGCATTTCTAACATGTCTACTTAAAGTTAAATGACAGAATAAATTAGCTAAGGCAATAAAGCAGATGAAAATAAAAAATTGATTAATATTTTAAACATATTTATCAATATTACTGCTTTAGATACAAAATATGACATTAATGGACTCCTTTACAATTTATACAAGTCTACTAAACTTGTCTAAATTTTGGGATCAATCCTTTAACCTCATTAAAAGTAAGTTGAAATCAATAAAATAAATTCATATATTGCTACAATCTTATCAAATATTGCTTTGGGTGATTTAAAAACATAATAACTTATCTTTAAAGATAAAAAAATTCTTAAAAAAGTAAATAGCATTTTAGACGAATAAATATGGGATGAGGTAATTAATATTTTTTTTTAACAAATATTAAATGAGTGATTTTACTTTATAAAAAGGTTCAAATGGAGATAATTAATATTCCAATAAATCTTGCTTGTTTATCTACAGAGTAACTTATTTTATTAACTAATAACAATAATAAATTTTTTTTTTAATGCTAAAGAGATAGCGTAGATTTGGTAATAGAAAATGGATTGTTTGAATAAATATCTAAAATAATTAAATCTTACTTTAACTTAAACAGTAAAACACTTAAATATGCTTTATTAGGTATTGAAAATATTCTAGAAAGCAGTGAAGAGAAGTTAAAAAAACAATAAAGTAATATAAATCAATAAGCTTTATTTTTAATTTAGCAAGGGTATTCACAAAGCTTTGAGGAACTTTTTAACCATGTAAATGATGAAATTAGCCAAATTTCTGAAAGAATATATGAAAACTATTTAAAAAAATACTGAAAACTCATTTATTTATTCTTCTTATCCTCATAAAATTTGAATTACTGATTGCTAAATAATTAAGAGCTATAAGAAGAGAAGAATTTAGATTAATAAAATGAAAAAAATTAAAAAATAATAAGAAACTGAAAATTAAATTCTAATTAGTTCAAAATTCATTATTTATCTTTTAAAATTGTACAAAAATATTTATTTTAAGGTATGCAAATTTTCGAGTATATATTCAGTCAGATTTCATAAAAAGATATTTTTTTTTTACGTTTTTTTTTGTAAATATTCAAAAATAAACTTTTTAATAAATAATTAATATTTGATTTAACAGGCTTTTTTCCCTTACTGATTTTTTTGATAAAATTATGTGAATTTGATTTAACAGAAGATTTTTACTTCTAAGATTTTTTTAGATATTTAGGTATCTAATTAATTAAAAAATTTGTTTATTTCATATTGAATACAAAAAAGTAAAAATAGTAAGAATTTTCAGATAATTATTGATCAACATCAAAAAAATAATTAAATCAAATAACAAAAATTTAGGTAATAGCTGAGCTTTGTTTGATTCAATGAAAAATTTAACTAAAAGCCTTACTTAAAATTAGAAACAATTCAATGAAGAAAATTGGTATGATAATTATCAAGATGAGCATGAAGCTAGAGGTAGTCATAGGGCTTTTATTAAGGCTCATGTTGGTCATACAAGCTATGAAAAAAGAGATTAATTTAACAATTATTCAGAATATTTATTGAGCGTTTTAGGATTTGCTGCAGGGTTTGGTAGTGTTTGGCGTTTCCCTTATTTAATTTATAAAAATGGAGGAGGAGTTTTTTTGATCCCTTATTTTTTAATCCTTGTATTAGTAGGAATTCCTTCTTTTTATTTTGAAACAGCTATTGGTTAAATGTTTTAAAGAAGCCCTCCTTAGTGCTTTGAAATTGTAATTATTATTTCTTTAAATATAATTAACTCCTTAAAATATAATAATAATGTTCATATTGTTTTACAAAATAAAGGCTAATAGGAAGTGGAAAGGGTTAGGAGTGTTTGGGATACTCTTAACATTGAATATGTCAACTTACTATAATTTGATACTAGCATATTCAATCTACTATCTTTGGGAGAGCTTTAAATATCCTTTGCCATGGAAAATTGATGATATTTATACTTCGCCTGAGCCTTGGAACACTGTATAAAATTTTTTAAACAAGATCACAGCTATATGAATTTTTATTTAAACTTATTAATTAGGAATATTTTTATAAAGATGTTTTAAGATCCTCATCAGGGCTAGAATCTATAGGATCTGTAGTCTGGCCTTTATTTTTTTGCTATGTTTTATCATAATTTATAGTGTAACTTTTGTTCTAGTTTAAATCTTTAGATTACTTAAATTGATTTTTTAAAAAGGTACTTGTGTATTTGTAAGGGAATTACTGTTTCAGGTAAAGTTTCTGTGATTACAGCCTCTTCTCCTTATATTCTTCTTTTCATACTAATGATAAGAGGACTTTTTTTGGATGGAGCAATGAATGGTCTTTCTTATTTATTTTCACCAGATTGGTCGAAATTATATGAGAGCTAAGTATGGGTAGATGCAGCCAACTAAGTTATTTTTTAAGTAAGCACAGGATGTGGAGTTTTGATCGTTTTTGGAAGTTATCGTCCTATGAACCAAGAAATAATAAAAACCTCTTACTATATCCCTGTAATAACTGTTTGTTGTGGACTATTAGCTTCTGTAGTTATCTTTACATTCATGGGTTACATGTCGAATGTTACCAATATTGATATAAATGACATGCCTTTAAAAGGACCCGATCTTGCATTTATCGTTTTTCCAGCTGTTTTAGTCTAAATGCCTTTTTCTAATATTTTATCAATAATATTTTTTATGGTCATGATATTCTTAGGTATAATTATAATTCAAATATATAGATTAAAATCTAAAAACAATAATATCACTAAAAAAGGGATCGACACTTAATTTGGATAGATTGATGCTTTAGCTACAGCAATAGAAGACGAGTTTCATGGAAAAAATATAGAATACAAAGGTTTTAGCATTTAAATGAATTATATCAGAGCTGGTGTTTGTATAATTGTATCTCTATCAGCATTTCTCTTTTGCTCCTAAGCTGGATTTTTTTATCTGGATTTTGTTGATAATTATAGTGTTAGCATTAATATGTTTGTGTGCATAATTACAGAAATTTACTTTTACTTTTACATTTAAAACTGGGAAGAAGTTGAGGAAAAGATTAAAATAAATATTGGGTAATAAACTCCCAATTATATGATATTTTTAATGAAATATATTACACCACTGATTTGCTTCATTCTCAGCATGATTGCAATCTATTTATAAATATTAGATATATTTGATTAAAAATGGTGGGTAGCAATATTAGGATGGACAATCACCCTATATCCTTACTATTCTATTTATCACTATTACTCTAAGTATAAAGACATATATGAAACACCAAAATCTTACCCTACTAATTGCACAGAATTAAACGAGCTCTAGAGTTGAAAAAAATTTGTAGTATAATGAAAATAATAAAAAATTAAGTAATTAATTAATACTTAAATAGAAAAATTGACTACTTGGTTATTAATTAAATAAGTAATAAAAATATAAAATTAATTTGTAATTAATTTTTTAATTGATTTATATTAAATATAAATATGCAAATTTATTTATTCAATTATAATATAAGTATTAATAAAGAAAGCTTATTAGTAAGAATTAAATGTCACTTTTTATAAAATGTTATTCAAGAAAATAAAATATATATAAAAGAATCTATTTAAAAAAACATACTTTTTAACATAAAAAAACAAATTAGTTAATTAATTAACTTTATGGATAAAAGTATCACACATTTAATATCTTACCAAGAATAGTAGAAAGTCCAATAGTCTTAAAATGGATACTAACAAATGATTCTGGGAAAATACCTAAGCATTCAACATCAGAAAGAGTATATTCGTTAAAGAATTATATTAATTCTTAGATAATAGGTAATTAAAGTTAATCTTCAGCACTTGTTGTATACTTCTTGGCATTTGAAATGAGTTCTTCAAAAGTGAAACCAGTTATTGAAGCAGGAAGCATATCTTCTATTTTTTAGGTATTCAAGTTAATTGAAATTCCATTAATTAATGAGGCTAAAACTAAAAATGCAGCTTCCTCTTATTTCTTTCTTCTTGAATACTCAGCATAAGAGCCATCTTCTTGTTTTATTTCCTTAAGAATTTTAGAATAGAGAATATTTCTTAAATTATCTAGCATAAATGAAGAAGCAGAAAAGCTAGCATTTATTTGTAAACCTTTAATTAAATCAGCTAAAATACTATTGGCAGTTGAAGCTGATTTCTCGATGTTCAATTAACTTGAGCAGCTTAGCTTTAAAACAATGCTTTAGTCATCAACTTTAAATTCATTAACAATATTTTGATAAGAATCAGCAAGAGAAGTAATAAGGTTGTTTCCACTAGAAAATGAAAGAAGGAGATCATTGCCATCCTTTTCAACCTAAATATCAAGCATAGACATGTATTATTCAGAAATTTCAACAGGTAGAATGCATTCAACAAACTACTTTACTTATTCTACTAAATCCTATTTTATTAAATATTTTTTATTAATCAAATAATCTCTAGAACAAAATAATAGAAAAAATTTTATCTATTCACAAATAGTTTATCAATAATTTTATATAATATTTTAGCTTTAAATTTTAGATTTTGGATCATCAAAAGTTGATTAGAGTTTTATTGTTGGTTGTAAAAATAAATAAATAAACAAACAAATAATCTTTCTATAGCCTATAGAAAAATTTTATGTAAAATAAAATCTTATATTTAAGATATCTCCTTCAAAATTAAGAAATTTTAAAAATTAAAATCCTAACAATCGAAAATATTTATTACCTCAAGAGCTGTCTTGGCCTCATCTACATTCTTAGATGTTTTTAGCTTAATAATAAAACCAGGCTTAGAACCTAACTTAAATAATTCTTAATATTTTTAGCAGTCTTTCTTTGACTACTAATGACTTGAGAGATAGAGGCTCAAAAGAGTTTAGCCTTCATTTGTTCCATTGTTAATAGAAACTTCAAATTTACTCTGCTCATATTATTATGGTCCACTTTCCTTTTATTTTTAAATTACTTTCTTAGCTTTAGATATTTATTTTTGCATTTGTTGCTTAAAGTAGAAAACAGGGAGGAGATTCTTTTCTTTGTTGTCCCACCATACATAAAATTCTTCTAAAGATATAGCCTTTTCATCTTAATGAAGTTCTTAGTGCTTAAATATCTATTAATCAATCATTAAAATATATTAAAAAACATTAATTTTGGATCTTCATAAATGTTTCATTAGTAATTTTATTAAATTTATTATTAGAACAATTTATTTACATCATTAACATCCTTATGTGAAATTTACTCGAACTTTGATGCAAAAGCTGTGAACTGTTAATAGTTGAGTTTGCCACTCTTATTTTCATCAGCTTCTTCAAATGCTTTCTTTAATTCCTCTTTTGATACTGTGTTGCTGGAGGCCATTTTATATTATAATTAAATTCAATACTTTTATCTAAATTATTTGTCTGATTTATTGATTTTTATTAACAAATTAAAGTTTATGTTTTTTATTTAGAGTTGGCTTGCAAAAAAAGCATCAAATCTTTGAATTTAATATTATAAAAATTAAAAGATTATCAATATCCTTTTTTTCTCATCAGAATATTTTTTATTCCTGTCTGGTCTCCCTGAAGATTATTTATTTACTTTTAATATCTATCTCTTTATGCTTTAATATTCATTTAAATAAAATTGAATTTATTTATAAAATTCTGCATATAAAATTAAACATATCAAGAAACGTATTTTCTATTCTCAAAAAAAAAATTTTATTTTTAAAATGTTTTAGATTAAAATTAAACAAATTTTAATAATTCAAAAAAATATTTTTAATTAGCCAACTAAAAAAATTAATGAAGCTAAAACACTAAAAAACTTTAATACAAAATAATTATTTAAATTATCTTAAAAAAAGTTAATTTATAAATAACTAGACTACAAAAAAAACTAATAAATTAAAAAGAGCTAAAATAATAATATATTTTTAATGTATTTTATTCTTGAAAAAAAAAATTTTAGAATATTATTTTCTTTTTGCATTTTATTTTCTATCTTTTAAATTGATAACAAGATAGTAAATTAAAATAAAATGATGAATAGAATACTTTTCGTTAATGAGTTAGTTTTAAAATTATTCAAAATCAAATTCTCAATTTTATTATTGTAAAAGTAAAATGAATATTAATAAATAAATATTTTTATTTATTTTTGAGCCAATTAATTTTAAATAAAAATTATTATTTGTAATATTTAATTTAATTATGCTAGCTCGTTTGTATTTAATCAATTAATAAATTAACGTTATTTATTTATATAGTAATTAAATTAATGGTTTTTTCAAAATGTATTTTAAATTCTTTTTAATTATTATTTTGAATCTTATTGTTATAACTATTGATAATAAACTACTTTAGAAAATTTTATACAAACAAACAAACATTTTAATATTATATTATTGATTATTACATTAATTTGAAAGTAAAGTTATATTATTATGTAATAATAAAATTGCGCTTGATATACAAACCAACACAATTAAATAATTAATTAATCAATAATATTGTTATATTTTAAAGTATAATCTACATATATAAGCATAAGCAAGCAACAACTTTTAAAATATGAATTTAGCAGTAAAAGATTCTGGAAATATAAATAATGGGGGCTCTCTTTTTCTTACAGCTGCTTCTACAAATGAACAAAATACAATTGATTCAATTAAGAATTCTCGAACAAAAATGCTTTTTATAAAGCTGGCTTAATAAAAGTATGTGATTTAGATTGCAAAATTAATATGAATACATTTTTGAATTATCTTAATGAAAGTGTTGAATTGCAAATTTCATTATAAATATTTTAAATATTTTTAAAAGTCTTTAGAATTCTATCAACAGCGATACTATCTAGCCCTAAAAACCGATGACCCTTGAATAAAGAATTATTTAGGCTTAAAAATAGCTGAGGTTATTATAAGATTAAATCAATTTAAATTCTCCTAGGACAACTTAAGCTATTCATAAATTGAGGTTACTTCCTGAAGCATTTAAATTAAAGTATAATTTATTTTAATAATTATTGAGTTTTTTGATTAGAGTTGTAACTGAAACATGAATTAAAAAGGTGTGAGCATGAAATCGAAAAGATTTACAGACATAACTTGGAGAAAACATAAAATCAAAGCTAAGATGAAAAAACAAATCTATACTTTGATTCCTTAGAGTAAGATAGTGATTAGGATACTGAAAAATTTTCAAACAACTCTCGAAAAAGATTTTATAAACATCTTAGAGAACTCATAAGTAGATAATTTTCTATTATTTTAAATAAATTGAATTTGCTTTTAAAATGTTTCTTTAATAATCCAAACTATTTTTAGGCAGATATGAGAGTGCAAAATCTGAACGTATGTAAATTATAAAGGAAGAAAATGATAATCTGAGGTCTACAGTCTATGAAAGGTTAGAATAATTTTATTAAAATACTGATAAAATAATTATTTATTTTTAAAACAAGTGGATTTTAGTTTAAAAAACCAAAAAAGAGGGATCCATTAGAAGCAATAAATTTCGAATATAAATTGCAGTAACTAAACTAAAAAAAGCAGAAGTAACTTGAAGTTATTGATGTAAATAAAATATAAAGTATTTGTTGTTTGATTGATATTTTAAATTAAAAAGAAATAAGCATCTATTATTTTTGAGAATGAATTCAAGTATAGATAATGGTAGTAAAAAGATGAGTTCAAAAATTCTCAATCTTAAATGTTGTTTGACACTCATTATAAGAAAAAGGTAACTAAAATTATAAAATTACTTTTAAAAATTTATTTAATATTTAATATTAAAAGATAAAACATTTCAAGTAACTGTAGGAAAAAAAATAGAAAAGGTTTTAAGAATCCGTCTAGAAATAGCACTTTGTTTAATCAAAAAAGCTTGAAAAGCTTTAAAAAGATTTAGTAAAGAGAGATGAAAAATTTTAAACATTTTTTTCTTCTAGATTTGATACATTTCCTGATAGACACAAAGAAAAAGAATAGTAAAAATTGGAAGCACTTCATAGAAATTAGTCTATTGTTTAGCAAGTAAGTTTTAAGCAAAGATTTTCATAAAAGCTATTATATTATTTTGGTAAAGAAAGATGATTTCAAATTGCACTTACTTAAAATGAGGTAAGATGAGAGAGATAGATAAGGCTCCTAATTAGTATAAGAATTAATAAATGATAAAAAAAAAGAGTTGAAGTAGAAGAACGATTAAAAGTTAGCTAAAATATAAAAAGCAGTTTAAATTGAAAATGAAAGAACTAATGTTAAACTGAATACCTATCTAGAGAAGATAGAAAATGTTAATTTAAGAATGAGTTTAAGGGATTAAGAATTTAAAAAGCTATTAGAGTAACATAGAAAGAAACAAAAAGAAAAATTAATGAAGTACGAACATCGTGTTGACTAATTAGATGAAATGATGGAGTAAATATAATAATTTTTTAGAAATATTTTTAGGGTAATAATACATTTCTTTAATTAAGGAAATAGAATGAAAAATTAAATGAAAAAGATGAAAAAAGAGTCGAATAAGCAAGGAGATCGATGGTAATTAGATTTATTTATACATATTCATTAATTTTTGAGTGTGCTTTTTGCTAATAAATAGGAAGATAGAGACTTAGAGTCTTTAAGAAAAGGAGATTTGCTGTAGTAAAGATTAGAATTTAATGCTGATAATTAAAATGAAAACTGGATGAAAAAGGTAAAATATAAATAGAGCTTTCACTCTCAAATTTAAATTTTTATTTTTTTATTGAATTAGTAACGAAGAAACGATTTGATTATGGAGAGACATAAAAAAGTTAAAGAAAGAGCATAAAAAATTTAGAAGGAAAGAGACATGCTTTAAGAAATATCGATGTGAATATTTTTTTGAAAATAAAAATACATATAGCAAGCAAATTTCTTTTAAACAATTAGGAAAAATACGCTGAAACTAAATACAATAAGATAACAATTAGACTATAATTTATAGTTTATGAAAAATGACCCAATAGAACTATTATATTTGTAAATAAGAATATTTTTATATTTCTCTAACATCTTTAAAATAATTTTTGATTAAGAAAATTCAAAAATTTAAATCTATCTGATGAGCTTTTAGAGAAATTCATACAGAACTAAAATGATGAAGAAGAAATATCTCAAGATGAAATCAAGAAAGCAGTAAATAAATAAAGTTAAATATAAACAAGCATTTTACTTTTAATTATTTTATTCAAAAGGAAAAGGAGAATCCTAAATAGAATCAAAGCTCTAAAAGTCAGGAGTTTAAATTTACTTTAGATTAAGAATAGATCAAAAAACTTCAAACAAAAATCGATGATGGTAAATATAGTACAACTAGTGTATTTAAATCAATAAAATGAACAAATTTATAAAACCAATTAATATAATAGTTAAAAAAAACATCATCAAATGATATTAGTTTGTTCATTTGTGAGTAAAATTCATTCACAATAATTAGATTTAAATAAATAAAAAAATTATTTATTTTTTACATTATTTTTAAATATAAATTATTTATTGTGTTTTGAAGTTTTATTTAATTTATTTTGTTTATAATTAAAAGATAAACCCATAATTAAATTTTCGCTTTTATTTAACACTTTAATTAAATTAAAACACTTAATTTATTAAATTTGTTAGTCAATTTTATGTATAAATTAAATTATCTAATTAAATGATGATTCAAGATAGGGACAACAGACTTTAATTCAACTGTTGACATAATCGATAGTAGATCCTGATAAAATTATATTTTTATCTCCTAAAATATTTTTAATCTTAAAAAAAAGATTTTTTTACTTTATAGATTAAAAAGTATTTTAATATTATCATAAATTAAATAATTCATAATTTTTATTAGTATTTTGCCTTTAATTAATTAATTAATTAATTAATTAATTAATTAATTGATTACTTATTTAATTTAATAGAATAAAATGTAAAAAAAAAAAAATTTTTACCTTTTAATAAAGTATTTTGATTTAAAAGTAGAAGAAATCTTTCTGTTTTTTTTTTATAAAATATTTAATCTCAAAAAAAAAAACAATAAATAGATAAATAATAAAAATTATCAGTATAACAGTTAAATAGGGCTAAACTCAGTCTATCCTTTAACCATGCTTTAAATAATTTAGGAAGAATCAAAAAAAATATAAAATTAATAGGAAAAAAAAAGTCCATCAGCTATTTGCTCTTTATTTTGCAGTATCTCGATTATTTTAGCATTTGCTATTTTATTTCTAATTTTTTAGAGTGAAGAAGAAAAATATAGCGAATGTAATAACTTATAATTAAGAAAATGGAGCTTAGCCACATCAATTTATTTGTTTATTTCAGCATTTATTCTTTTAGTTGTTAAAATTGCTAAGTTGGCTACAAATAAAGCAAACAAGCTATATTTTTATTGTGTATTTCTATTATTTTTAATTGCTTTAATATTTGCAATCGGACTAAATATTAACAATAGCAGTGATTGTGGATCTCTTTATAAACTTTCAATAGCATTTTACATTATAACTTACGTAAGTATAGGACTATCAGCAATATCTTTGTTTTGTTACCTTCCTCGTTTTAAAAGTGCCTTAAATAATATACAAAAAGAAATGATTTACATGCATGACTAATTCAAAACAAAGAGATAGAATAAAGAATAAATTTAATTATAATCATAAGAATGATTTGATAGATATTTGAGCCAAAATGCATTCTAAATACTTAATTTAAATATTTAGTCAAATTATGAAATAGATATTTAATTTATTCTTAATACCTATTAAAAAGTAGATTATTTTAAATTTTAGTCTAAATTCTTAATAAAATACTAATAAATTCTTTTTTATTTGACATTAGAATTAATTATCACTTGAATTTGTTTAAAGTTAAAAAGTAATATTTATTATCCTTATTTATTAGAATATAATTATAATTTATTGAAGTATTATCGTATAAATATCAATATATTTCATTAAATTAATTAAATAAATACTTTACAATACTTCTAAAATAACATATAAATTGAGGTAAAGCAAATCCTCTCCATATTTTCAAGAATTATTTTTGATAAAAAATTTTTTTTTTGATTAGTTCTAAGTATATGAAAATTCACAGTATATATCATATTTAGAAATAGTCAAGTTTTTAAATTATTAATTTTTAAGAGAGCATAAAAATATGAAAATTTGACATTTAAAAAAATATTAATTTATTAATTGATTTATAGAATTTGATTTGTTGTGATGGATAGATTAATAGAATTTAGTCTTTTTCACTTTGGCTATTGAAAATGAATTTAAAAAGAAATAGATCATAAGCTTGGATTAGTTTTGAAAAATTACCTATATAAATTGAAAAAATCCTACTTAGTAATCCTATAAGGTTAAGCGTTGTTTGGTTTTTTTACTTTAAAAAGCTTGATAGCTTCATATACTGCACAATGTGAGAAAAATATAATATCTTTTTCTTCTCTTAGAGTAATCCATATTAGAAAGATTAAAACCCTAAATTGTAATTCAATATTAGATTCCCTTTTTATAGATTCAGTTTATTAACTTTGAGAAGATTCATCTAGCTAATCATAAAGTTTCCACCACTTTTCTTTTTTGAGATACTAATAATCAATATCATTTCTATTTTATTTTAATTAACTAGTCATATATCCAACCACGCTTGCAGGTATATTGGCTCTCTCTCTTATCAAGGAAGAAGTTATTATTTTTGCTGACTTAAAAACATCGCTTTGTTTTATTTAATCAAATGTTTTAATTGTCCTTTGATAAGGAGATAATACTACTAAAGAGAAGCTTGAAGGCAAATTAATATTTTCTACTTCCTATTATTGTTAATCTTCAGGTTGCTGCTCTATTATATCATATTTTTTAGCTTTATTAAGTAGATTTTCCAATTGTATGCATTGAGTTATGCCTTTTTCGGTAATCCCTGGATTGTAGAGCTAAGGATCTGGTGGATACATAGAGAGCATAAATTTTATTGGGTTTTTTGAAACCCATACATTTATTGGAGATTCAGCATGACGAACGTAAATTACATTCTTTTGCTCGAACTATTCAAATAAATAATTGCTAAATTAAAGAGTAGTAATCTTGGTTATTTTTTAGTATTCTTTAGGGTTGTTAATAAAATATGAAAATTCATAGTGATTTTTGACAATATTTTCAAAATACTAAACTAAATCTTAGTTTTGATACTAAGGAATCATCTATGTATATTTATTTCTTTGAATCTTTCTACTAAATACTAAAATAATCTTAATCACAATTATTATTTTTGATTACTGTAATTCAAAGTTTAAATAGCCTTTTTTGACGAACTATAGATAAGACAAAAAAATGCATAAAAAAAATAATACTCATCATGATGCTAAATATTTAATCAGAACAGTATATCCACAATTATATTACTTAATATTACAAAAATTAAGAAAATGTATTACTATCTATGAAAGTTAGAATAAAATTCCATAAATTATATTTGAATCTAAATCTCAATTATTACATACTATTACTTCCTATTTCATTTATAAGTATTGTTCTAGAATATTAGAATTTTATTTTTATTTTTTAAATGGTTCAATAATATTTGAGCTAAAAATATTTACATTTTTTATATTAAATATTTGCTTTTAATTAAATTATATTACTAAAACTTAATATATTTTATTCAATATTGTTTAATAATTAAAAAAGTTTAGAGATATTCAATTAAATAATAATTTGAAATTATTAACATACATAATAGAGTTAAAATTTAACAAAATTTTATTGTGGAAAAATTTTTTAAAAATTTCTATTAATATTTAATTTCAATTAATTCAATGTAATGTTTTAAGTAATGTACATTACAAAATAATAATATCAGAAAGATAAAATGAATGTTATTACCTAGTAAAATTTGATTGAAAATATTGCTATTAATCTTCAAAATAGCAATATTTGAAATTAAATCAGAAATATTATTTCTTATAATTTCATCCTATTAAAAAAGTTAGAAACATTAAAAAAATATTTTTTTAACACTGAAAGTATCAAGTTCTTTAATAGATTAATGATATTTTGTAGATTAAATAGGAACCTTTATTTAATTATTAGGTTTTAATTAAATATTTTTTTTAATTTATGATAATAAATCCTAAAAATAAAGTATAATAAAATTTTCAAAATAGAAAATTGCAAATATTAAATTAGATTTAATAAACGAGTTGATCAAGAAATAAGAAATCAGATAATATTGAACTAATAAATAAAGGAGATATAATTTAATCCTATAATATAATTTTAAAAAATATTTATTAGCTTTTAAAATACTTACTTTAATTGAAAAAATAATAAGAAAATACATCCCTATTAATTAAAATAAATGAATAAAGATTTAATAATTATATAATAATTTTTACTTTTTTACTTTTAATGAGAATTATTTTAATATTTTTGATTAAGTGAAATATTTAATTTCAAATAAAGTAGGAATTATGATTTTTTAAAAGATAAAATCTATTATTTTATTTAAAATGTAAAAAAAAAAAAATTAAATTATAGATAATAAAGATGACAACAAACAATTAAATAAATATTTTATTCGCTTCTTAACCAAAAAGATATTTTGAATTTATTTTTAAAGATATATTGTAAAATGAAATATCATTCATATAGATATCAATAAAAAAGTGATAAATAAATGATAATTAACAAATCAAATGGAGGTCGTAAAGCAAAAGCAATAATCGAATATTAAATTAAATAAATTTTTAAGGGAAAATTTATTGATTTGCATTATAAAAATGAATAAAGGTTATAAAGGAAAAGGATAATCATGATATTGATAAAGATTTATAGAGCTAGTTGCCTTGCAAAAAATAAAAAGAAAAAGAAAATCAATTAAGAATTATTAGATAAGATAAAAAGGCTAAAAGAAAGAAGAAAAGATGAATAATACCTTTAAGTTTTTACATCAAGTAATTAGCAAACTTACCTTGAAGGCTTAAGTTCCTAACTACGGCTAATATTCTCACAGTTTAAAAAGACCTATTAACCCCAAGGTTGTTGTTTTCGGAAACTCAAGCAGAGCTTATGAATTGATTTCTTCGTAAACTTTTATGAATTCTTCTTATGAGAAAATCAATTATTTGATTATGTTTAACTTAGCAAATAGCATAAGAAGATGAAAATTGATTAATTTAAATAATATTTTTTATTACCAAAATAGATAATTCAGAAATTTCAATCATGTTAATGGTCTTGAACTTAAGGGCCAAGAAGATAACGTATGCATTTCATATTTAATTCTGCTTTTGGCTTAAAACGATTAAAAAATCAAGTATTTATGTAGAGGTGGATTTACTATTCAATAAATGTAACATACAAAGAATGATTTAAGAAAAATATAAAGATAGTAGGGGAAAATATAGATAGAAGATATGGTGTGATATAAAATATTTTTTTTTGTAAAACAAGAATAAAAGATATAGCGTAGCAAGATAGGAAAGTTATTTTTAATTAGTTTTAGCACCACTTTGATAATCAATATTTACTAAATATTGTATCCATCTACAATTTTTAAGAAATTGATTATTTAATCGTTTAAATTGCATTTAAATAGATAAACAATTAAAATAATTTATTGTTTTTTAAATATTCTAAAAGATTCAAGCTAACAAAGTTGCTCAATCTGTCTTAAGCATCAATGATGGTTTCTAGGACGGTTATTACATTACTGATTTCCCTTAAAACAGCAAGCAAGCTGAAAGGTAGAAACTAACTAACAATATTTTAAATAAAAATAAACAAGCTCTTCTTAACTTAAAGATATTTTTGATAGATAAAATTTAGAGATATTAACAAAGCTATCAATTTCTATTCATTGATAAACTAAAATAAAATTAAATTATTTTATTCTTATTTAATGAAAAAGCAAAAATTACTACAAAAATTTGAATTTTAAAATTTATATTTATTTATTCGTATTGTCTATAAAAATAGATTGGATCTTATTACTGACGGAGTTAACTTAGCTCTTTACATTAAGGATCCCTCAGATAAAGTAACTGTTACAAGATAACAAGAAGCTATTGATTATTACAGAAAAACTGTAATCTATTTTATATTTTTTAAAATACTTTGTTTTTAAAATTAATATTTTTAAAACATAGGGTGCTTTGGTTGAATTCGAAGTTGATCCTCGTGGTGATTTAGAAGAATAAGTTAAATAGCTTTCAAACTAAGTTCTTAATGGTTACAAACACTGATTAAAAAAATTATTTTATTATGAACTGGGCCAGAGTCAAATAAAACTTCCATACATACATAAATATTTTAATGGAGGAAGTCATTTTGTATGTATCCCATATTTGCCTGTTTGCAAAATTAGTTCAAACTTCTTAATTCAATTATAATTTAGGCATCCTTTGCATTTTAAATTATTTTAAAATATCAAAAAAAATTGCTTAAAAATTGCATTAAAATCTAAATTCAAATTAATTAAAAACTCAAAAAATATTTTGATTTTATATTAAATATTGCTAAAAATAAAAATAAAAAAATAATTTTAGTTAAAAAATTTGTTCTAATAAAATTTAGAATGAAAATAAAATTAAATCTACAAATAAATTATTTAATTTAAAAATGTAAAAACTAAATTATAAATTTAAGAAATCTCAATCTTTAATTTAATTATTGTGATATTCAAAATAACAAATATAAATTTATATGAACTAAACCAAAAAAAATATCAGTGTTTCTCAATTGTGGCTACGAAATTTTAAATAGATTTAAATTAACTTTAATTTGCAATTTTGTAAAAAAAAAAAAATATATTTATCAATTTATCAAAAAGAAATTAAATGGAAGAAATATTCGAACCTGAACCTGAAATAATACGTCCTGTTAAATATTTAGCTACATGCTCTTATATAGGCATGAATTATTCAGGATTTTAAACATAAATTTTAAATGGTAAGAGAATCCCATCTATTTAGGATGCTCTTTAAGATGCTTTAAAAAAAATTACTAAGCAAGATACTCCTATTCATACATCAAGTAGAACTGATTAAGGAGTCAATGCTCTAGCACATCCATTCGTATTTATTATAAACAGAAACTAAAATTAAAAAATATTAGAGCCAAGTATTATAAAAAAATCAATGAATATGCATTTGAAAGATGCCAAGCATTAAATAAGTATTGAAAATATTTACTATGTTCACCTTACTGATTTTGATGTTAAAGCTAATAGCTTAAAAAAAGAATATAATTACTTCATTGAAGCAAATTTAAAAGATAATTGGGCTAATACTTTTTAACAGCATAAGTAAGTTACTACTATGACTGAAAGAATAGACTAAGAAAAGCTAAATTAAGCTCTTCAATAGTATGTAGGTACTCATAATTTTCAAAATTTTACAATTAAGGCTGAGCATATTAGCCATTTTGGTTGCTATGTTAGAACTATTGATTCTATTACAATTGAAAATTATTCACATCCTTTCTACGAGGAAGCCTAATGCATAAAAATTATATTTAAAGCTAAATCATTCTTAGCTTATTAAATTAGATTTATGGTAGGTGAAGCTTTGTAATATGCTTTAGGAAAGTTAGATTTTGATTCTTTTTTAAAACTATTAGATCCACCAAAAGAGCTAACTCCCTAAGAGGTTCATGAAAATAATAGAATTAGAGCTTAACCTAGAGGTTTAATGCTAAAAAGAGTTGATTATCCTCCTGAAATGTTATCTAGTAATCTTAAAGATTTTTATCCTTAATATTGTTAATGATGATAAATAATTAATTATATGTTTGTTTTCAGACTTTAAATCAAAAAATATTATAATTTACTCAGATAAAATGTTTAGATCTACATATTTTTTATTTATTAAAAATGATTCAATTAAATAAATGTATGAAATGTTTTTTAAAATGAAATAAAAAGTTTTATTTTAAAAGACTAAAGGAAAATTAATTTAAAAATTCATACTTGCCAAGCCATACAATAACTTAAAAAATTCTTAAATTTTAATCAGTAAACAAAGTTGGATTTCTAAAATTGTCAATAAATTCTAGTCAAAAGTGAAAAATGAATAGAAAAAAATAGTATTTGAAGATAAATGCAAAATTAAAAAAATTCCAAAAATATGTCATCAAATATTATTATGCTAATAAACTTAGATGAAAGACTATTTACATGATAATTATTATTCTAATACAGCAATCTTAATTTCATATTAAAAGCATCATTTTCATCAGCATAGAATAAAATATATTAGATAATAAATAATAAATTTTAAGCCACTTTAGAGCTTAAATTTTCTTTCGTCAACTCAGTAATATTTAAATGGCCCTTTTTTTAAAGAATTAATATTTAAATTTTAATGGAATTGAATAAAAATAAAAAGAATTTCAGATAAATATATTCAAAAAACAAAAGAAATAATTATTTATATTTTTAGTATTTAATGAACCAGTAAAATTAAATAGCCACAACTAAATAAGTACCATCACAATCATTTAAAAAAATTTTTCTATATTTTAAATACTGGTTTTAGTTTAAAAGTTACTTTTTCCTTTTTAAAATCATTAAGGTTTTAGCCTAATTGTTTATGTATTAATATAAAAATAGAATAAGATTATTTAATTATACATACTATTGCAATTTGATACAAAATATATTATTACATATTAAAATTTAATTAAAAAATTAAAAAAACTTGTTTTGACAAATTTTTTTTTTGTTAAAATATAAAATATTATTAAATTATCATTTAGGTTAAAATCAATAAAAAAATAAATAAATCAATTCAACAATAAAAAATAAAGATTTTTGAAGAGAGGGAAATATAAAATGAAAGAGGTGTTTTTATTATTCCAAAAAAGATATTTTTTATTCGAAAGAAAATAGAAAGATGAAGATATAAAAAGGGAGGAAGTTACGTCAAATTTACCTAGATTTATAATTTTTAGATGGAGATATTATCTAAGATTGATTTAAACCCCCACTCTACTTCAACTTTTTGTATATTGTAGATATTATAAAAACTTGACAGATTTTGTTTAATTTTTGAAATAAAGATTAATTAACTCTAAATCATCAGAAAATTAAATAAAAGATACAGTAAAAGTATATATAAAATAAAAAATGGCTTCAAAGGAACATAAGATACTTCTTTTAGGCTCAGGGTTGATGGCTGAAGCTGTTGTCGACTATCTGCTAAAAAGATAGGAAGTAATATAATCTACATCTAACTTTAATATTTATTAATTTATTGTTATTTTCAAACATTATAAATCAAGAATCATATCATGATAGCTTCCAACATTGAAAAAGATGCTTAAACTCTTGCATAAAAAAAGTAAAGATGCTAAAGTGCATACGTTGATGTAACTAGCGAGGTAAATATTTATCTTAAATATAAATTTCTTTGAAAAAAAATACATCTATTAAAACATTTTTTAATTATTTAGGATAGCTTAACTCCATTGATATCTAACTGCGATTTAGTTATTAGCTACGTTCCTGCAATATTCCATCCTAACGTTGCTAAAGTTTGCATTGCTTAAAAAAAGAATTTAGTTACTGCTAGTTATATTTCTCCTGGAATGGCTGCCTTTGATGAGGAAGCCAAAAAGCTTGGCTTAACTTTCTTAAATGAGATAGGTTTAGATCCAGGTATTGACCATCTTGCAACAATGAAAACTGTAGACGAAGTTGCAGAAAAAGGAGGAAAGTAATATAAAAAAGCATTATTACTTAATTAAATAAAATCAAATTATGATTTTTGATTTTAACTTTTATGTATTATTCAATTAGAATTTTAGAATATGAATCATGGTGTGGTGGTCTTCCTTCTCCGGAATTTGTAGATAATCCTTTAGGGTAATATCAATGATTTAAGTTATAGATAAAAACATTTAATTGTTATTAAATTGTAGGTATAAGTTTAGTTGGTCTCCTATTGGAGCTATAGGTGCATTAAGAAATGATGCAAAGTTCCTTGAAAACAACGAAGTACTAATATATAAAAGAATATTTCATTTACTTAAAAATTATTGTATTATAATAGGTAAAGACTGTTTCTGGTAAAGATTTATTATACGTCGCTGAAGAAAAGGATATTAATGTAGCACTTAGATTAGAAGGATATCCTAACAGAGATAGCTTATAGTATTAACTTTTTTAATGAATATAAAAAATATTAATGATATAAAAAATTAGGTACAAATCTCTTTATAACTTAGTTGATTGTCATAAGGTTTTAAGAGGTACATTAAGATACTCAGGTTTCTCTACTATTATGAATGGATTCAAAGAAATTGGTCTCTTTGAAAACGATAAAGACTGCAAAGATGAAACTTGGGTTGAATTCCTTACTAGACTTTTAGGAGATAGTCATAAGGAAGCTTGCAATTTAATAAAACAAATTATAGATGAAAGTGGTTTCGATGGAATAGAAAAGTAATTAACCACCCAAATTATTAACAAGGCTTTAGCCAATAAGAATTATACAGCTCTTAGTGAAGAAAAAAAAACAAAAATTGCCAAACTCATGATAAAATCTTTAAAGCATTTTAACTTCTTCTGTAACACCATGAAAACTAGCCATGAGAAAAGTAGAATTGAGAATTTTGTAGCTTTACTTGAAAAAAAACTCACTCTTGCTCCCGGTGAGACAGATCTCGTTGTCATGTAGCACTCTTTTAAAATTTAATACAAGGATTCTCCTAAAATTGTAACAAGAAAGAGCACACTAATAATGATAGGTGAAAAGAATGGAAAGTCTGCTATGTCAGTAACTGTAGGTACTCCAAGTGCTATTGCAGCATAAGTAAAAATAAAATTATTTCACTTTCTTTTAATTAAATATACATATTTTGCTTTAAATTAATTGAAAAATAAATGATAAAATTAAATTATAAAATAGTTGATCCTTGATAAGGTAATAACCGACGTCGGAGTTCTAATGCCAAATAAGAAATCAATATATGAACCCATTTTACATGCACTTGAAGAGATAAATATTAGGTGTGTTGAAACTGAAGAGTGATGCAAATAAAAATAGAAGCCATAGATAATAGAAAAAAAATAAAATTATTTTTAGTATTTAAAATGATTTAATTCATTAATAATTAATAATGTTGTTTATTTTTTTATTAATTTTATTACTGTCATTTGATAAAAGATAAAAAGAACATCTTTATTTTAAAAAGTCATTTTGTTATTTTTTTATTAATACCCATCAAATTTTATAAAAAATTAAAGTAAAAATGTAAACTAAAAATCTTCATATGGAAAATTATTATTTGAAATAATTAATAATTTTAAATTTTGTATTAGTTTATCATAATTATTATAAGAGAAAAATAAAAATTCAATTTTAAAAAGTTATTACTTAATTTAATTTTACTATTTTTAAAATCTATTTTGCTTTTAATCAAGCTAAAATAAATTTAAAATAAATCTAAATATTAAATTAAAATAATTAGATCATAAAAATGATGTTTTTGTAAGATAATATGTTTAGAAAACAAAGGAAAAAAAAAATTTTAAATATAAATTAATTTTTTAAGTTAGTGTAAAAATGTTTTATTAAATGATAAATATTAAAAGCTTTATATATATATTTTATTTATGAATAGATAAACATATAAAGAATCTTTGGCTTCAGTAAAGAAGTGTAAAAAAGAAAATAGAAAGGTGTAAGGTAAAAAAAATATAAAATTTGATAAAATAAAAAAATTATTAATAATTTTTATTAAAAATTATATTTAATTTCAAGTATGCAAGGTTGATTGATTTTAATTAAAAATTTAGAAATATTCTACTTAAAAAAAATAAAAATTTTTTACTGAAGCTAGATATTTTTAAATAATAAAAATAAATTTTATTTAATTTTTAAATTTATTCATAAAAAAATAATTTTTAAAAATGCATTTAATTAGAATAAATTAATTTTTTAAAATATTATTTTTTATAGTAGCATATTTGCTCTGATGACCTTTTTTTTTAGCTTAATAATTTTTACAAATGGTGTACATACATTTTAATTATGAAAATAATAATAATTGAAAAAAGAGGTATTTTATTTATTTATTTTGGAGATTTACTCTTGATTGGGTATTTTGATGATAAATGTAAATTTTATTTCGTCTCAGGTGATAATAATTAGTAATAAAAATTTATTTTGGTTGGATAGTAACTTATAGTTATTAAGAAATCCAAAGTAGAAACTTGCTATTATTTTTATAAATCCTTAATTAATTAATTTATAAACAAACGATCATCAAAGTATTTATATTTATAGCAACAACTCAAATTGAATAATAAAAGCTATAAGAGACACCTTTTAAGTTATTCTTATTTTATAATACATGATAAGCGTACCTATGAAATAAGCTAGAAGGCACTCTGACCTCACAAAACATCAAAAAGAACCTCTAGCAGACCATTTCAAGGTAAAAAGCCTTTTTTAACTATATTTCTACATGTCAATTTATCTAACTTATTAATAATTAAATAAAACAAAAGGAATGTTCACTTATAATTTAAAAAATGCAAAACAATAAAAAAGAAATAAAAAATGAATTAGCTAAGGAGGATTATATAATCTTATTTAAAACCATAGCTAATACACATTTTTATCACTAACTTTCACAAAAATATGGGGATTCTTTTTCTAAAGCAAGTCTTAAATACCTAAAATTTGAAACATATTAAAAAGGAGAAGTCATAGTTAAATAAGGTAAAAAACTTTTTGACTCACAAATTTATTCTTTTTTATTTTTAGTATTCTAAGTTTATAAAATTAACTTATTTTATATAAAGGCGTTAACTGTTTAAATACTTATTTTGTATTAAATGGTGTAATTAGACTTTCCAAAATCAAATAGTAGGAGTGTAGTTTAGGCTATTAAATTACAAGTAATTAAACTTAGCAAACTAGATTCTAGGATATGCTTTCAATAGGATCAAGTTTCGGCTTTCTTCCAAGAGAAGAGTCAATATCCTAAAGTACATATGAAGTATTCTCTTAAAGTGTTGAATTAGCTGTTATAGATATTAATTCTCTTAGAGATATTAGAACAGAAGCTGAAAGCTAAAGCAATACAGAGAAGATAAAATTCTTTTCAGAATAAATGAAAGACTTATTTGAGGGAATTGACAAAAAAACAATATAGCTCTTTATGCAACTTATAAAAGAGATACAAGTAAATCGAGGAGAATTGATAAGTAAAAAAATAACTTAACTAAACTAGTTATGTGTTATCTCAAAAGGATAAATCATGGTATTTCATTAAAGCTCTTTTTAAATATTATTTTATTTTATGATCCTATATTAAATAATAAGTAAGTAAATAAATTTAAAAATATTTGAATTAAAATTATTTTTAGCTTGAGTTTTTTAAAAATATGAAAAAAACTATTTTAATTTTTAAAATAAATTTCTTAATTTTAAGAAAGATTTTATTTTAAATACTGAAATTTATCTTTAAATTAAATAAATATATTATAGAGTGATTATACTGTAGAAATATAGCATGAGAGAGTTAGAGATGATGGAATAGATATAAGCAATAAGAGAGAAATCAAAAAAAGACACTACTGTACTAATATTCTTGTGAGGGGTGATGTATTTATTGTAAATGGAAATGGAGAAAAAGAGAAAAATATATAAGGAACTCATTTAAAGGTAAAGGAAAAGCTTGTTTCTACTTCTTTTATCACTTAAATATACTATCTAGACGATTCTGAATATGAAGCTATATTAAAAAAACTAAGAAACGATATGAGATTCGAGATTTTAGTTGAAGATGATAATTTGAAGCTTTCTTAAAAAATTCTCAACGATTTTATAACTATGCATGAAAGGTTTCTCTAAAAGCAAAAAGACCTCAGGACATAAATTTATAATAGCTTTTCTAATGAGGAACATCATACACAAAATACAAATGAAACTAGTTAAGTAATAAACTAAAATACGGACATATAAAATTAATTTGATGATTAAAATGAATTTAAAGAAAACTTACTTAAGAATCCAAATAATAAAAGAAATAATCTCAATACGTCCTATTAACTTTCTAGGTACAGGAGAAATACAATTAATGTACCATCTGAAAATGTAAAAAGAGAGAGTAACGATATCACCTATGATGTTTACCACAAAGACGATTTGGGAAAATCAGCTATATAATTTTATTTTGAAAAGTAAGATTTAAGCTAGCATAAAAGAAATAGAAAAGTTTCAACTAATAACTTTAGTTTAAACTACAGTGCAATCACTGAAAATACTATTAATACTCATCCTAATTTAAATAATTCTTTTATTGATTCTTTTCTCTAAACTTAATATTCTTAATCAGCTAGAAAGAGAGTCATTAAAACTCCAAATGCAGTAAACTAGTAGTGTGAGTAGAATTATAATGTTAAAGAAAATTAAGGTTCTAAGAATCCAAGTAGATGTGAATACATTCAATCCGAGCCTAATGAAATATTTTGTTTTAAAAGGCAATCTTTTCCTTTAAGCTGTAAAAATTCAAATATTTAATAATAGTAGGGATTTAACTAGTTAATATTGAATCAGTTATTGTAGCCAGGAAAACAAGTTTAAAGCCCCTTTTAAGTATAGTAATAAATGTCCTCAAAAAGAAACAGAGCTGTTTCATAATTTATATAAAACGTTTCTAATGAATATGGATATTTTTGCCCATAAATAAAAGATTAACATGAGGAAATTTAAGTAAACAATTAAATAATAAAAAGGAGAAACACAAATAACTCAATATCCTCATAGAAGAAAGCTAAGAATTAAACTTTAGAATTGCTAACTGAAAATTCCAACAAGAAAAAATGTTATAATTTATATGAGTAATTTGATGATGAATTAGAAAATTTACTCAAATGTAAAAATTAGATTTTAAAGAAATGTAAAAAGGACTAAAAAGAATTTGATCGTAGCTCTAAATAAATTTTGAAAACTTATGAAAGTACTGACATTGAATATTTAAGTCTTAAAAAAAAACAAATTTTAGATTAGGCAAATAAATAAATCATCAAAAAAAGAATAGAGGAAAAAGAAAATAAGAACAACACTAAAAAGACATCTAAGAACTCAGAAATTCATAAATTTTCGCTTTTTGGTGATCTGAATGATGCTGCAATAAGGGCAAGAGTTTCACGCATATTCAAAAATCGCTAAAATCCTTTGTGTAGTAGCTATGTTTGAACCATTTATATATTATATTTGTTTGTTATCAAAAATTAATTGAAAGTGAAAAAAGAAAATACAAAATTCAATATAATTTAATTCAAAGCTAACTTACATATAAAAAAATATTTCATTAAATCAAATAAATTTAAAATCATTATAAATCTTAAAAAGATTGATTAAAAAAATTTCTGACAAATTAAAGTTTTTTGAAATATATTTTATAATATTTTAATGTAAATTTTACATTGTTTTATTTTAAAACTAAATTTTATACACATAAAAATTATTTTTAAATTACAACTTTGTAAAATTAATAGAAATAAAAATGTAGCAAACTAAAAATTTTTAATTTTAGTTGTCTTAATCAGGTTTAATATTGATTTAGAGTTTAAATTTAGTAAAAATAATATTTACTGTTACAAAAAATTTGTACTTACAATTACCTTAACAATATTTAATTTTGTTTAAGAGTTTAAATATAATAAAAATAAAATAATATTTTGATAATAATAGTTTGTAATTTTGAATAAATAATTTATTTATTTAATCAATTTAATGAAAAGTTTTAATACTAATTTTAATTGAATCTATTTACATTAATTATTTTAGGAGTTATAAATTTATAAAGTAGTATATCTTAAATTTAATTAATTAATTATTTATTTATTTACTTATTTATTCATTCATAAAAGTATAATCAAAATTAAATTTACTTATGTTATATTCATTTTTTATTTTGAGCAGTTTTTAATTATGATATTGGGATTAAGGTGTATTGTTGTTGCTGCTACTACTATTTAATTTGTTAGAATTAAAATATTTTGTTCTATTATTTAACTTCTTATTATTAAGGCTCTATGTAGAGGTTATTAATGGAATCTAACTTTGCTCCTATTGGAGCTATCAAGTTAAAGCTATTATTGTTTGAATCATCTTCAGAAGCTTAGGTATTGTTGATTGTATTAGTTTTAGGATTATCTTTTTTTAGTTAATTATTATTTGTATTTAAACTCTGCTTTTTTTCAAAGATACTAAAATGATCGTTTGAGAAAATTTTATCTCTTATTTACGATTATCCAGTTGAATGTGTACTCAACTACTTATTTAGAGCTTTTTCTGCTAAAACTTACTGCTTTTAAGCTAGACTATAAAATTAATGATTTTCATTATGCTTCATGAATTTTTAGTTTTATTAGGAAACTAAAGGTTTAGTCGCGTGGATATCAGGATTAGATAAAATGATATCTGTCACACCGTTTAAATTAGTTTAGGAACTATCGTTTTTTTTATTTTAAGCGTGTTCTAGTTGTTACTATTTTTGAAGATTAGAATTGTTATTAATTTACTATAAATTAGTTTAGTACTTATTAAGGAAGTTGTTATTAAATTAAGTCTAATATTAAAATCCTTAATTCAAACCAGACTTTTCATGCTGTTGAGAAATATTTGACTTTTAACTATTTAATGTATCTTATTAATCACTGCCAAATATTATTGAAGTATTCTAAGAATTTTTACCAGATATTATATTGATTAATTAATTCTTACCACTTGCTTCGGTGTTTTGTTATTTAATTTGGTTTTTACTGCCATTAAGTTCTTATAAAGAAGATAATTAAGATACTGAGTTAGAATTTAATTACTTACTAACTTTATATTATTTACTACTTATTAGATTAGAAGGAAATGTGAAAAGAGCTTTAGAATCATCTTGATAAGTCTTTGGCTATGGTTAAATGTTGCTGATCTAATTTTTTCTTTGTTTGTTATTGTTTAAATCTGATTATTTCTAGTAAAGACTCTCTCTTATTTAAAAAAATGATTGGCATGCTTCAAATGCATTTATTATGCTTGTATCTTCTGATTTGATTTCCTTTTCAAGATAATTAATTGCTTCATTGAAATCATAGTTTCCTAGCTAATAAATAATATTTTCTTTTAAGATACTATTTTCTCTTTCATACAGTTTAATATCTTCTTAAAGATCTTTTTGATTTTAGCCATTATCATTCTATTTTTCTTCTCTTTTTTTGTTTTGAACTAATTCTATTACGTCATTTTAATCCTCTTCTGTTTATAAAAATCAAATTTAATGAATGAAAACTTTAAAATTATTTTGGCAAGAGCAAGAAATTATGGTTAAAGAAATTAAATATTAAAAGTTTTAGTACAGAAATTGCTCTGAGTCTAAGTGATAGTATCATGAATCGTTTCTTCATATTGGCGCATCCAGTATGTGATATTATTGTTTATATTAATTACTGAGCCAAAGAAATTTTACTCAGTTGGAGTTGGATAATCTTTTTACACTAGCAAAAGGGAATGGCTTTCACATTTGAGATTCTCAGCTATTTCCAGAAGCATTTTCATAATCATCAAGTTGCTATTACTCCTATCAATAGCACCCAGACTTAAAATAGAATTTTCTCCTAAGATAGACTAAAGCATTTCTTTTTCATTATTTAAGTGTAGGATCATATTCTGATACTCAACTTACAACTTCATCATTATGACAAAGTATCTAAATTTCTCATAAAGTGTATTAAACTCGCTCAAGATACCTTTTTTATAGTTTTACAGAGAAACACTATAATACTCATGCATATTTTTTGTTTTTTCAAGCAAATAGTTAAAAAAACTTATATGCTAGGGTGTTATAATTTAAGGGGGAGCATCTAATCCATCTTCCTTTATTAGTCCTTTTTGAGGATTTTATTTTTAAAATACAAGATCATCTTTTGTTTAGTTTTTGAAATGCTGTTTCTAAACTTGGCTGTTTGAGTATGCAGCTTTCTATTAATTTTCAGATATTTTTGATAAAAAGTTTCCTTCAATGTTGCTTTTGCTTCTTGAATGGTTAGCTATATTTATTAATAATTTATGAAAAATAGATAAATATTTTAAAATAAATTTTCTTGAATAAAAATAAAAAACCTTTTGATGCTTAGATTTTTTAAATATTGGTTCTGTTAACTGTCTAAATATAATTTAATTGCTAAATATTGTTTGGAGCATAAGGCAGAGATTAGTTCATTATTTTCTTTTTCGTACTTATTAATTCTAGCATACTTTTAGACTCATCTATATCAGCATTAAAAAATTCCTCTTCCTTGTTTAGTTCTTCATCACATTCTTCATTTAAATAATTTAATTTTTGATTGAATAAAGAATTTATTTCTTATTGATGGAAATCTATTTAATAATTCTAGTTCAATTATTTTTAATTAGTAGCATAAGAGAGAGAGCTTTACTGTATTTAGTTTTGTTAGAAATAGTTAGGATTACTTGGGAGATGATCGTTTAGTTATTTATTAATGGAGTCATCTTCATGATCAACACAAGCATCATCATATTCACCTTCAAACTCATCAGCTCTTAAGCATTCGTTTTGCTCTTCTCCGCTTTTAAACTTCTACTTACTTAAAAGTGGAGAATTTCTTATTAATTAACCTTTCTAAATTCTGTTCAAATCACTCTACTAGCTATCCTTAAATTTCTATTCGAAGTTTTATATGTAGTTATAATTTTTACTATTTTCTTTTACGTTGAGTCCTTACAAATTTTAAAAATTAGCTGCTCTATTTGTGAGTTAGCTTTCGCTAACATCATATTCGTTTTCTTCATTATCTTCCATTTTTTTGTTCTTTTTTATGCTCAATTAATCAGTCCTTGGGTCCCTTTTTTCATCGTCATCTCTATCTGAAATCTCTACATCACAATCATCAAAATTAATATTATTAGACAATTAATTTTTTGATTATTATTTTGAATTTTATGATAAAGAATTAGGTCTGATAAAATCACTATTAGATTGTGAATTTTTTTGGTCGTTACCTGGCATAACTTGATTATTTTAATTAACAAGTTAGCCTAAATTATTTTAAATTATATTAGCCACTTATAAAGCTTAATTAGAAAAGTTATTTTTATTTATATTTTGCTATTGGCCCTATTACTAAGCGTTAAAGCTACTCAAACTCATATTAGAATGATTAGTTCCAGCTTTTTACTACGAATTTAAAATAGGCTAGTTAGTATTGTTATTTGATTAAATTGGCTGATTTTCTTAAAACAATTATCTTTTAGAAGACTGTAAATTGTAAGATTACTAAGTGTTAGTTCTATTTAATATATTATTTTTGATAGGAGTTTCTTAAGTGTAAAGTGTAGGTGAGGTAATTTATATTTGTCTGTGTAAAGAATAAAATTAGTAAAAAATTTCGCTTTCTTTCATTTTCAACAGTTTATAAAGATAATTATCCTTCATGCACAAATGGAGAGGAGTTTTATTGTTTAAATTCCTTGAAAAGATATCTGCTCCGCTCTCGAGGAGTTCTTTAACTATGTCATAGCAGCTGTGCATGCAAGCGATATGCAAAGGTGATTACTTATCCTTTCCTCCTTTCAAATTTATGTGAAAAGGCATATATTATAAACAACCTGAAACATTTTATGAATCTTTCAGTTAAATTATTGTATTTAATGTCTTTTATTAGTTCATTAGACTTCCGTCTTTGACGCCAGGAAGATTTGCAAATTCTGGAAGTCTTTTATTTTAGTAATTATTTTCTGTCAAATACTTGTTGTAAGTTTAAATATATTCGAAGGCATCTGATTACCCTCTTCGTGCAACTAAATGAATAGGAGCCCAACCATCTTTGTTTTTAATGTTTGGGTCAGCTCTAAATTAAAGTAAGAGGTCACATATCTTTGAAGAGTAAGATTTATCTCTATGAAAAATAGTCATTATGTAATGAAGAGGAGTGTTTCCTTCATTGTCTGCTCCATTCGGATTTGCTCCTCTCTTCAGTAAATCTTAAACTAAGTAATATTAATATTTTATAGTTGCTAAATTCAAACAAGTTCCATATTAAGAACCTCCTAAGTTTACGTTGGCTCCATTTGAAATAAGTGTTTTTGCGCTAAAGAATTTTTCATGGAGGATACTTAGAGAAAGAGGAGTGTGGTTGTCATTATCAATAGCATTAATTAAGTTGTACTCTTTTTCCAAAATGGAAATTAAACATCCAATTTCTTCTCTTTCAGCTGCCTTATGAGATAGGCACTTATTGCTGTCTTTTGGATCTCTAAAATTTATGTCAAAAGGGATATTTTAATTACTGAGATAAGCAACAACCTCTATAAAGTTAACATCTGCACAGTCTTGTTTTTAAGATGAATATCTATACTTTTAAATTATATACTAAATGGAATTATCTTATTTAGAATACATTTTCAAAAAATGCATTAGCTTTTAGATAATTTTTGCACCATGTAATCCACTCTATCTCAACTAAAGAGGAGGGTTTGTATATTGAAACCAGTCAAGGCTAAGCTCTAAAAGCGAATTTTCAAAATTAGAAATCATGCAAGGAATAAACCTAAAGTCATTGTTGTGAATGTGAAGTGATTATAATCTTTTTAAGGAGGGTAAAACAGATAATTCTTCTATTCTATTTAAAGAGACATCTAAATATTTTAAGGTTTCACTCCATTGAGTAATTAATTGTGGTATTTCAAATAACAAATTATTGCTTATAGAGAAATATTCTAATTTTACTTTGAGAAATAAGTCAGGATTTAGAACTTTAATTAAGTTAGTATCTAATTTTAGTACTCTTAGATTAGGGAAATCTAATATTTCTGCAGGAATATCTCTAAATTTGTTGAAAGATAGATCAACTATTTGAAGAGTGGATGTATTAAAAGAAAATATATTTTTAGAAATCGATGATGCACCTTTTTTTACATAATTAAAAGAAAACGTGATATCTTGCAGCTTTTTTTATGAAAAACCTGTCTGATTGGAACAATAATTTTGATTGCTTGCCTAATTAGGAATATTATTTGAATTCATATTATTTTGATTATTATTCGCATTATTTATATAATTTCGATTAACATTCATATTCACCATCATTGTGTTTTTCATTTGATTATTTTTATGATTAGACATAATTGCATTTATATTTCCTGAGCTTTAACTGTTTAAATTAGTTGTACCATTTAAACTGATATTACTTAAACTATTTTATCCCTATCCTAAATGTTATCCATGAGGTAAATTATGTTTAGTACCTAAGTTATTCTATATTTGCGTTGTCTTTATATCACTTTATACACTTTATATTCTTCTATGATTTCCTTCATTAGTTTTATTAGCCTAATTTGTTAAACTTCTTTAAGCAGTATTTGAAATTATTCCAGTGATGTTATCAAAGTTTTCTTCTGATTTCTTCTTTTAACCAACTCCAATATTATGAGTATAGATATTCCTTTTTTCATAATTTTACATTACATTTTCTCTTTCATCAATCGACTAGTCAGGCCATTCATGCATATCAGCACAAAATGAATCTCTATGCAAAAAATTTGAAGTGTTTAATATATTTTAATCACTTTCATATGCATATTTATTCAATTCTTATTATTTAAAGTTTCCTTTTGGAGTGAGAATATTCTCTATAGAATTAGCCATTCTCTCTAATTCATCAATTCCATTCCTGTTTTTATCAGAATTAAAAAAATTTCTCTCTGCATGCCAATAATTATTACTCTACTAAACCAATTTTTTTATATTAATACTGTTAAAATTTCCATTAACTCCAAAACTTCCTATTTATGAAACCTAAGATTATGATGAAGCTTGATAAGAGGTTTACTATAATTAAGAATGCTCAGGTTTTTTAACTTCTTGACTATTTTTCATTCTAGATACTCTTTAATTATAATACTAATATATAGGATTCTTATCAATAGACTGAAAAACTATTCAAAAAAATATATCCAGTTCTAATTTACTATGAATGTTTAAACCAATCTTTTTAATAATCTTATGAACTAGTTCTATTAACTATTATCTAACTCAAACCAAATGAAATTTAAAAAAAATTAATTATATGAAAAAAATCAATAGATTTGAAATTTTTGGTAAAAAACTATTTCAAAAACTAGCACTTGAAGTAAATGTAGCTATTAAATTATAAAATTGATAGTTTTAAAGAAGGCACAGAATTTCTGGTTAAAATAGTAAATAAAAAATACTATTTCAAAAATTATAGTTTATGATAAAAAAAAGGTACTTTTTAATTTTCAGTTAAATCTTTATTTAATTTTGAAATTTACTTAAAATTAAGCAAATTTGCTTAAAATAAATTGAACTACAAATATTAGACAATTTTAATTTACAATAACCCTTCATTTAAATTAATTATATTATGATAAATTTAAACAAAACTTATTTTAGAAAAAAATTTAATATTTCAATATTTTTTAATTAAACATTTTATAAATTAATTTTTTAAAAATTAATTTAAATTTTAATTATTAATTTTTGTTTTTTAATAAATTTGAGTTAATAATGCATTTATATTGCAGAATATAAAAAATTAAATATTCTTTATTCAAATAAATATAATTCTTATTTTAATAAGAATTTTTTGGCTATCTACCTTCTTTCCTCATTTAAATTTTATAAGGAAATACAACCAAAAAAAACTGAATAAAAGAATTAAATAAGAATATACTTATTAAACTTTGATATCACCAAAAAAAGTAATAAATAAGAATTAAGGTATATAATATTTTATAATAGAATAATAATAATGAAGAATTCATTTATTATTCATTCAACTAATTATGAAAATCAAATCTTTTTAAAATAAAAAATATTTATAATGAACAAATAACATCTATTGATTAATAAATAAATAAATTTAAAGATATTTAAGGATCTTAGAAATTTTAGAAAACCATCAGAAATAAATTTTTATTAAGATACAGAATAAATAAATATATTATACAAAATATCTAAAAGATCTAAAAGAGATGAGTAGAAGATATTACAAATTTTAAAATATTTTAAAGATTTTGCATTTAATTTATCAATATTTAAACTTTATCTTAATTGTTTTTGCTTGTTTAGACCACATTTTTAATAAAACAAATAAATTTTTTAGCTTAGCAAAATTTATTTTCTATTTTAAAAAACAAAACTAAACTAAAGTAAAAATTTAAGAATGCTACATCTAAAATTTAATTTTAAAATACTTAAATATACATTTTATAATATTTTGCATGTTCAAAATATCATTTTATTTACAATATTTCTAGAAAATTTAGAACTTGAATATTTTAATAAAAATTCATTTAATTTTTAGATCATTTTTTTATTCTAGCAAGAGATATTTTTGAAAAAAAGAAGATGCAAAGATATTTCTCTTTTAACTTTGTTTAAATTTGTTTCTTTGAAAAGAATTAATATAAATTAACAAACTCAAATAATAAAATGTATTATATTTTTCCTCATCTATACAATAAATATTTTAAAAGATATCTATCTTTCTATTAATTTTTGAGGTACTAATAAAATTTTACAAGTAGATGCGAAAGGAGTTTTAATTTTTCGAATTTAAATAGCAAAACTATAAAAAATAAAAAAATAAATAAGTGGCTCTAAGACTGAAAGCAGTTTACTTAAAAAAAAATACATCAATTCTAATAGGTTTGAGTCTCCATTAAACAAATAGAATTATTTTTATTTTGTAAATAAAAATATCTGAAGAATAAATAAATAGTTAGATTTATATTTCTCAAAGATATTATGAAGCTTATTAAATAAATAAATTTAATTTTTGAAAAAATGTGGCTTGGAAACAAGTTGAAAGTTAAAAGCGGACAAAGAAATATCTTAATGCCTAAAAGTCTGAAAATGATTAAATTATGTTTTTGATTAAAAGATTTTTGAAGAAAATACAACGAGGGAAAATTTAGAAAATGTTTGTTTGTATTTTTGAATAAAAATATAGTGGGGAAATCTCTAAAGTGATTTATTTATTTATTTGTTTGTTAGTTAGTTAGTTAGATATTTCAATTTAATTAGCAAAATAAGGGTCAGCATATAAACATACTCATGAAAAGCATATATCAAATAAAAGAACTTAAAAAATAAGTTTGACTGATAAATAGATTAATTGAATGATAGAAAGAAAGAAATGGATTGAAAACTAATTAATTTGTTTTTTATTTATTGATTGAATTTTTATAGTATTACATATGCATAATTAATATCTATTTATCTATAAAATTTTCAATGTTAATTTATTTTTATTAATTTTCTTCAGCAGCTGATTGAAGATAGAGGATTTAGAAAGAAAAAATATCTGAATAAAGGTCATAATCAATAAATTTTAAATTAAATAAGAAATATTAAAAGAAATAGGTTGAGCTCAAATCAATGATTTCTGCTGAAATATCACTCATAATCATTGGTAACTGCTGTTTAGTTGGTCTCCTCTACGCCATCTACAACGCTATCGCAGTTGCCTCTATTAAGGTTGAAAAGAAGTTCACTTCTTCCGACATTAATAACCAATTCGAAGATAACATCTAACCCCACAACATTTACTTATTGAAGAAGGTTGCCAAGCATATTGAAGATGGTGCTAACACTTTCCTCTTCTAAGAATACAAGTATATCTTCGTTTTCTCATTCTTGATGGCTATCGTTATTTTCTTGGCCGTTGAAGAAAAGATTGGAAACTTCTGGACCACTGGTGCCTTCTTGTTGGGTTGTTTCACCTCCATGTTAGCTGGTTTCATTGGTATGAGAGTTGCTGTCTTCTCTAACTACAGAACCGCTTTTGAAGCTGCCAAGCAAATGTACAAGGGTTTCTCCGTTGCTTACAGAGCTGGTTCAGTTATGGGTTTCTCCTTGACCTCTTTGGGTTTATTGACCATTACCGTCTTAATCGCTCTCTACACCAACATGTACGTTGGCAGCGATTACTCTGACTACACCAAGATGTATGAATGCATTGCTGGTTATGGTTTGGGTGGTTCAACTATCGCTCTCTTCGGTAGAGTCGGTGGTGGTATTTTCACTAAGGCTGCTGATGTCGGTGCTGATTTGGTCGGTAAGGTTGAAAAGAACTTACCTGAAGACTCTCCCAATAACCCCGCTACTATTGCTGATAATGTCGGTGACAACGTTGGTGATATTGCTGGTATGGGTTCTGACTTGTTCGGTTCTTTCGCTGAAGCTACTTGTGCTGCTTTGGTTGTTGGATCTAGCTCTCCTACTTTCTACTACCAACCTTAAGCTTTATACTATCCCTTGCTCATCACTGCCTTCGGTATTATTGTTTCTATCATTACTACCTTATTCGCTCACCACAAGGGTAACAACGACCTCGCTGCTGTCCAAAAGACTCTTTCCATCCAATTACTCGTTTCCACCCTCCTTGCCACTCCTGCTCTCTGGTTCGCTGGTTACATTTCTCTTCCCGACAGAATCTACTTCTTCGGTATTGAAGAAAGAGCTCCCATCCACGCTTTCTACTGCAGTTTGGCTGGTCTCTGGTCTGGTATGATCATTGGTTACATCACCGAATACTACACTTCTTACGAATACTCCCCTGTTAAGTAAGTTGCTAGATCTTGCTCTACTGGTGCTGCCACCAATATCATCTAAGGTTTGGCTCTCGGTCACCTCTCTACCATTATCCCCATTATTTTCCTTGCTATCACCGCCTTCATTTGCCACACTCTTCTTGGTATGTTTGGTATTGCTCTTGGTGCTCTCGGTATGCTTTCCACCATGGCCGTTGGTCTTGCTATCGATGCTTACGGTCCTGTTTCCGACAATGCTGGTGGTATCGTCGAAATGTGCGAAATGGGTCATGATATCAGACAAAGAACTGACTAACTCGATGCTGCTGGTAACACCACTGCTGCCATTGGTAAGGGTTTCGCTATCGGATCTGCTGCCTTGGTCTCCCTCTCTTTATATGGTGCCTTCATCACTAGATCTTCTGATCCTAACAACAAGCACGGTATTAACCCCGAAACTGGTGTCAATGTTAACAATCCCCTCATTTTCTCTGGTCTCTTGATTGGTGCTATGTTACCCTACGCTTTCTCTGCCCTTACTATGAAGTCTGTCGCTAAGGCTGCCTAAGAAATGGTCACTGAAGTCAGAAAGTAAATTAGTGACAATCCTGGTATCCTCACTGGTGCTACTCCTCCTAACTATGAAAACTGTATCAAGATTGCTACTGCCTCTTCTATTTCTGAAATGTTCCTTCCCGCTACCATCGTTATCGGTAAATATTTTTTGGTATTTTAATCAAGCAAAAATAAAATTTATTAATTTAAAATAAAAAGGTACTCCCTTCGTTGTTGGTCTCTTCTTCGGTCCTACCGCTGTTGCTGGTGTTTTACCCGGTATTTTGGTTTCTGGTGTTTCTATGGCTATTTCCAGTGCTAATGCTGGTGGTGCTTGGGATAATGCCAAGAAGTTCATTGAAAGTGGTAAATACAAAAATGAAGATGGTTAAACTGTTGGTAAGGGTTCTGATGAACACAAGGCTGCCGTTATTGGTGATACCGTCGGTGATCCCCTCAAGGATACCTCTGGTCCCGCCCTTAACATTCTTATCAAGCTTTCTGCCATTTTCTCTTTGGTTTTCGCTAACTTCTTCGACAGTACTGCTTTATTATAATGCACTTTCTCTCCTAGATCTACTGGTTGCCAAGCTGCTTGAAAACAAAAAGTACTAGAATTTATACTTTGATTTAAAATAAAAATCAAAAAGTATATCACTAATATAACATAATTTTTGCTAGTGATTAGAATAATATTCTTACTTCTAATTTCTAAGCAACTAAAAAAAAATATTCTTCTCAAGAAATATGTACGTACCATTTATATGTTATATATAATTTCTAAAACATTTAATCTGATTCAATATAACAACAACAACAAAAAATAATTTTTCATCTTTTTTTACGTTTCAAATGTGACTGATTGCTTACTTACTTACTTATTTACTCACGAACTTACTTACTCTTTTTTTTAATTTTGATTTCGAAAATATTTTAAGATCTTTAATTTTAGAATTATTTTAATATAAATTTGCTGAAAATAATAAGAAAAATTAACGATTGAATAAAAATATAAAACTATATTTATGCTTCTTTTGTTTAGTGTTATTTTTCGATAAATAATTAAAAAAAGTAGGCTGAGTTATAGAGACAATTAAGTAATGAAAATGATTTAAAAAATATTTCAAATGTAGATAAAAATTACAAGTTTTTCTTTATGTAAATTTCATATAGAAAGCCTAATTATTTATTATATTAAAAGAAGTTAATTTATTTTTTACAAATTCTACTAATTAAATTCAGAAATACGCACATACTACTTAGAGTGATTTAACAAAATGATAAGCAAAGAAGGGGTGGATAAAGTGAAGTAACCTGAAAATAAAAAAATTAAAACATAGTAAAGCGAAGAATTAAAAAGTGTTTTACCATAGGTGTTTTAGAATATCAAGAATTAACCTCTCATATAGGTGAGAAAGCTAAAGCCGTAGGAAAATGTTATCAATGAATTATCTAACAATTAGGCAAATAACAAGCAGAATCCTCCTTAAAAATAATCTGTACTAGCAAACTTTATGATAAAGAATAGAGCTTCTCAAATAATTACATGCTAAAATTCAGAATAATTAAAGAATTTAGATGCTTCAGATTAATAAGAGAAATATTTTACAGATTTTTTTCATATGATGAGGATAAAACTGAGATTAAGATAAATCATATCTAAAACAGAATCTAGAAGATAAAAGGAATTAAATGAAACTCATTTTTCGTTAATATAAGATAAAGCTTCATAATGTAAAATATATGACAAAAATATTCAAACCTATAATCGATCTTACACTCAAAGGATGAAAGCTAAATAAAAAAAAATAATAAATAAAATTTTTAAAACTCCTACTTTTAACCCAGCGAGTCATGTTTTGTTACTTTGGGACTTATTCTAATTTATTCAGTATTTCACTTTAGGAATTTCTATTTCCTTAAAATTATCCTTCGCATCAACTATGCAATAAATCATTCCTGACTACATATTTCAATCAATCATCATATCTTTTACACTGGATATTTTTGTTAAGTTAAATACAGGATTTTACAGTTAAGGAAATTACAAGTTTGAAAAATCACTAATATTTAAAAATTATGTAAAAAAATATATGATAAAAGACTTTTTAACAATATTTAGTCTAGGAGTCTATTATTTCATTTCAGACAAAGTCAGTAATGAATATACATCACCATATAACTTTATCCCAGTAATAGGTTTTATTTTCAAATTAAGTCAAATTGTAAAGATATTTAATAAAATCGAAGAATACATTAACAATAAACTTAAAACTACTCACTTCACTAACCTTTTTAAATTACTATTTAATATGCTTTTAGTTGGGCACTTGTTTTCTTGTGTGTGGATTAGTATAGCCAAAATAGTTCCCATCTATGTAGACAATTAATTGCCAACTTGGCTTACTATTAAGTAAGGGGTGGAATCTTCTTGGAAAATAGAGTATCTCTATGCATTTTATTACTCATCTGTTACTATGATAACTGTTGGTTACGGTGATATAACCCCTCAAAATAGTTATGAAGTTTTATTGTGCCTTTTCACTCTTTTTATTGCTTGCTGTGTTTTTGCCTATACAGTAAATTCAATAGGATATATCATTAATGAAATTCAATAAAAAAATACTTTGAATAAGCAAAAAAGTAATATAATCTTCAATTATATGAAATAAAAAAACATCAGCAGAGATTTGCAATACGAAGTTTAACAATATTTAAAGTATATATGGAAGGGTACAGATGAAAGAAATACTGAATAAGAAGAGAATATTATTGAAATGCTCAATTCAAACTTAAGGCAGCGCCTATAAATCGAAGCCAATAAGCTTGTTTTATCTGATACTCCTATTTTTAAAAACAACTTTAGCGATATTGTTCTTGAAAGAACTGTTTCAATAATTAAAGAAAAGCGCTACTACCCTGAAGAAATAATATTTCGCTAAAACGACACAGGAGACTCTAATATTTATTTTATTGCATCAGGGTAAGTATAAATATACATTGAAGCAAGCTATCCTGGTGGTGAAAAAAAGGTCTAAATACTTTAGTCTCTTCAATCAGGGTAATCTTTTGGTCATTACAGCTTCTTTACAGGATAGCCTAGAATGGTAAATGTGAGGACTTAAGGATTTGTTACTCTATTAAGTATAAATAGAAATTCCTTTATCAATCTACTTTAAGAGTATTAAGAAGATTATGAACAGTTCTGTGAAATTAGAGAAGAGGTGCTGTATTAGTCTATGTATCACAAAATAGGTAATTTTTATTATAATAAATCTTTCTTCAATTTATTTAGATTTTAATAATTTTTTTCTTCTTTTTAAAATAGGGTTATCTTGCTACTCATGTGGGAAAGCTGATCATTTAGTTAATAAATGCAGAGTAGTTCATCACGAAGCACAGATTGAATATATTATTGCATAGGAAAATTTTATTTAGCTAAAGAGATAGACTCATGAACGATTTTACAAACATAAATTTCGCTCCTTAGCTGATTTATAGATACTCAACAACTCTTAATACCAATATTTTTAACAAAATAATGAATTAATGGTGATATATACAGAAGTATTCTTAAATATAAATAGTAATTTATATAGCGAAAGTTCTATATCAGAATAAAGTTCCCACTCAGATTCTTCAAATACAGACTCAGTGGAGTCAAATGAAAGTAAAACTTCATTATTAAAAGAAAAAACTAAGAAAACTGTAAGATAAAACTCAGATTAAAATCTAGATAAAATAAAAGAAGAAAATTAAAGAAAGCTGAGTCTACTTTAATTAACCTCATTTGAGAATATGAAAGAAGTGTAATTTATAGAGGAACTTGAAAACTCTAGCGATATGAATAAATAAGAAACTTAGATATAAAGAAATAAGAGATCAACGTTATAAAATTATTAAAGTGAATAACAAGGTACCCACAATCATATAATAAGCTCTACTTGCATAGACTAAAATGAGGAGTCTGATACATAAAAAGATAAAAATATAAATGCTATTAAACTCAAGCAAAATGTATTAAGTAAATTAAATAATACAAGTTAAATTTCACTATCAGACTAACAATCCCAACTAAGTTAAACTTAAAATGTGAATCATCAAGCTAGATGGTCTATACCTAAATCTTTATCAATTATCAATGATAAAATGTCTGAATCGAGGAAGTCTAAGATTTTATCTCATGTTCAGCAGAAAGAATTAATACAAAATTTAATCAATAGTTAAGAAGATAATTTTTTAAAATTAAATAGCAATATTAAGCTCCAAAATGAAAACGAAATAATAAAGTAAAGTACTAGGTGTATTAAAGGTAAGCTGAATGCAAACATAAAATAAGTAATTGCTAAAAATTAAGAAAAGAAACAAAAGTTATTAGGGTTTATGTAATAATATGTTAGCAAAAATAAATAGGAGCAAGAAATAAAAAGGGTAAGCTTTGAACCTAAAGAAATCTCTCTCAGTAACTTATAAACCCGTTAGCCCATATTCTTTGTAAATTAGAGCTAAAATGATATTTTTGATAAACAGAGAAATTTTAAAAAATACTTTCCTTAATGGAATTTAAATTTCATTGTATATAAGATTAACCTTCCTCCCAAGCATCTGAAGGAATGTAAGAAAAATCTTCGCGAAAATGCAATAAAATTCTAGAGCAACCAAAATTAAATTTCAAACTTTGGATAAATCAACTTCAACCATCAACAAGATTAATTAGATAAGTTCAAATAGCTTAAAAAAAATGACCAAGGAAACTTATAAGAAAATTAAAATAAAAAGGGACAAGCCTAAAATAATTTAGCTACTCAAAAATTATTATATTAATAAAAGTTAATATAAACTCAAAAAATAAGTGATTAAATTTCAGAAGAGTCTTTTATTTCTGATGATTAATCAAGTAAAAATTCAAAGATTCAAAATAGATTATCAAAAATATCTTGTTATACCTAAAATCAAGCTGATAAAACTATTAAAAGACAATCAGATTTTTCTAGGTTAATAACATAGAATGATCAAATTTCTAAAGTAGATCCATAAGACTTTCTAATTGGCGATACATTTATGGCTTAAAATTAATAGCTTCACACAAGCTTTAATGAAAAGATTGAAAGTGAATAGCATATTTCGAATTCTTTCAGCTTAAAATCTAATTTTAAATAAAAAAACATTTATTAATTTTGATTTATGAGTAAAAAAGCTATTTTTGTAAATAAATATTAATGCTTTTGAAATATTTAAAAAAAAGTTTTAAAATAAATTTTCACTTAATTTTAATAAAAAACACTATTTCATTTACCTTATAAGATTATATTTAGCTTTAAGTCATCACATAATCTAACATACTTTAAACATATTTGAAATAATTTTTCATTAAAGTTACTTAAATATAAATTTATTTAGATAGCTATATTTTTTTAATACATAGATATTTATCATTTTTACTAAACATAATAAATTTATTTAATTATTTATTTATTTTTTACTTAAGTTATTTAAATATTTTTATATGTTTATTTTATAATTTTTATAATTTTATTGTATAATTAAATTGTTCAAATTTATTTTATTGTACAAAGTTTAGAATATTTTATTGAAAACAAATAATATTTATTTTGTATGCAAAATTTCAAAAATCTTTATATTTCATATTGATGACATTTTTTAAATCCAATTCAAAATTTTTAATAACTAAATAATAATTTTCATATTATTAACTGTATAAAAATATATACTGTTTAGTTAATATTATGTTTTACCATCAAAAATTGTATATGGTAATAGAATCCTGATTGTCTATAATTTTTGATTAATAAGCATAGACAGACAACTTGCTCTATTAAATTAGTAGAAAAATAATACTTTTGATTATATTGAAAAAATTAAAAATAATTAGGTTAATTAATTAAAAAAGAAAAGTAAAGTAAAGTAAAATAAATGGTTTGCGATAAGTGTGAAAAAAAGTTAGATAAATTAGCCACTCCAGATACTTGGAAAGATGGAGCTAAAAGTGAAGGAAAATAAGGAGGTAGAAAAATAGGTTAAAATATGCTATTAAGTTCTAAAGCTAAAGTAGGATTTGATCCTTTTGGTAATAAATGCAAATCATGCAAATAAAAAGTTCCAAAAACAGATTAGTATTGCCAAGGCTGTGCATATAAAAAAGGTTTATGTAAAATGTGTGGCGTTAAAGTACTTGATACCAAATTTTATAGACAAAGCAATGTATGAAAAGAATAATAAATAAAAATAAACTTGGTTTTGATTAACCATAAAATTAAGAAAATAAAATAATAAATAATAATAAAATGAAGTATAAATAAATAAGAGTTTAAATATCTATAATTTTACTTATAAAATCTCATAATATTTTTAAGTTCTTATTTTAAAATGTAATTATATGTTTTTTTGAGTGACATATTTATATTTTAATAGTTTTTACTACTAGACGCTTAATATAGTTTTAAAAGTATTATAGAGCTATTATTAGTCTCCCTTTATAATTAATATATCTATATATATAATTTAATTAACTATTTAATTACCAATAAATCAATTTCTAAAAAAAAAATTTGAAAGTTTTTTGATTTTTAATTAAATTATTTGATATGAATTAAAATTAAATAATATTTTTGAAGTTAAAAAAGAGCTAGATAATCATTTACAATTAAAAATATTTTTAAAATTTGAATAATTATTTTATTAAACCTTTGATAGATAACCCTAATTAATTATTTTAAATATTTGCATCTCCTTTCGGAATTTTCAAATTTTTTATTCCCATAATTCTTATCTGATTAAATATATAATTTATTGGTGACTCAAAATTGTTTAATTCAAAACCAAATTGACTTTTCTATTGAATCTTTTAATCTATTATATAAAAATGACAATAGTTTAAAAAAATTTTCCAAACAAAAATTTATCAATTGATTTTGAAGTAAATAATTTTAAACTATAAAACAAGATATAATTCAATTATTTTATTTGACTATTGACCTAAATAAAATTTTTAATATATATTATATTTTCTTTCAGAATTTTCAAATTAACTATTTTCATTTCTATCTGATTGAATGTATGCCCAATTTATTGGTGTTTCATTATTGAGCTATTAAAATCTAAATTTATACTTATTTTTTACCTCATCCAAGAAATATATTTATTGCTCTTAATAAATAAGCTGCTTATTGTTTAATTATTTTAAGTTAACTTAATAGGGAAATTATATTCTCTTATTATTCATAAAACTGTTTCTATTAATGAAATAGGAAGAAAAGGCTATCTAGATATGAACTTTTATCTTAATATTTAACTTAAAGACAAAATCTCATTTTAACTTTTTATCAATTATCGTAAAATTTTCTTAATTAGCTAGCAATATAAATTAATTCACAAAGAATGTTTTTTTCCTTAAAGTTAAGAGTAAAATAGTGGATTAAATCCATAACTTTAGAACTAATAAATAGGATTTAGTGAAACAAGATTTATACACATCTATCTCTTCTTGTTTATCTCAAATCTAAGATGATATGTCTAACTTTTATATAGAATAAAACTAAGCAATAATACTATATATTTCTTGATATCAAATCTGAAGCTTAAGAGCAAAGCAGATAATATTTTGAAAACTGTTTCTGATATTACAATAGATATGTCGCAGTATTAAACTGATAAAGCCTTACAAAAAACTATAAATAAAATGTTTTTATAAAATTTAATTAACAATTCAGAATTAATTACAAATATTGACTTTTTTTTATAAAGTATAATATATTGAAAAAATTTACAATAAATAAATTAGCCAGTTTTTTGCAAAATTTTCAAAAACAAATATCTAAAAAGATAAATAGATAAAATTTAATTTTTTGTTTGGTAGAAATTACTATAATTCTAACAAACTAAAATAAAAAACAATTTACATTTTTTACTTTTAGATATAAAAACAAATCATAAATTAAAAGAAATTTTTCAAGATAAAGTAAAAACTTTAAAACAATATTTTAAAGCCACTCCTAAATTTTAAAAGAAATGAAATTAACTAAAGGTGGGTCGTATATACTTAAAAAAGTGGACAGAAAATAGTTTTATTAAGATGAAGAAATAGTCATGTAAATAAAAAAAATACTTGGTTAAAAAACTACAGATTGCAAACAATACATAAAGTAATCAAAATATATAACTTATCTAAAAAGAAAACAAATTGAGAATAAAAAAAATACAAATATAGATGTGAGTGTATAGATGGTTTGGGAGATGAAGCATTGATTTACTTTGAGATGCTTGCTAATTAAAATCAGCATTTACAAAAAAACGATGTCATAATGATTTAAGATTATTTAAATGATAAAACATAAAAGTAAACTTTTAATATTAAAATGAGATAACAAAATTAATAAATATTTTTAAAAATCAAGCGACAAAATAGTTGTTTTAGTTACAAGGTTTTAATTTTGTAAAGCCAGTCATGTTTAGCCTAAAACCGCCCAAAAAGAATCCATATAACTATTAAATACTGAAAAAACAATAATTTAAAAGAGTAAAATTACTAAAAATCCAGCTGAAGAAGTAATTAGTAGCTTATTTGCAAAGCTGAATGAATATATTATTTTTACATTGAATATATTATTTTTACGAAATATTTTAGGTTTTAAAATTTATAGAAGTAAACGAAAAAGATAATAGTTCAAACAGTGAAGATATGATAATTGAATAGTAGAAATAAGAAATTAAGAATAATTAAAAAGAAAAACAAAGTATAAATGGTATTATTTATTTATTTATTAATCAATCTATCAATAATTTAATTTGAAAATTTTGAGTGAAAAATCCTTGATAAATTTTTTGAACCACTTAGAATTTCTTTGAATATGATTTTTTTGTTTTTGATTAGGATTTAATTTGGAAGATAGCTATTCAAATATTTCTGATATTACTAATTTTGGAGGGAAATCTAATTTTAATATTGGATCACTTTCTGATTAACTTAGTAAATAGACACTGCTAATTTCTTAGTTGTAAGTAGGTAAAAATAGATTTTCTTTTAAGTTCGAAGGAAGAGTTGTATATAAAAGTAGTACATTCCAGAATTAGCAAGACTCTAAGTATTTTTTCATCACAGCATAAGACGCTAATAATTAAGAAATTAATTTGTCTTTTTGGCAAAAAGTTGATTAAAGCTATTAAACTTTGAAAGTAGGATAATATTATTACTTTATAGGAGGAGAAGTTAAATAGTTCAAAAATAAGTTAATTTATTTCTTTTTTTTTTTTAATTTAAATAAAATTTTATATTATAAAAATAGTCTAGAATTAAAATTTAAGTTTGGAGACTACTAAATAATTCCTAAAGAGACTCTTTCTGCGAATTATGTATAACCTTTGGCATTACAACCTTCAAAATAATTTGGAAATGACTCAATAGGAGACTCTGATTATTCTATTCATAATTTAATGTAAAAGTATTTATTAAAATCAATTTGTTTTGATATTTTTATGAACTTTTTTATAGTGAAAAGGAGGAAAGCATCGCTTAAAAGGGCTATAATGGATAAAAGAATAATAAATATAGATAAAATAACAATAATAGCAAGCATACACTCTTAATATCTGAAGTATTAAAAACTTCTAAATAATATTTATCAGTATTAGCATAAGTTGTTGTAAGATAATTACTAAGAGGTTTATATGTAGGTATTAATATGTATTTTATTTTAAATGAATAGGATATTCAAAGTTCAGATAAAAATATAAGATTAAAAATATGTGATAATAGCTGTAATTAAGAACTCAAAGTAGTCATTTTTCCAGATTTATGCTATGAGTGGAGAGATAAATTTAGTATAAATAAATGGTATTATTTTAATGAGTTTGTTAGATAAATTTATAATGATGAAGTTTAGTTGAAAAATAACATTCATTCTTCAATTAAAGAATCTGATGATTAAAGAAAAGTTATTACTTATAATTAAGAATAGGGTGTTTTTAAAAAATCAATCTCAATTAATAGCAATGATAGTTTTGAAATTAAGCCTAAAATTTCATATAAAAACAATTCTAACTAAGAATAAAGGATTTATTCTTCAATTGAAGAAATAATCTAATAAGCATAGGCTTCAGAAATAGGTCAAAAAAAAGAATTCTATGTTTATGGAAACTTAGTTTCAATATAGATGAAAAATAAGCTTTATTATTATAGGTGTACTTGTTAGGGTAAGTCAGTCTTAAAATATCACGGAGATTCATTTTTTTGTGAAAGTTGCTAGTAGTTCATAAATCCTTAGGTGCATTTGATGCTTAGAGCATTTGTTTAAGATTCTACAGGGACAATTCCTGTTATGATTTTCGATCAGCAGTCAAGCCAACTTATCAACTGTAAATTTTTTTGGAAAAAATTAAATAAATTCATAAAATATTTGTTAAATAGAAATTGATCCATCAATTCATGTCTAAGAAGCAGGTTAATATGTTAAAAATTGTATTGAAAATGGATAAGAAGAAATTATAAGATAGTTATTTAGTAAATTAGACTTTGCTAGATTTATATTTGAAATTTAATTTGAAAATAAAGAATTTAATAACGAATAAGAGATAGCATACAAAGTATTAAAAATTGAAAAAGAAAATATTAAAGAAGAATCTAAATATCTACTAAAAAAGTTAGAGCACTTAATAAACAATAATCAAAATAACTGAAAATAAACTTCTGCAGAAAATACTATTTTTTTTTTATTTGTTTTATTAAATCATAAAATCTATTAATTAAATTTGTAAATTAGAAAATATATTTATTTGTTTAATGTTTAATTAAAAGTAACTTTTAAAATTTTAAAAAATGACTATTAATTTGTACAGCAATAAGAACTAAATATTTATAAATTATTATTAAATAGGTATCAAGCAAATATTAACCTTAAATTTTAACTAATTATTTTATCATAAAAAGTTGGATAAGATTTTAAAGAAAAAGTTTTTTCATTAAAAACTAAACTTGAATTATTTAATTTTCTTTAAGCTTTATTTTGCTAACTTTTGAATTGAGAAATTTAAAAAAATAATTTAAGTAATTTTTACTTTATAAACATGTAGAAGAAATAAAATAAGATTGAAGATTTAATCAAATAAGAAAACTTTAAAACATTTATAATTAATTAAAATTTTTAAAAGAAATTTAAATTGAAACAATCTTAATTTACGAATTATTTTTCATATTTAACTTATTAATTTTATTGAATATAAATTTTTACAAAATGATAAAATAAATGAATGCATTTAATATAAAAAATTAATAAAGTACATACTACTTAAATTTTAAAACAAATTATTTATTTATTCTTTCATTCTTTATATTTAATAAGAGCTGCTGTAACATCCTCGCCTTATTAAATTATTTCATCTTTTATTCCAATATAATCTAAATACTCACTTACTTTAGTAAATTTAGTTATTTTATCTCTGTACTCACCATGTAAAAGTTAGAATTATTCAATTAACTAAATTTTATTTAAAAATTATTAGATTATTCAATATTTAATTCATAAATAAAAATATACTGTGTCGTAGCTATTCGAAATATAAGCGTCTAGTTTTTGTTATAAAATTAAAAGAGATCCTTAATGTCCGCTTGCTGCTTTACTATGAATTTTTTCAAAGATTATGTTTATGAGTGCAAAAAGAATAAATATTGATTATCCATATTTAGCAACTCTTGTATCCAAATCAGCATTATTCTTGAAATATGATGTAACAAATATATTTAAAATATTGTTAAGGAATATCTTTCTAACTCTGTTTTTCCATTCTTCTGGTGTCAACAAGAATAGAGAAGAAACAAGGAAAGTTTATATGATTTCTACTTTTCTGCTTTCATCTTTGATTTCTTTATTTAGCATTTTTTGGAAACAGACATTCATTTTTTCTAGCAATTCTTTGTTGTCTTCTTATGAAAGGACATAGCTAACAGTAGAAATAAAGAATGGGAATATCTTCAAATTATGTTCGAATCTATTTTTTATTTAATTCTGTGTATTTAATTTAACTATCAAATAATTTACGTTGTCCTAGTCTCTTTTGCAATATCTTCTTAGTTTGAAAACTTAATAAGAAGACCTTTAAAATCGTTAATTAGGATCCAAGCTAAAGATTAACCGTTTTACCCAAGTTACCCAATTCCTTTCACATACTTTTTCAGGCCTTAGTCCATTTAATTTTATTCAATCTCAGGACCTTTGATAGGGAACCAGTTGTTACACTTGGCTTCTGAGTTACGGATAAGAGCTCCTTCCCATTCACCTTTGGGTTTTTTAGACTTTAAAGATAATAATTATTAATTAATTATTTTTATAAGTAAAAATATATTTATTTATTTATTTACATTCTGGTCAGCAATTACAGCATCTTAATGGCATTTTAAATGAATACAATTAAATGAAGTTGCACTTGTAACGCTGGGTTTTTCAGAGTAACTAAATGGGTCATACATAAGCTTTTTTTCATCTGCAATGTTTGTTTAAGTTGAAAAAATATAAGCACCCATAATCTCTTAAGGACGTAAAGTATAACCTTCCTAACATACCACACACTTAATGCTTTATTCTTCTTCTATATCATTGAAATTGAAGTTTTATAAGATTTTTTAAGCATTATTAGTTAGCATAGATAATTGATTTTTTTTAACCATGTCTGCTTTTTCCTTCTTTTTTTGTGCATCTTCTTGCTTAATCTTGAGAATGTCATTTTAAACATTTTTATCCACATTATTTTTTTCGCTTACAATATATTCAATCAAACTTTCTGAAATTTTTCCTACTTCATCTATTTTTATGGTAGGATCTGCCAATTGATATATGCTATGAAGTATTCCTGCCTCATTTAGTATTGTCTAAACATGGAAATTACCTTTCATTAATCCCATAAAGACAGCTAGACATCTCTTTAGACAATTCTTTTGAAGCTTAGCTTTAGGTTAATCTATTTAGTTCTGTTTTTCAAAAATATATTTATTTCAACATAATTTTAAAAATAAAAAAATTTTTGATTGATCATCTAATAATCATTACATATCCAGGAATAACTGACATAAAGGCTAGAGTAGCTTTTTCGAGAATACCTTATCTGATACTTTCTTCTCTGAAAGATTAAAAGTCTTCTGGAATTTTTTCAGCAATTTCAATATATTTATTAATTTTATCAAGGTTATCTTTTTTTATTTCTGAAAAAATAAGTAAGTTAATTATAATTATAGGATTTGAATAAAATATTTACAATCCTCTTCAAATTATATAGCTTATGAGAAATTATTAACTAAGAATTATGAAGGCTTTAAATAATCATGAGTCAATATAGGAAGTATTCTTATTAAATCTTGAATAAGTTGATTATTTTTATTTTTTCCTCCTTTTTCATCAATTTTATTTATTTTATCAATGCAAACCATCACATTCTTTAAGCATTCCTCCTCCTCTTCTTTAATGGCATCTGCAGAGATAGATTCGATCTCCATACCACTCTAATTAATTTTGAACTTAGTATTTTCAGATTCTTCCAATAAACCATGAATGAGCTCAAAAATATTTTAGATTAAGCTTTCAGGCTCACTTTCATTCATATTTGGGAGATTGTTCATTAAAACTTTTAATATCACACTTAATCCATTATACTAAAGTGCCTTTATATAAAAATAAAAAATTTTTGTTTCAATATTCTCCTTTTTAAAATCAAATATTAATTATTTATTTACCTTTATCCTACCTTCAGAGTGCTTGCATGCAATATTCATGATTGTAATTATGCTTAACAATTTAGATTTTTATTCTGGATCGGAATAAATTTACTTAATTATTTCTATCAAAGATGCTAAACCGCAAGTTTCTTTTCCAGTTTCATCTGTAAATAAATCAAATAATACTTTAGATAATTGTGAGCATGTTTATTAATCTTCATCTACTATTTAGTCGACTAATTCTTCATGAGCTTCACCATCGAAACCTGTAATTCTGTATACTATTTTCATAGGATTGCTTAAAACCTATTTTTTCCAGTCGATTTAATTTGAAGGAACACCTTTTTGTTATGATTAAACCCATACTTTTTTATATACTAAATCAATTGGAAGATCCTTTTAAGTTACAAAGTTTAAAAATTAGTTTAATTTAAAGATTTATTTAAATTACCTTGTTATTAATCAATTTGTTTGCAACAAGCATTTCTATGACCCAAGAAGAATCAGGTAGCTCAGACTTGATTCTAATTAAAATATCATTCATTGTGGTACCGAATTCACTAGCTGATATTTCTTTTTTGGGCAAACTTGAAGGCAAATATTCTCTTTAATTACTTTAAACTTCTAATCTTAAATTTGGAACCAATTTTTTAGGGATTAAAATCTTGTTAATCTATGAAATTATTTAAAAGAATTAAAATTATTTTTTTAGATAAAAATATACAAATTTACCTATTCCATCAAAAATTCTTAACCTAATGGGTCATTAGAGGTTGAAGGTAGAGCTGTAATTAATTACTTTAAGAAATTCTATTTTTCATTAATACTGTTGCTTTACAATTCTTGAAAGAGAGAAGAAAGCAGAGATTCTATTTAAAAGAAATTTTAATTTAGAATGTATTTGAACTTCCTAATACTGACAACAGAAGATATGATTTGCTGCATGTAAAGCTTGTTGTTATTTTTAAATGCCTACTTTATATTAGGATTTTCAATAAATATTTTAATCAGATTTGTAAGATAGTTGAGAGATGAGCCTGAATTAAGGTTCTGTATGAAGAACTCTTTGGTTGAGATTAACTATTTATTTTTAAGAGAAGCATATGATTTCAATTATTAATCTAGATTTTTAAACATTGTAGAGAGAATTTCTAAATACTCAAGCTCCTCGTTAATTGCATCTTCATCTAGTTCTTTGCGTGAAAGACCTAAATCTTCAGAGCTCTGCTAGTGCATCATTGACAATCCAGGGAGCTTGCGAGTTGATGCTGTAGCTTATAGAGTGCCTTTAGAAGTATTACTATTCAAAACTAAAATAACCTCTTTAAAAAGTTCGAAGTAGCACATTGAAGAACCTTACTTACTAAGAGCATCTGGAAGAGCATGCAAAAGTAAAAAACAAGCAACTCTGCTATTAAAGTGAGCTATTTAAAGAATTATTGTGTGTATAAGTTCTTATAATCTTCTAGAATCAAATAGTTAAATACAGTTTTGAAGCCAATTATCAGGTTTAATTTTAAAACTCTAAGTTTGCTATTCAATCTTTTCTTTTAACTGCTCAATTTCCATAATTTAATGAGTTGATGAAATTATTTTTGGATGAATTCCATGAGAAGAAGAAAAATTAGATGATTCTGGCAGGTCAGTACAGCCAATAAGAAGAGTCATAAATTCTAATAGCCTTTCTTAATCACTTCTTTAATTTGCTTGTTAACCCTTTTTAGCTTTAGAACTGCTTCCTTTATTTCCTAAATCTCCTCCTGTTTTTCTTGAAGGTGTACTAATCTAAGGAGGTAAAATGTTAGCTAAATGATTTGAGAGAGTAGGAAGGGGAGGAATTAATTAAGAAGTACCTCCAGGGAATTAAGAAGGTGGAGGGATTTAAAATTATTGAAGCTGGCTTCCAACTGGAAAGTTTAATATTTCTTGCTATGCTTAACTTATCCTGCTGCTTACTATCTTTTTTTTATAAGATTCTTTTGATACTGATTAATTAACTGTTTATTAAAGTTGGTTTTAATAACTTAAAAAGTTTCCATAACCAGAAACCCAGTTAGCTCCAGTCTGACGATCAAACCCAGATATTCCTGAAGCGTGAGTCGTACCTCCTAGCATCTGATTTATTACTTATTCTCTCACTTCTCTATCTCTAGATTGATAAAAGTCAGACTATCTCCACGAAGAAGGTGGAGGGGGGAATTATCCTTGGAATGAAGAATTATTTCCAAAAGAAATTGAATCTCTAAAGCTCTAATGCTGCATTCTATTATTCCTAGGATTAAACTTTTTTTCAAAACTGTCTGAGAATTTATCAGCAGTGCTCTTCTATTTTTTATTTTTAAATATAAAAAATGAATAATAAAGTTTAGAAATAAAAATGAAATTTCTTACATCTTTTTAAAATATTTGGTCAATAGAAGTGCAATTTTAGCATGAAGTTGGAATTCTGTTTTCATAAATGCCACCAGGCAAAATATTATTAAACTCAGATAAAATAATTTCTAAAAGAGAAACAATAATGTCATTCTGGAAATTTAGAGATGATGTAAGTCCTTTTTGGAAGAAGGTAGGCATAACTTAATTGACTAAAAGAATAATTTTTCCTGAGAGCTCTTAAAATTTCTTTAAAATACTCTGTTCCTCTGCATTTAAGCTATCTTAAGCATTTAATTAATCAATTTAATCCCTGAAAGCCTCCTAAAGAAATCTCAAGTCAACTAGTCTAAGCCTTAAATTTTAAAAATTTTCATTTTTTCTAACTAGAGCATTTTCTTATCTCATTTCAAGCAAGTCTTATTTGATATTATTAATAAAGGCGTTTAAATATTCATATTTTTTATCATTGAAAGCATGCATAAAAATATTTTTGTGTATTCTCATCGCTTTTTGAGTTATCTTTTAAGGATAAAAATCTTGTTGTGAGTAAACTTATTCAATAACATCAACAAATGACTTAATTTCTTCTTCACCAACTATTTCTTGGAAAAGAATAAGACTCTACTTTTAATTTATTTAGGTCAAGAATATATTTAAGAAAGACTAAAGGCAGCCATAACAATTATGCTGCTAATCTCCTAAGATTTAGTTCTAAAAAATTTATTTTTTTAGGCTTTATTCACACACACCGCTATACTATGCAAGTGCTTTTCTATATGACATCAAATAATTCATATTTGTCATCAGTTCCTAATAAAGTTTATCTAATTCATCACTATTCAACAAAATACCTACAGAATTATTGCATTTAGTTCCATAATATCTATCATATAATATCCTTAGTTTCTATTTTTCCTTTAATAGATCTCTTTGAACCTCTAATATGATTGAAGAATATTCGCTTATACTAGCTTCGCACTTTTTATTAAAAATATTATAAATTATTCTAGGCTTATTAGATTTTTAGTTATCCATTATGGATATTTTAATTTATTTATTTATTTAAAAAATTTACGTTTTCTTTTGACTTATCAGAATCTATAACAATAATATCAGAGAATGAACTTGGCACATATTTAAGTGTAGTGCTTTCGACTTATATAATTGGACTGTATTAGCACTAGCTGCAATAAAATCCAGATCCTTCAGCTCTATTTTTAAATATAATATAATTTATTTTAAACACATTTCAGTTTATGCTTTTCAATAAGTTACCTAACTTCTGGACATCTTGAACATTGTGGAGGGAGTTTTGCTGTGATATTAAATTCAATGCAAAGGAATTTAGCAGATATAGGAACAGGGAAAGTAATAATATATTCTTTGCTTGTTTCTTTTTCGACATTTGATTACTTTACTCTCTTCCATAGACTCATATCGCTTTTTAGAGCATTCATATCTGAGGATAAATTGTTATTCACATAAATATTTATCTATTTAACAAAATTCTTCTTTGCCTTTTAATAGGCAGAGTCACGAGGAAGTGTTATTTATTAAATTTCCATAGTTTTCTTTAATTTTATGATAAGTTTATTATTTCCTGTTCTCATTTCTTACTATAAAACAGTTAACTTATCTTCTTTGACAGAATTTTATTTATTATGTCCGTAGCAGTTTAAACAACCATTTGCTTCTAAGTATTATGGTTTAAATGTGCTATAATCATCGACAATATCCTCTAAAAATAAATATAATTTATGATCAGGATGATTGACCAACTAATTTAACCCTTCTTTGAATATCTATATTAGAGAAGTAAACAAACTTTTTATTTTTTCCTATTTTTTTATTTTAAACAATTAAGATCTTATTTTTTTGGCTTGTCTATAAAAATGCATTTGTCAATAATCAATTAAAGTCATTAATCGAAAATTTTAAATATAAAGCATTACCTTGAAAGCAAGCTTTACATTTTAATCCTTTAAAATATTGCTGCATAAAAATGAAAATAATTTAAAGAATTCTTTGTTATTTTTGCCATAATTAAGCAAGGTCTTGCTCTTTTCTTCAAATTATTTGATAAATTCTTCTTTCTACTATTGCTTTCCTTTAATTTATATTAACAATTTTATAAAAAATGAGCATAATTTATGGAGAATAATCGAATACCTGCTATCCACAATGAAGAGAGTAGTTGCAGAGTGCTATTTCGGATTTCTTCACTTTGGTTGTCAATAAAAAATTCCTCAAATAACTTTCCTAAATTCTAAGAAGTAACAGGATCCCATCCATTAGGTTCTGTAGTATCTTGAAAATTTATAACGGGTTCTTCTATATCAAGCTTTTATGGCTACTACGAAATAGTGATTTAACTTGAATATGCTGGCTCAAAACTTTTTTCTTCAATCATTTTAAAAGACTAGTGTACAAGTAAAGAAACTTCAATGAATTCTTGGCTATTTATTTTTAATGATTATTCAATTTTCTTTAAATATTATACGCGCTGATCAAACTATTTCTTATTTATTTATTTAGAAAGCTAATATTTTATTTTTAATAAATAGTATACAACACTCAACTTTATATGCTCAATCTCATTTCAATCCTTCAAGAAAAAAAAGTTTTCTAACATAATAAACGAATATAAATATCTTGTTTCTGAATATTGATAACTCAAAAAAAATATGATTCTATATACTATATCTCAGTCTAATAAAATATATTTAAATTGCCAAACAAAGTGATTCTGATCTCTTTTGATTTAATTCTGATATCGAAGATATTCTTGCTTCTTAATAAATTAATTCCAGTCCAAAAATCCCTCTTATTTTAATTTGTAAATATAAACGCGCATTTTGAAAATAAATTATTTTATTAAAAATATTTTAGTAATTGCAAAAAGGAAAATTATTTTACAAAATCTATATGAAAGCTTTTTAGTAAAAATGATAATAATTTTTTGTTATCAAGCTCAAAATTATTTAAATAAAGTAAATTTTGTTTAAGATTTACAATAAAGATTATAAAATATAGATTGTATAGCTAAGGACTGGTGGATAGTAATAAAATTAAAACTTTGATAGCAATTTTTTTAGTTTTGTAATTTTTAATTATTAAAATTAAATAAAATCTAATTTAAAATACAAAAAGATATTTTAATTTAATGATAAATAATAAAGTTATTAGCTAATATACCAAAAAAGTATGCAAAGAAGGCACAAAGTGTTATGAGATTTCATTTAAAATACATAAAATATTTTAGAATTAAAAGCAAAATTTTACTTTTTTAAAATACTTTTTTGAGCACAACCTTCTAAATTATTCAAATTGTTTTTTTTTCTTTGTGGAAATTAGAAATTTGTATAATTTTTTTTGTTAATTTTTAGTCTTAAGAAGAATAATATAAATCTTATTCAAGTTATTCATTGATATAATTTTTGATATAGAATGATTCATTTCTATTATTAATTGATTTAGGGAAAACCTTATAACTAAGTTATTTAATTTACAATCTTTAGCATAAAGAGTTTATATTAGAATTAAAATTAGTTTTGTTTAGCGATTTACATAATTTTTAACTTTGCTAAACTAAATAATTTTCATTTTAAAAACTCTTTTCAAGATATTTTTTATATTTTTTTTCAAGCCCTTTTTGAGCAGAATATTTTTATTTTTACTTCGTTCTATTATTAGAATGTGATTAAGTCTTATAATTTTGTAGTAAATACTATTGTTATTCATATATCTCTGATTTTTTTGTTGGTTCTAAGTAAAGTTAAGAAATTAAAGAGAAGTTTTCTATTGTTTTTTCGATTGGCACATGTCCAAGTAATTGACATTATCTCATTCTATAAAGCTAGTAGAATGTTAATTCTTTACCTTCTTTATTATAAAAATTTTTGGAGTCAAAACCTTACTCTTCGAGCTAAGAGTTATCCCAAATTGAATACTCTTCCTCCTCTTCGTCAATTTCACTAACTTCAAAACTTGTATCTTTTTGGTTATTTTATTATTTATTTACACTTTATTCTTCTAAATACTAATTAGAAGTATCATCAGTCTTTTTCTCTTTAGCTTATAATGTATCTAAAAATAATTAAAAATTCTATTATATTAAGCAATTACTACGATTCTTTTTGCTTCTGCTTAAGCTATTCAGTTTATTGCAAGAAACATTTATCGGTGTTTATATAATTTATTCTAAGCAAAGATAGGTTTAATTAACTTGCCATTTATTTTGATACATCTGAGATTCTTTAAGTTAAGATTTAATAGATAGATCAATATAGTTTTATGATGGTCTTGCATTTAAAGGAAATTAGAAGTAATCTTCAATCATAGTCTTTTTTAATATATTTTGTTTAACTTTTTCTAATTATTATTTATTATTTAATTTATATTTTTAAAGACTTTATCTTGTAAATCAATTTTTATAGATTTTAAATATTTTTGTTTAGTATTTAAAAAAATACTAGTATTCTAATAGCTTTAAAAATTGTTCTATTTGAGTGACTTAAGACCATTCATATTAGCAATTTTAAGAGGGTTTTTTCTAAATACTTATCTAATATTGTAAAATAATATTTATCAATTTAAAAATAAATGATAAATTTATTATTTATAATAAAATATAAATAATTATATATAAAAAATATTTAATTTTAGTATTTTTAAAGGATATTAACCTAATCAAATCAAATCAATATTTGCAAATTTATATGAAGCAAATTAAATGGTGGCAAGAATACATTTAAAAATGATAGATCAGAAAATGAATTTATAATTGTCTGAGTTTTATTAAAAAATGTATGAAATTATTTAAATATAAAAAAATATATTAAACTTTTTTCAACTAATTAATTACAGATAAGATTAAATAAAGTTAAAAAAAATAATAATTTAAAAATTAAATTGATAGTTTTAAATCATATTTAATTTGGAATTACATTTTTTATGTTTTTAAATTAATAACATTTCTAGAAATATAAATATATATATTATTCAACTGCAAAAATGTTAAGTATAAAACATAATTTATTTTTTTTAAAATTGTTTCATGCCTATTCTTAAAAGTTAGCAGGCTCTTATGGAGAATTATCTTTGTCTTTGGTTATATCTGAGCTTGCTACTTATGTAACTGATGGAGGGCTATCTTAATTTATTTATTACATTTACTTTAATTTTCTAATAACTAATTCTGCTAAAATGATATTCCAAACATAGCAATTAGATGTTGCTAAATATTAAAGAAATATAAAAGAAATAAATATATTTAAATAATAATATTTTACCTATTTTGTATGCGATTTCAAGCCCTAAAATTGGTGAAAATATACCAAGGAGGAGTCTTAATGTAATAGCAGAGCAAGTTAAGGCATAGTTTCTTAGCATCCAATATTTATGAGAAAGTATACATTTATTTATAACGATATAGTAGATAGCAATAACCAAGGATATTATCCATAAAATATTTAAAATAAGTAAACTAATTGTAGGAACAAGTCCATAAGCACAGTCAAAAACAATAGTAAAAATTGAAATAACACTTATGATATTCGCTAGAGAGTATATTCTACCCATCCAAATATGAATAGATGGATATTTAAGTCTTAGATTTTAATTAAACTAAAATATTCCAAAACTTAAAACAATAGGCCCAGTTATAAAGTGAGTTCTTGCGAGAGCTGGTCTATCTAGCCATGTAAAAGGTTCACTCCAAGTACTAGATATCTATCTATAAGTGAGTCCATATAGACTAACAGCAATAGCTGAAATACCTATAGAATAGTAAATACGTTTACTTTTAATCCAATTTTCAATAATCCTCATTTATTTTTAAGTATTTTATTTTTTTTATTTTGATTATTCATTTTTATGAGATTGGTAAATTGTCCCTTTAAAAACAGCCATTAAATCATATCTCAAAATTCATCAGAATTTATTTTCCATAGATTTTCAATGTAAATTTTTTTTTAATTTAATAAAAATTTCAGAAATCATAAGAAGCATTTTTGAAATCAAATGAGTGTAAAAGACTTTGCTTAATAAAATAGATAAAAAATTGCAATTTAAAAATAATCTTTATGGAAGTATTGTTATTATTGTAAGATTTTGTTTAATAAAATAGATAAAAACTTATAATTAAAAACTAATTTTTTGAAAAGTTTTGTTAGATTTTATAATCAACTAGAAAAAATATTTATCTTTCATTTTATTTTAATATTTGTAAACTCATAATATGTATATATCTATTTAGAATTTTTCCTTAGAAAGCTGCTTTTAGAAGGAATTATTGATTTTACCATTTTCTAAATTTATTAGGATAAATAAAAAAACTTTGAATTTACTTAATTAACTATATTTAAAATTCAATAAAATGAAATTAATAAATAAATATAATCTAACATAAAAACATTAATATTTATATACAATCAAAAGCTATTATATCAAAATTTTCATTTTTAATGATAAAATTTTTCCCCAAATTCCATTTATAATTAATGAGGACTCAAATAAGTTGATAAATAAGAGTTAGTTTATATATAAATGAATAATTCAGCTTAATATTGAAGACTAACAATAAAAATAAGTTTAATTAAAGTATGAATTATTATCTTTTAAAAACCTGATAGAGGTAAAAACAGAAAAAAACAAATTTAGTTTTTGTTCAATGAGAGATCATAGTTAAATATTGGGAAACAAAAAAAGGCTAAAGATTTTCACTTAACCAGCCAATATAGCACTAATTTGCTGTACGTAATAAGCCAATTAGAAATAATTTTTAAAAATTTTTTTCTAAAAATTTACGATAGGCTTATTTTTAACAAAAAGTATTAGTTTGCGAAAATAATTTTAAAATTTAAATTAATTTTATGTAATTTTTATTTTGTATCAAAAATATTTAAAATTTACCTTATATATGATATATAATTTTACTTCTTTGAATAGTACAATACATAATTTTAAGTTATTAACAAATATTTAATCAAATCTACTCTTATAAGTTCATAGGATCTGATGGAGATTTATCTACGCCTTTAATAATGTCTGAATTAGCTACTTAGGTAGCTTATCCAGGGCTAGATTAATTTACATTATGTATTTATTTTAACTTTTTGATGATTATTTCAGCCAAGATAATATTCCAAAAAAAGCAATTTGATGCACCTAATTATTGCAAAAAGTAAAAAATTAATAAGACTTATAAATGCATAATTATAATTAATTACCTATTTGATATGCAATTTCAAGACCTAAGATTGGTATAAATATACTAAAAATGATTCTAAAAGTAATAGCAGAGGAAGTTATTGCGTAATTTCTTATCATCCAATATTTATGAGAAATGATACATTTCTTTATGACTATATAGTATATTGCAATTATCAAGGTTGTTAACCATGGACATTTAAAATGAAAAAACTAATTACAGTAACAAGTCCAAAAGCACTATAAAGAAATATGTTAAATACTACAATAGTACTTATTAAATTTGAAAGAGTGTATATCCTTCCTATCCATCTATGGACAGAAGGATGCTTGAGTCTTAGGTTTTAGTTAAATTAAAATATTCCAAGAATCAGCACAATAGGACCAGTAATAAAGTGAGTTCTAACAAGGATAGGTCTATCTTACCAAGAAAAAGGAGGACTTTACCAAGTGCTACGAACTTATCTAAAAGTTAATCCATACATGCCAACACCTATAGCTGATAAAGCTAATGTATAGTAAATGTATTTACTTTTTATCCAATTTTCAATAAATTTCATTTTTAGTTTAATTTTTTAATGTTTAAAATTTTATCATAATTTTTTTCTGGTAAAAGTTAGTTAATTTAAAAACTTTAAAATAATTTCTAGATTAATTTATTTAATCTTCGTAAATTATCAGGAATCATTTTCACATTATTTTGATTGTAACATTGTTTGTTTGTTGATTATTATTAAAAATAGAATCATTTGAAGTAATTAACAGAAAGAGTAAATTAAAAACAATTAATTTTTTAATAAAGCAAACAATATTTTAGAATATTCTTTTTTACAAATTAAATAAAGATTGCTTAAACAATAAAAATTCTAATTAATTTGTTTTAAAATAAAAGTAATATTTTCAAATGTCAAAATAAAATAAATAAAAAAAGTAAATTAAAAAAAACATTTCATATAATTTTGGATTTTTCTATTATTTATTTCAACACTTTTGAAAAAAATAGTTAAAATTTTTCATGCTAAAATTAAATCAATTAATTAATATTAATAAACAGAAGATATTCTTTAAATAATTTTATTTTTTTTCTTTCATTTATAATATTTTTGTTTTAATAAACTAAATAGAATTTTTTTTAATTTTTGAAAATAAATTAAGCTTTTAAAAATAGGAAATAAATTTATTAATAAATTAATGTTGATGTAAAATTAAAAATTATTAGTAAAATATTTTATTAAAAATTTTAAATATTAAAGAAACAAAACAATGAAAGTTAAACTTTTTATTTCTTTTCTCTAAATTATAATTTGAATAAAAGGAATTTTAAAAATGTTTATTTTTTTTTAAATTATTATTGTTCATCAAATATTTACTTTTAATAAAATTAATAAAAAAATTTTTCTTAAATAAAAGGTTTTTTAGGAATATGTAAAAATATTTAATAGAGTAATTACCTTCTAATAAAACAAAATAATTCAAATTATAAAAATAAATAATTCTAATTTGGATCTAAGATAATAACTATAAATTTTATTATTTTTAGAGAGAAAAATGTAACTAATTTTTATTTTAAAAATATATTTAATTTTATGTTGACAAAAATATTTGTTTTATCTTTTACTACAATTTTAAGGAGGGATATAAATTTTTTGATTGATCTAATTTTTTTCGAGAGATTCGATAAAGTGTAAAGTAATTATGAGATAAATTTTAAAAGATTTAGTTTAATCACAATTAAGTGTTGATATTTTTAAATATTGGTTCTAAATTTGATATACATCAATCATTTAAATAGTTTTTATTTTTTGAATATGGTTTTTATTAACCTTTTATTTTATACATTTAATTAATTAGACGTAATAACTGATTTGATCTAATTTATTACGTGAATAAAAAAATTGAATAATTTTTAATCATTAGATAAGAAAGTTGATTAATTTTTTTATAAAATAATTAAGGATAAAAACAAAAGAAATATATAGAGAGAGATAGATATATAATTTAGTAAATATAATAAATAAATGTTTAGTATTTTGTTTAATGGTATGATTCAAATGTTGAACTTTTTTAAATTGCAAAAAGAGTGAGTTTGCATGTACTATTTTATACGTTATTAAGTTTTGTTAAAGTATTTAGGAAGATTTGAAGTTTAAGAAGAATTAGATTAAGAGTGATAAGGAGAATCTATTTAGATTTGTTAAGGTTTTACTTAAATTTTTTGGGGTATCTTTTTACTTAAGTCTACACATTCATTTTATTACTATTTTTCATAATTTTTTATTTTCTATTGCAAGTGATAAGTGATTAATTTTTTTTAATTGGGAATTTATTATTTTGGTTTTGGGGTGCGATCTTCTAAGCTTATTTCATTTAAATTAGAAATTTTTAAGATTTTTTTGTTCACACTTCTTTCAGTCTAAGTAAATGAGGTACTATTATTTACAAAAATATTTGATTCGCTGTTACTATTATTGATGACTTAAGTGTGCAATTTAAATATACTATTTTGATTCTTTTGACCAATCTATGGTAAATTCTGTTTATTTGAAAAAAAGTATTGTTGCTTATTTTAGAAGATATTTTTAGGGGAATTATGATCTTTTTTAGTATAGTTATTTCTTGAAGTTTATGGCTCAGAAACAATTTAAGAAGAGTTTATACTATATTTAATTTAATCTGTAGATTACTGAGAATACTACCTTTTAAATTTATTGGAGATTTATTAATCTTACTAACTATTTCTCAGTTAAGCAGAGCTTTATTTCTAAATATTAATAGAACTGTGTTAAGTATCAGCTAATTGATAGTTATCTTAGAGGTATTATTACTATTTAACTAACTCAGATTTCTTTTCAGGTTTTTTATAATGTTCTGAAATTATAAAAACTTCATTAATTGTTGTTTTTTCTGAAATATTTCCAAGCAATTAACACTATCTCATTCTGTAAAGTTAGTAAAAAGTAAATTATTTTCCTTCTTTGTTCAAGAAATTTTTACAATCAAATCCTTGTGATTCAAGATAAGAATTATCCCAAATAGAGTGCTCCTCATCTTCAGAGGATTCTAAGTTTTGGTTTTCTTTACTATTTGTTGTTGTTAACAATTATTTTTAAGAAATGTTTTTTTATTATTTGATAGGCTTATCAGTGTCTCTTTTTTCTAACGAGTTTTTACTCTCAATGGATTTGATAGCCTCGACAAATTAAGTAAAATTTTATGGAATGATACTCTTATGATGCTTTTTGTTTGAGTTAGTTTATTAATTTTTAGAGGTTAAAGTGTTGAAAGAATTGGCAGTTGGTGTATCAATAGTATCTGCAGAAGAACAAATTGACTATCTTAACTAACTACAATTTCCAAATTATTGAGATCCTGGGAAATAAGAATCGCAAGGAGAGTCAGCAAATTAAATGGATGATTACTTCATTTAGTTTGATTTTTATTCAATTTTTACAAATTTTTCTTATTTTAAATAAAATCTGTTAGTAGTTTGAGCCATTTGTATTTATGATTATAATTTTATTTAAGTGAGAAGCTCTTTTTTCTTCTTATTTTTATTTTGTATTTAATTATTTTACAAATATTTTGATTCTAATTATTTAATCAAATAAAAATACTGTTTATAGTTAGATATTTTAATTAACAATCAAATAACTTTAGTGTGATTTTACTATTTTTATATTGATATATCGTAAATCAAAAGTGTAGTAAGGATATAGAAAGATACTAGGACTCTAATGGAATTATATTTTTATGTATCTAAAATGATTACTTAATAGATACTAAAGCGACTATCCAAATAATTACTCTTTAAAATTTACGAGCTCTTTCTACAATCTTATAATAGAACTAAAAAAATATTTCTTTTCTTTTTTTTATGGCGATTTAAAAATAATTTAGTAAAAAAGTAATATTTTAAGGAAAATTGTAAGCAAATAAAGAAAGAAAGTTAATTATTTAGTAAAATAGGGACACCTTTGAGAAAATACATAAAAATTAAGATTAATAATTTTCAATTTTTGATTTTTGTAAATCTTTAAATTTAAGCCAGCTTTGTTAGAATTGTTTCTTATAGCTAGCTGTAATAATCATTTAAAGGGGAGAAATAGTAAATTAAGTAAATACTTTATTTATCGAAAAATCAAGCATTACTGTACTATTTTTCAATTCATGTTTTAAGAAAATAAATATTTAGTATTTTAAAATAGAAAGTAAATATCCTAATCATTAAGATAGACTTTTGTTTTTCTACAACGATAAATGTACCTTTTAAAAATTTATAGATATTTTTTTAATGGATATTATTATTTATTTAATACATAATAAAAATAAAAGAATAAAGTACTTTATGAAATCTTTTAAAAATAATGGACCTTTCCTAATGTTGAATTTTTTAATAAACCAGTTTTTTGAGTTTGTTTGATAATCAATACTAAAATGAAAACAATTAAAATGTAATAAATTAAATCCGCTTATTGTAATTGACAGAAAGAAAGATAAATACTTAAAAAAAGTATGATTTATCTTATATAAAATCAGCAAAATATTAGAAAAATTAGAGGATAAGGAATTTAATTAAATTTTTAAGGAAATAAATGACGTATTTAATTTATAAGGTATCTATATAAGCAGTAGATATAATTATTAATTTATAAAGTTAATACGTACAAAATAAATAACACTGGTAATTCTTATCGACGAAAATTTAATTAGAAATAACATTATCAAATAAATATAAAAGCATATTTTAAAAAGTTAAAATTATGGGGATAATCTAGAGGAGCTCTTTTAAATTTTTTTTTTTTTGATATCAAAGCAAATAATTTAAATATTAATTAACTTCTTAAAAAATGATCATATTCACTTCTCAATTTTGAAAATATTATTAATAATGATAAAAAACAAAACTATTGTTAAGTTGAATGAAAATTATTATTAACTTATTTTAAGCATAATAAAAATTATTGCTTTTTTTAAATAAATATATTTTTTAAAAATATCTTATACAAAAAATAAGCATAATATTGTGATTCCTCATAAATTTAGACTTTTATACATTAAAAAAAATTGAAAAAACTTTTTTCTTTCCTTATATATTTTCTAAAAAGTTTTGGAGTAATTTGGCATTTTTAATGAGTAATAACAGTACTTTAAATCAGAGCCATTAAAATGATAACTCTAATTTAATTATAAATGTGCACTGTTCGAAGTCTAAATTAAAATAATTGTGAATGAATAAAACAAACTCATCTAAAAAAATTTACTTCTATGAGTGTAATATATTATTTCAATTTTATAATGCTTGAATATTAAAAATGAAGATAATTATAGGAGTTATTTTAAATAAAGGTATATAAATAAGGGCTGGTGAATTTTATTTTCTATAAACAAAGCATCATTTTCAGAAACTAACATATGAATTACTTATTTAAAATAAAATAGATTTTTTAAAAATGTTATTATTGATAAAAATTTTCTTTTTGGCTAAAATATTATGGCTGAATTTCATTTTCAAGCAAACTCTTGACAAAATAAAGAAAATGTCTTATATAAATTCTTTTACAAATTATAAATAAAAGCCATAATATGGATTAATAGTTTACATCTTTTCTATTGGCTATTTATAAAAAAATTATTTATTAAGTTTTTTTAATTTGATAGTTGTTTGTTTATCAAATTTTTTTCTTTTATTTTGTTTGGAATGTGATTGATTATCTATTAAAAAAATTGATGGTAAAATTTAAAAAACAAATAACTTAAAGTAAAGAAATTAGTTAATTAATAATAAATAAATAACATTCATAGTTGATGATTGATTTTTAAATGTAGTAAATTAATTGATTCTATTATACAAATAATAAAATATGTATGCATATATTATATATAAATAATTAAATAATATTTTTTATTTTAGGAAAAATTTTATATTTATTAATTTTTAACGTTTAAATAAATAATTTTTTAATATAAATTTAATGAATTTAAAATCTAAAACTTTCATTTGGCAAGCTAAGAGCTAAGTTTTTATTATATTTGATGATTTTAGGAAAATTTTTCGTATTGTAATTTTTTGTCTTGTTTGGAATTCAATTTACTTATTTCAATTTTTTAATTTCTTGGAGAAGATAAATTTTGATCAACCAAATTTTATTTTAAGTTAGGAATTCTTTAGATTTATTACTCTTCTTAATTATTTTTGTAGTAAATAACTCTTTTAAGATATGACAGCACAGATGAAGCAGTATTCTGTATACTTGATTCTCTTGATTATTATAATTATGAGCTATTTTATAATTATTCACTGCTAACTTGGGTCTAATTAGTGATTTTTGTTTTTTACTATAACAAATTAGCTTAATTCTTGTTATCATTTAGTTAATTTAATTAGTTATTTGCAGAGGGACTTTAATTGGAGATGATATTAATTTATGAAAAATTGCCTTCATAAAGTTTTATTTGCTTTATTGGGATTTTCTTATCTTAAATTAATTTTAGAGCTTATTCTTAATCGATACTAGTTTTTTACCTTCTTTAAGATCTATTCTTTTAATTAAGAGGGATATCTTAGAGTTAGGAATAAGCATTATTAATTTCAGTTAGTTTTTGGGTAATTAATGAGTGATTTTCCTGATTTTGTAGATCATTTGATTATTTTTAGGAAAGTTCTTTTTTATTTAATTTTGTTGAGTTAAGTTAATGACTAACTTTTGGTTAATTATATTATTATTTACTAGGAGCATTATCATTTTATTCGAAATTTGAATATACTCTTTAAATCCTTTTGGTGAAACATTTTTAATCTGATTTAACAGGATTAGAAACATTTTAAGAGCTTTTCAACTTAGGATTTCTTGGAAATTCTTTTGTTTATATCAAATAAAATTGATCTAGATATATTTATTGAGATCTCAAGTCATTAATGGGAATTTCTTAACCATAATGAGATGAAATTATTTAAGCTTCTTTTATTGTGTCTAAACGCGATATATAAAAGGGTTGATAAAGAGAAGAGCGCAATCTATACATTTGGTAGAATGATAATTCTTCTCCTCTTATATCAATGAAGAAGTTAGTATCTATTCCCATACTTCTTAACTCATCATCATCCCATATAGAATATTCTTCTTCCTCTTCATCAGAGTTATCGTCATCTTCTTCTTAATCATCGCTCTTATCTTAGATAGCAAGTAATTAATTTTTTAGTTAAATTTAAGTTAATTTATATAAACTGAGCTCATTTATTAGTTATTATTTAGATTTATTGTTGCATTATTAGTAAAGTTAGGTTGATAATACTTACTTAGCAGGTATTTAATCATTATTGTTTGAGAAAGAAAATATTTCTTAGCTGCTTAAATTTTTAATGGGGTAGCTTTTACATAACAAAGCATTATTAGAAAAATTATTATTAGTTAAACTCTTTTAAGAGGCAATCTACAATTTTTAACTACTGACATTTGCTTAAAAAAATTTTAAGCTTAGTTAATTATTAACTAAAGATTCTTTAGGAGAATCAATAGTATCCATAGTTGTCAAACTAGTTTCTTATGAGTCAAGCATACGTTTCTCCTAAGCTTTAATTGTACAACTTTAAGGAGAATGTTAGCTCTTACTAGATTAGTTTTTGTTGATCATTTGATTAAAGAGGATTTATTTTTTGTTGGTTATTTTTTATTTCAATAATTAATTAATTTGATTATATATTTTTTATAAATCTTTTTTCCTGCGCAGCTCAACTTTTATTCTATCAAATTGTTACTAGTATATTTTGTTTTATTTAATTTATTACCCCAAATTCATAAGTACATTATTACTTTAAAATTTGTATAATTACATTTTTTAAAGTAAAGCTTTTTTTTATGCTCTTAAATTTTATCTATAGCAAAGTATGAAATTAAATAGGTAAACAAGATAACAAATAACTATTTTTAATGTTGATAAATAGTGTAATAAGAATTCATTCAATAAAGTTTTATATTGTGTGAATATCTAAGATTGCTTTTCTATTAGAATATATCAATTAGGAAATAATTAATTTATTTTATTTAGAATTCTAATAGATAGAAAATAGCTTATACCTTTTTATTTAACAGTTATCATAGTAAAACTTATAAAATAAAGTTATAATATATTTATATATATATATTTAAATTTCTATTCAGATATATTAATTGAATAATGTAAATTAAATATATTTTACAAACAAATAATCAATTAAAAACTAATCTCTAAAATATGTAATACATTAACTTGAAATTTTAACCTTTTAACTTCAATAATTTAATAACAAATCAAATAATTATTTTTAGCTAATCAAGTAAATAGAGCAAATAATTTAGTAGGCTTGAAAATTAAAAATCTATGTAGACAGCTAGTTGATTAAATTTTGTAAATAACTCAATCTAGTGGCAATTCTAATCAAGAAGTTTTTACCATAAATTGATTATTTTATAAAATTTAAATAATTTACTGATCTACATTTGATAATTAAGCATAAATAAATGTTATATTTTTGATAGTATCAATTTAGAAAACAAAGATTTGAAACTATTCAGGTGAAAATAAATCTATTTCATAATATTTGTTTTATTATTTAAAAATATCTATTTCATTTTTTAAAAAAAACCTAAAATAAGTTTAAAAAAACGAATTAATCTAAATCAAACAATTTCTTTTTTAATTAATTTTTCCAGAAATTTACCAAAAAAATTTAATTATTTCCTAATATAAAGAAATTACTGAAAAGAATGAAATCTTTTTATGTAAAAGTATGGAATAAAGAGTTTGTTTTTGCTAAGTTGAATTAAGAATTGGTGAAATTAAATATTTTTAAGCATAAAAAGATATTTCTTTTTATATTAGTTTTAAATAACTTTAAGATAAAATGAGTTTAAATTTCAAATGGCGTATTAAATAATTTTTTTTATTTTTAAAAATTACAATTTACACAAATTAAAAAAATTGCAATTTACATAAGTTAAAAAATTTAATTTACATCAATTTTTAATTTTTTGCTTACATTAATTTTAAAGAGCTAATTTTTTCTTATTCTCTATTACAAATATTCTGATAAGGTTTAATATTTATTAAATGAATAAAAAATATAAATATCAGTATACTATTAAAGTAAAATATTATTTTTTTACATTTCTTTTTACTAGAAATATATATTTTGTATATATTTGGATTGAAACAGTTCTTACACATAGCTAGCGTCTGATTGTTTCTAATTTTTTTATAGGTTTTTGAGGTAAAAAAGAAAGCTAAATGGTAATTAAAAAGAGGGTTTTTATAATTTTGTTTATTTATTACTTAAAAATGTTGTTAATTTTAAATCTTTATGAATTTTTTTCATTAAATATATCTTTAACTAAAAATATTTTGTTGAGAATTCTTATGTTTATTTGATCAAATTTAGGTATTTAAAAATATATAAAAAGACTTTAAATACTATGCTATTATCTTTTATTCCTTTTCTTAAAAAAAAAAAAATCTGATTTATTCATTAATCTCTCAAAAAATTTTATTTCTAATGCTTTTTTATCAATATTTTTTACAACATAACATTTAATAATTTTACAGTAAAAAAGCGAGAACATTTGTGGTTATAATCTATATATGTTAATTAAATTAAATTTAAATATATAAAACAGCTATGAGCAATATACAACTTAAGTAAAAGATAAAGAATTACATTTAATCTAAATTATTTAAGATTAAAAAGAATTTTTATCTTAAATAATACATTAATATTTAGATGTTAATACCTTAATTTTTTTTGATTAATCTTTAATTTAGAAAAAAAATATTGCAGAAAATCTAGATTTTTCTGATTTATACAAGCAATCTTTAAGCAGTAAAAAGCAATTATTATTTTTTTTAGATTGTAAAATTATCTATTTGAATGACTTTATGTTTGTTTTATTCTATATTAGCTTAAAATTGATAATAAATATTATCAAAATAAATACATTCTTTGTTTATTAGGAATATATAAAAAGTTATAATGATTTTACTTTAAATATTTATTTATGCAAATAAAGTTTAATTTAATTATAGAAACTATATTTATAGATGTTCATACAAGTTTTACTTAGTTTAATAAAATAATCTTTAAAAAACTTGGATAATATTGAATTTTCCAAATTAGTAGCTTTTTTAACTAAATTTAAATAGTTTTTGCAAGTAATTCTAGATATTTCTATCTTAAAAACCAATTTTACCTTTAAAGTTTTTGTCTAGTTCCTTGAATATAAATTACGCTCATAATTAAATACTATCTATCCTTGATAAAAATTATTCATAAATAAAACAAATATAAAAAAATTTAAAAATCTAAACCAGTAAATTTAAATTGATAGAGCTCAACTTAATTAGATTACAAATAATTTAAAAAAAAAAACATCTAATTTTTAAAAAACTATAAATTATAGTTTACAACATTCCTCCTTTAAAAAAATATGTTACAATATGTAATTATGTTGTACAAAATTCAAAAGCTTAAAATTCTTAATTACATTAAAAATGAGCGAATTTACTTTTTTAAATTAATTATATTTTCTTGGCATTAAATTTGCTTATTACTATTTAGTAATAATATTTATTAATTTTTTTTAATAATTAAAAGAAATAATTTTATTTTTTTATTAAATTCATATACTTTAAAATTAAAATTTTAACTTGATTTAAACTCTGAATATTCATTTTTTATTTTATTTTCCTCAAGTTAATTAATTTTCAAATAGTTTTGAAAATTCAAATAAAAATCTTAACAGCAATGGAACAAATATTAGTCTTCAACTAATTTACAAATTTTTTATAGTATATTTAGAAAATATATTTAAAAGCTAAACTGTGAATTAATAAATGTTAGTTTTCAATTAATTTACCATTTTTTATTTAAACTATCTTAATAATTTAAATAAAAGAACTAAATAATCATGGAAAAGTTAACTTTCACCTAAATATAGTTTTTATATTCTATTTAGAAAATTTAAATAAAAAAACTAAAATGTGATGGAATAAATCTAAGCTTTCAACTCATTGACAAAATTTTTATTGATTATATAAAAAATTTACATAAAAAAACTAAAATGTGATGAAAGAAAAGTAATCTTTCAGCAAATTGACAAAATTTTTATTGATTATACAAAAAACTTATATAGAAAACTAAAATGTGATGGAAAAATGTAAGCTTTTAACTAATTAGCAAATATTTTATTGATTATATAGAAAATTTACATAAAAAAACTAAAATGTGATGAAAGAAAAGTAATCTTTCAGCAAATTGACAAAATTTTTATTGATTATACAAAAAACTTATATAGAAAACTAAAATGTGATGGAAAAATATAAGCTTTTAACTAATTAGCAAAAATTTTATTGATTATTTAGAAAATTTAATGTTGATGGGATAAAATAACTATTAATAAGCGCTGTATGTAAATTTAAATAAACATGATAATTACATAAATAAAAAAACATGAAAATTATTATTTTATTTTAAAAATTTCAATTACTTGTGATCAATAATAGATTGAATGTGACTATAATTATTATTAATAATAAACTTATTTATTACTTTTTAGAGAGATAATTTATTTATATTTTCACATCAACTATATTTTACACAATTAAATTCTAAAAATAGAAAAATTAAAAATGATTTTTTATTTAAAATGAATATGTTTATTATTCATTGAGTAAAGGCAGTTTTTGAAAATTATTAAAAATTAAGTGTCTCAAAAGTATTATTTAATTAATTTGAATAATGCATAGTTATATTCAATTTTAAGCAACAAATTATAAAATAAAGATATTATTAGCAATTTCTTTAAATATTTTAAAAATAAGTTAAAAAAAAAGTATTTTATTCAAATAGTATTATAAGTTCCAGTACTAGATTATTCGCTAGATGAAGTTGTTCCTTTTGCCTTAAAATATCTTATTACTGAAGTAGTTTTAAGAAGTGTTAATTTAAATCCGTCATTTACTAAGTATGGAAAATCTGTCCAGAAACCATGGTTAGGAAGAGACTCTACACCAGTTAAACCGTATTTTCTTTTATTAATATAAGAACCTACTGCGAAGTAGATACCTGCAGAAAGAATAATGAAGATAAGTATTTTAAAGTTTTAATAAGACCCTCTTGCAGCTCCTTCACATCCATAGGGGCTTTGAATAGTAAACTTTAAGTGACAGGAATCTGTAGTGTCAACTGTCCAATTAGAACTTTAATCCTCAGAACATATAACTTAAAATGTAGATGTTTTTATATCTGTAGAAGCATTTGGTGTAGTTTTTATATTTCCTTAATCATCATAACTTATAGTTGGTGGCAAAATGCAAGTATCACCTTTTATATAAATTTTAATATTAAAATTATTATCCCTTGAATATTTTAAAATCTACCTCTATAAGTCCATTAAACACCTACTTTAGGATTATCACTATTTACAAAATCGTAATTCATTTCATTTGCGTTTGTCATAATATCACAATTTTAAGTGATTTCTCCTAAGATTTATAATCCTTCGTATACACTAACATCAACACCTTGGCAGGCAACTGTTTCACAGACATTGGTTACGTAAAACAAATCAAACATTCCCATCGTGTTAGAGCTATCTTTGATTTGATATCTATTTATATATTAGAATATTGTTTGTTTTCAATCACATTTAATCATTTTTAGTAAATTATCATTTTAATTTAAATTTTTTACCCGTCTTTTTTGTAAAGTGAAGAAAAATCATATTTTTCACCTGTGGATGGACTTTACCATTAACATGGGAGTTCTTTTCCTACTGCTATCAAAGAAAGTACTCCTAAAATAAACAGTATTTAGGATAATCTATTTGTGTTTCTCATATTTAAAACCTTATTTATTTTTTCACAAATTATAATTTTTTTGATAATTAATATTGATAAAAACTTCTTGTTTTTTTTTGTTTTTTGTATTTATGGTGTTTGTTTTAAAACTAAAAACGTAAAACTTAAAAGCTAAAGATTTGTTTTAAAAAAAATCTTTTTTAATCAATAAATACTACTCGTCTACCTTATTAAAAACCAAGTAATTCTTTCTGTATTTATTTGATATATTTAATCAAATTCTCTATTAAAAACAAATTTTTGTTTATCTTAGATTAATATATAAAAAGAATAATAACCAAATACTTATAATTTAAAATCTTTAAAAATACATTAATTTTTTACTTTAAAAAAAATTGTTCTTGTAAATTTTGATTCAAAATTTTATTGTTAATAATAATTAATAGAAATTTAAGAGAAATAATATTAATTCTTTGTGATTTTGAATTAATAAATAAATTTTATTTATTATCATTTAAAAATAAAATATTTAATCTCAATTATTTTTTAAAATTATTGTTTTTTATTCAAAATTAATTTTTAATTTTTTTAATCAATCTTCAAGTTATTTTTTTAAAAAATTAAAATTAAAAATTTATGTATCGAATTAATTTCTAAAAATGAAATATATTGAAAATCAAAGTTTAAAAAAAAATAAATATATTTTAATAAAATCTGAATTGATTAATAATTACTCTTTATTTTATGTGTGGATCAGAAAAATCAACCAAATGATTTAGTCTATCTTTTTTTATATAAAATCTAACAAGAGTTGAATCAAATAGATTAACTTATTTTATTGAATATGATTGTTTCTTTTGGTATTATAAATTAAATTTAGGTAGGTATGTGCATTTCAAATTATTAGAAGCTTTTTTATATATATTATATTGATATATAATAAAAAATAATGCTTTGTTAGTTATTAATTATTTCAATCAATTATACTACAGGTTTATTAAGTAAAGGGATTTTTATTTATAATCTAAATAGTTGAAATGCTTGAGGAGTTTAATGATATGCCAATACATCCTACTCATAACATAGTAAATTCAAAGTTTGCTTGACTGTTTAAGCAACTTTATAAGTAAAATACTCATTTAATTCATTTTTTGGGAATAAAATTTAGTTATTGAGTAGTAAAATTTCTGATTTTGTTATTAAGGAGACAAAACCTATCACGGAAATGCAAAGCATTATCAGCAATCTTTTAAAAGAAACGAACATCAAAAAAAATATATAAATTTAATTCGATAACCCTTAGCTCGAAAATATGAGAAACGAATTTAGTTCAAATACACTAAGCTTATAGACTAATTTTTATAATTTGATTGATGAAGAAAAAAGAGAACATTAAGAGCTCAAATTAATAAACAAATTTGCACACTTTGAAGTTTATAGTGACATATAGCCTTAGAATTACCAAGAAATATACAATTAAGATGCAGCAAATACAGAAATAAAATTGCCTAACATAATAAAAAAGATTAAGAAGAGAGTTAAAATAGATTTACTTAGAGAGAGGTTCTATTTGAATCGTACAAGACACAATATGACTTTGTGGTTATACAATTAAATGAAACCATCAAATAATGAAGAGAAGCAATAAAATGGAAAGGGCACAGGTTAAGTGCAAAAATAGAAGCTTAAACGTGATTTACAAAGCATTACAAATTATGATAAAAAGAATAAATAAGTGTAATAAGATCCTTTTGAAAGCAAGCATAATTTCAGTCATATATTAAATGTTTAAAATATTGTTGAAATGTAGTAATCTTTCTTTCCTCCTAAGGCTACATTTCCTATTAAGTTGTACTATCCTCTGAAAGAGTATATTTTAGATCTTTTATATTACAATATTATATAATAAAATGAATTTAGCAAAAATAAATTTTTGGTTATTTATTTTGAGGAAATATTTATAATTTATATTTATAAATAAAAATTAGTAATTGTTGTAATGAAAATGCTATACAGCCTCCATCTAATAAGATTTAACATATTAGAATGATTCCTAAGAAGTATGAAGGTTATGAAACTCATTTAGCACTAGGAAACACATTTATAATTAAGATGAAAAATCTTTTAACCTTTTTCTAGCATGTTACATAAAAGGGCTCTGACTTTGTTTATATATCAAACCAAATGGATTTAGATTATTTTTAGGTCAAGGTGCTTTACGATTATATAAGTAAAGTTTTTAAACTTTCCAAGGTTCATAAAGAGCAAAGAAGGAGAAGTTAACAAAAAAAAGATAGAGTTTAAGTCAAAATGCAGGAAATTAAGTAGCACATAAAAAATATTTTCAAAGATCTTTATGAAGAGCAAAAGGTTGAAACAATATTTTAAATAGAAGAAGTTTTTGTTAGTTATGGAGATATTTAAACAAGATTGAACAAATATTTTCACCCAGAATCTAAAGATGTTGAGGAAGAATATGTAAAATAAGTTGAAAAAACTCATAAATACGAATCTGATCTCAAAAAGGAAAAAGAAAGGGAAAAAGAGAAAGAAAGAGAAAAAGAAAAAGATGAAGATTATAACGAGGAAGATAACGTTAAAGGAAGAAAACGTAAAGCAAAAATAGCTACTTCAGATGTAAGGGCAAATACAAGAAGCAATAACCAAGCAAATAAAATGCTATAACTTTTTTGAAAATATTACTCAAAAAACTTAAACTTGTAATCCTATCTATTTAATAATAACCACTAATAATTAAAAAAAATTAAGTAAAAATAAGCATAATAATACAATAATAAATGTTTAAAATAAAAACAAATATAATAAATATTTTACCTCACTCACTAAATTTCTCTACTAAAATGCATGTTAAAATTAATTAAAAAAATAGCATCATAGTAATGATTCCTCATATTAATTTAAATTTATTTTTAAATGTTTTTTATTTGTTGATAAAGTTATTGAGAAAAGTTAATTTTTCTAAAATACCATTTATAATTTACAATTATCTTCTTATGTTAAAATTAACATAGCCCTTATTATGTATGACAAATAAATAAATAGCTAATAGGTTGATTAATTGATAGATACATTTAAATAAAAATCACCAATTAAAATATATTAATTAAAGAAGGAAAAATAGAAAGTCATAAAGAAAAATTATCCTTTAATAAAATTAGGCTTCTTTTTTAATTGTTTTTTATTATCTTTCTTGGATTTAAAGAAATTAAAAAATAAAAATTTGTGCAAAAATCTTTTGAAATTCTGAAAATATCTTTTGATAGAAATCAACACTAAAAGAAAACAATAAATAATTAGGTAGAAACAAAAAATTTGAAAATGTTAAAAGGTGCAATTGATTCACTCGATAGTAAATAAGCAGCTCTTTTCAAAAACTTAGTTGTAATAAATATATATTATTTTGCAAGATGGATTACTTAAAAGGTTTTGGCTGTCTTCTAAATATTTCTTTCAATATTTATTATTAACTAATGGGATTATACATATAGAAAATTAACAAAATCCTATAAGATTATTTTAAAAAGTTAAAGAGAGCCAAATCTTGCAAATGTCTGAAAATATTTTATGACATCTACTTTAACAAAATTTTTAATTATATAGAAATTCTATGAAACTAAGTAGTACAAAAAAGGTCTTAAGTAAGCTGACAAGCTATTAGAATAAAAGCCTAACCATGCAGGTTTGCTAACACTTTTATTAATATTTTATGTTATTTACCAAAAAAATTTTTAAAAATCAGAATCCATGGCTATGAAGGCTATATTCCTCTATTTCACTGGATAAAAGAGTGAAGGATTGGATCTATCAAAGAAGGTTTTATTTATTTAAATATATAAAATAATTTATCTTTATAATTAATATGAATTTATATCTAACCTATTCAAAATGATATATACAGGCTTTGATGAAAAATTTAAAAAGTGACATAGCTTGGCATATTCACGGCATTATTAATAGAACAAACAGAAATTATTAGGAAGCCATCAACTGTTACAAGAAAGCTCTTGATATTTCTCCAGACAATGTGCAAATTTTAAGAGATTTAGCTTTACTTTAAGTTCAAATTCGTGATGTAGAAGGACTTTGTGATACTCGTAAAAAGCTCCTCTTAAACAAGGAATCTTTGATTATTAATTGGGTTGCATACGCTTTTTCTCTTCACTTGGTATTATATTGTAAAAAAGAGATATAAATAATCATATTTTTATTGTAAATATAGAAAGGTTCAATTGAAGAATGTTTAAAAGTTATAGATTCTATCATCAACATCACTAAAAATAATCCTCTCAAGGGTATTGAAAAAACAGAAGTATTGTGTTTTTTTATTAAAAAATGAGTAAATTTATGTAACAAAAACTCACAATTAATATTAGTTTTGCTTATATCACGCTTAAGTTTATGCTGATGGAGGCAACTATGAAATGTAATTAAAGATACTAGAATAAAACGAAGAAGGTATTTTAGATAAGGTTGCACTCAACGAATAAAGAATTAAGGCTTACTTAAAATTGAATAAATAGGACTAAGCAATTTAATGCATTGAGTAATTCATATTTAGAATTTTCTTTATTTATTTAAAAGATTTGCTGAAACAAAACAACAAAAAAAATGCAATTTTAATTTTAAACAGCATTTTGAATAAAAATTATTATCTAAAATTTTATTTTTAACATAGAAAACTCATTGAGATCAATCCTTAAAATAGAAACTACTTCAATCTCCTTAAGTAAGCTAGAGGATTGCCTGAAATTCCTGCTAATGAAGAAGAGAGACTTAAAATTGTCAGCTTCTTTGAAGAAATAGGCGCTAAATACAATGTAAATAAAATGATTAAATAATATTTTAAAGCTTAAATTACTATTAAAAATAGAGCAACATTATTTCATATATGGCTTTAGATTTCTCAAAAGGCCAAGATTTTGAAAATAAACTTATTAAGTATATTACTCCCTATTTCCGCAAGGGTATTCCCTCTCTTTTCTCTGAATTGAAACACCTTTACTAAGATAATGAAAAGGTTTAAATCATTGAAAAAGTTCTTCTCAACAATTTAGCTTCTTTACAAAAAGAATCAAAATTCCCTAACTCTGATGCTATTGAAAGCCCTTGTTGCCTTTTATGGAATTACATGCTCTTAGCTTAACACTTTGACCGTGTTAACTAATTAACTAAAGCTCTTGAGTACGTAAACCTTGCAATCAATCATACACCCACATTGATTGAACTCTATTTAGTTAAAGCTAAAATCTACAAGCACTAATTCAATCACAAGGTAGCATTTGAGAATGCTGATAAGGTAAAAAATAAAAAATTTAAAATGGCTATTGATCTTATATTATATTTATAAATAGGCAAGAACTATGGATTTAGCTGATAGATATTTGAATAACAAAGCAATCAAGTATGCTTTAAGATGTGGATTTTTTGATTAGGCTAACGACTTGCTCAGATTATTCCTTAAAGACCCTTCTGAAGGTAATCCCTTCGAGTTATAAACCTTATGGTATGAAATTGCTTAAGGTGAAACCCTTCTTAAAAAGGGTGAATATGCTAGAGCTTTGAGAATGTTTAAGTTCGTCCAAAAGGCTTTTATTGATATTTATGAGGATTAATTCGATTTCCACACTTATTGTATTCGTAAATATAATTTAAACACATATACCAATCTTCTTAACTATGAGAATGGTGTTTACAACTAGAAGCCTTTCATTTATGGAAGTACTTTGTTAGTCCAATCCTTGATGGAATACATCACTGTCAGACTCGTAGAAGTAAATTGATTACTTAAATAAAATGAAAAATTTTCCCTAATTTTTACTTTGCATAAAATAGATTAAAAAGAAAGAGGAAGAAGAACTTAGAATTAAAAATATGACATAAATGGAAAAGAAGAAGTGGAAAAAGTAATAGGAAATTGAAGCTGAAAAAGCTGCTAAAGATCCTAATGTTGAATTTAGAAAAAAGCATGACTTAGATGGAGAAGAATTCAGAAATTCTCAACCTTTAGTCGAAGCCAATCATGTTGCAAAGCAATTAATCCACACTAAAGTTTCAAATCCTCAATTAAAATTCAAGAGTTCTTATGTCTTAGTTGATTTCTATATTGAAACAAACAGACCTCTTCTTTTAATTAAGGCTTTGAACAAGGTTATTTCTTCTAATCACTGTGCTAATGGAATCCATTTAGCTAAATTGAAGGCAGCTATTTACTGTAAATATTCAATATCTATCTATCTTTATTTTATAAGAATATTATTTATTTTTATTATTTAATAAATATAGTGGAAAAATTCTTAAAGGGTGATAAATTGAATGAACACGTCAAGAAGTATAGCGAAGAAGCTTTACACAATATTTTAAATGGCAAAACAATTGAACAATTTAACACTGAATATATTAGTAAAAATACTAGCTCTAATGGTTGCTACAAAAATGCTCTTCATGGTAACATTTTATTTAACGAATAATAGTTAAATATTAAATAATAAATTACTTTATTAAATAGCTTTAAAGTGTGATATCGTTTTAGGAAAGGCTAATAAAGAATAACTTTTGAAGTTCCATGAAGATTTACTCATGAATAGAAATGACTTAACACTTTAATAAGCAACCTAATTATTTGATGAATTTATCAAGCTTAACGATTTCAATTACAAGAACGAAGTTTCTGTAATATATTTTGATTTCAAAAAATTATTTAATTTATTAAAACAATCCAATAATAAAAGGAAAAATTATAGAAGTAGTTCCCTGAAAGTGAATACTACTTTGGAAAGTATAGATTTGATGAAAAGACTCATCTTGAATTAGCTCAACAATAATAACAATAAGATTCAAACAAAAAGTGAAATAAAAAGTGATAAAAAATATAAATAAAATTCAATTAATTTGCTAATTATATACATTTATTTAAATTCTGTATTATGTATTAACTAAATCTTGATTATTCAGTATGCTTTTTAGAATTTAAAAATAGCTAGCTGTTTATTATTAAAGTATTTTATGTTTCTAACAAAAGTTTATATTAAATATTTTAATTAATAAATTTAAATAAAAGTAAGATAAATAAATAAATTTTGGTGATTTAAAATAAAAAATTAGCAATAATAAATTAAATAAATAAAAGCTATCTATTATTTCTAATTCATAAATTCTAAATATATATAAACAATATTCAAAATTAAACATTATTAATTAATTAGTTAGTTAGTTTGTTCGTTTTCATTAATTTTTTTCAAGTTAATAGAAGTTAATAGGAACTTCAACTCTTTCTTAATCAAAGGTCGCATAAATTGAGTGTATGTTTCCTTCTTTAATCCATTATGAAAATGATGTAAAATCTAAAAACTAAAATTTTATAAAAAAATTTTTTTAATTGATTTAAATGAAATTAGAAAAAGCTATTATTACTCCTTTATTCTAAGTATCTAAACGAGTAAAAATCTATGCTACTTATTAGGATAAATGCTCTTTATTTTATTATGCCCACATATTAAGCTTTTATACATTAATTTAGTTTCCACCATATTTTTTATTAACACTTTCTCCAAGAATCATAAAAGCTGCTTTCCAAGAATCTTCAATAAATTCAATAAATTCTTTTCTTGATATTTTATTATCATTATCTTTGTCATATGCCTTATAAGTATCTATTTTATTTAAAAATTTCATTATTTATACAAAAAAATCTTTCTGTTTTTTTAAATTACATGTAATTCTATAATCTTTGTCTTTTATCAGTTAACTCAAACCTTTTAAGAAGTCTTCTTCGCTAATATAGTTCTATTTTTCCTAATTTGCAATTTTAAAAAGTGCTTTGCTATATTTTTGTTGATTTAATTTCAAAAATCTATTTACTTTATCAAAAACATTGAATAGCCTCTCTCCAAGAGGAGTATAACGTATACGCTTTATGTTAAAATTTTCTAAAACTGCTAAAGCATCATTAAACTTGTGCTTGAAAAGTTTTCCGTTTTAGGCTTAGCTTGCAAATGCTTATTTAATAAATTCTTCAAATTTAGGATCAACATTATTTTAATTATTGATTTGTACTTCATTAGCATCTAAATAACATTAAAAATTATTTTATTAAAATTTATTTGGCAATAATGATTAATATTAATAATTACTAAACTTTTTAGTTGGATTGTTTCCCATATTTCAAAAATAAAATTATAAAAATTATTATTATCGATTTGTGTTTTCTATAAAATTTCTTAGTTGATTGATAAATCTGATTAAGCTAAACTTCTTATTTTTTAATTAAAAAATATTTATTTTGATGAATTTAACACTTAATTGATATATAAAATGAATATTAAATAAAAATTCATAATTAGATGCATTTAAATTAAAAGAATTTAATCTTAAATTGTCTATTATTATTATTTTAATTTCAAATATTTCTAATCGTAATTTAAACATATTAAAAATAAATTATTATTTTAAGCTTACATTATTCACAATTTATATAACTACAATAAGCATAGAAAAATAGAAACACAAAGTTTAAATTGCCTTTAAAATACTTCAAATATTTTTTCTAAATCTTCAATATACTTTACATAAAAATTAAAAAAAATAAGAAATATACATAAAGAATTTAAAGGATTGTTTTATATTTAATGAACTTTAATATATAGTAAAAGATTTCACAAATTAGTAGATATGGTTTATGTATGTATATAAGTAGTTATACCTAACTAACTAACTAGTTAACTAATTTATTTTTTAGTATAAGTTTTTTTATTTATCAAGTTTGAAACAGTTAAAAGCTGAAAATAACTACGTGATGAAAAAGATTAAGAAACTATCTAGATAAATTAATACTGAGTATAGACAAACTGAAATTTAATTTTGAGCTAATTCGATAGTTAGAAGCTGCATTTTATTAATGTATTTTTAAACTGCTGTTTTGATTTCTGAGTGTTAATTCTATTTAAACTATCTAAATTTGAGTTGAGGTAATTTATATATGATTATTTTTATTTTACAAAATAGAAAGAGAATTCAAAATATCTTTAATAAGTAAGTAACAATCAATCAATTTCTATTCTCAAATATATTTTGTATAATTGGTGGTGCTTATTTAAACTTAATTTATTGAAATTAGTGATTTAATTATATTATTATTATTATTGTTATCCTTTTTCATTACTAAGAATTTTAATCTTCATCTATGAGATCTTCTGTGAAATACCTAAATTTCTTTTCAAGTAATTGCAATTCATCTAATTCAGAAATGTCTTGATATTCATTACTTTCTTGAACTTAAAATTGGTTCATAAATTTATGATTTCTTTTTTTTCCTGCAAAATTGTGCACAATGACTGATATATCATCTCTGTATTGAGTATTTCGGCAAACTTTTTTTTTCTATTTTTCAATCAAGATTTCATTCTACTCTAAAATACTTGGAATTTATTCCTAAAAAAATCCCTTTTGCTTTCTTATTTTCTTCTTTTTTTACTGGAGAGGAATTTAAGATTCATTATTGTAGGAATTGTAACTCTCTTCATTAATACTGTAGTCATTATGAATATAATCTAACTCCATATTATGATATTAGCCACTTTATTCAACCGTTTCTTCCTTAGCTACATTTTAAATTGAGTTCTTACCATAAAGCTCAGAAGAAATTTCTGGGAAATTTAATCTTAAATTTTCTGAGAAAGTCGACTTTTACCTATTTTTTTAGTTTTTACTCTCTTACATTTGCATGCTAACTGAATTTTCTTCTTGTCTGTTGTTCATATTTTCATCTTTTATTTGCTAATTCTAAGAAGCTTACTTTTTAATTGTACTGTATTCTAAATCATGTTCGCTTTAAATAAATCCACTACTTATTTTATAATGGTAGCTATCCTGATCACTGCTTTCGGAGCTACTTGAAGATTTTTCAATTTAACAGTTTCTATCTAGTCTATAGAGGAAGCGATCACTTATCTCGTTAACATTTAATCCTTTACATTTTTCTTTTTGCTATTAAATGTCATTTTGCTTTGAAATTGTGCTTTAAATTTAATTATGGTTATTGTTATTAAAATTATTGTTTTATTAGCTTTAAAAATTTTGAGATTCTTGAGATTAATTATTGAAAATGTTTGGCTTAGAATTAGTAAAAAGGGAATTGTTGATTTTAGATGAATTTTGTGTATTGATAGCATCATTATTATTATTTTTTAGTTAAGCATTTATTTGAAGTTATTATTCTTAAACAAATTCACTTTTTTATTAAGAAGGAATAATATTGTTTTTGTGTTGACTTTTCATTTAATTGATTTCCTTTTTAAATTTAAGAGCTGACTCTGCAATTTAAGACGTACTATTATATCTTTCTAATACTGTATAATAGTCGCTAGTATTAGAGAGCTTTTTCCAATCTATTTCTTAATTTTATTTCCTAAGCAAGATATCATGAAGCATATCAGTAACTTGCTTTTAAGTATACCCAATAGAAAGGTAATACTTTCTCATCTTTTATATTTGCTTTTGTAACTATTTGAAGGCTTAAGAGTTTTAAAGCGCTTGCAACTCAGATTACTGAACTTGCTAATTTGATATGACTTGGTTGTAATTGTTAGACTAACATAAATTAGCTGTATTATGCTACACATTTTAATTGTTTTAATATTAATAATTATTTTAATCCATTGTGGAATGAATGCCTTAAACAATAAAAGCTTTAGCTGTTCCTATTTAAGTCTTTATTTTAGCGATACAAATTCAATATGAAAGAAAATAATTCTAACAAATATCTGAGCTTTATTAATACTTTATCAACTATAAAACAAGTTTTAAAATGCAATAAATTGTTAATTTATTATAATTGTCCTCTTGAGTTTGCTTTCAATCAGAGAACAATGTGTAGGATAAAATTATTTTATGTACTATTGATTTAAAACCTTCTTTTAAAAAATCTAAATAAAATGTTGTTTAAACTATTTATATGATTTGTGTCACTTTAATGTGTGATTTTCTTTTCTTTAATTTTTGCAAATTTTCTTCTATTAATTAATTAATTATTTATTTCACAACAATGCTCAAGCTATTTATAATAATTCTATTGTTTGTACATTTTTTTGATTTTACTCTTTAAATACAATCAATCAAAAAACTTCCAATTTTTTTTTTTGAATAATTCTTTGTGTACCTTTTGGAACTATTTGGTTAGAATTTTAAAAATACTTTTTAATGTTTCTTGATTTCATTTTTACTATTTTTTTTTTCAAATTTGATTTTTTCTAATTCTTATCTAAATTTTTATAAATTGAATACTCACTTTTAGCAGATTTTACAGAAAAATATTTTATTAATTTATATTAAAATTTTTCATTTTTTTTTATTTAAAAAAAATGAAGAAAAAATAAGTATTAATCATTTTTTATTTCTTTAAATCTTTTAAAATTCCAAATAATAATATCGAAAATTACTAAATTTTTTTAAATCTATTTTTAAAAAAATATTTTTAATAAATTTTTACTTTTAAAATTTTAACAAAGTTAATAAGCTTTATTAAAATAATTAATTATACAAAACATATTTTAATTTATAATATATTATGATAAAATTTTAATTATTATTGTTATGAAAAGTAAATTTCAGAATGGGTTTTTACTGGAAGCATTTAGCTTTTAAATTAAATATTAATGAATTGCAGTTCTTTATGGAAAAAGTTGAATAATAGATAGTTTTCTTTATGTTTTGGATAACAAATAAAAATAAATTTATTCTGATAAAATATTTTGTTTAAAATAAAATTTAACACTAAAAAAAAGAGAGGAAATCAGTCAGCCAAAATTTAATAAATTAGCTAATAAAAACCAATAAATTTTTAGAATATAAATTTATTCAGAAATTAGTTTGAAATAAAAATAAAAAGAGTTATATGATTAGCAATTATTATTATAAATAATTAATAAAATCATAAAAATACTTTTTTAATGAAAATATAATTTTTTTTTATTAAATAATTACCACTAAAATATTGAAAGTTAATTATTAATTTTTTAGATTGCATAATAAAAAATAAGTAATAAAAACAAATCAATAGGTTATTTTTCAGGATAGATACATATCTCTATTAGTTCTATTGGCAAGACTAAATAAAATATTTTAAGAAGAAATTTATATTTTAAGGCATGGAACTAAATGCAAATCAAAATACATTTGGTATTATCCCTTACTAGCAATAACAATCAAGCAATAAAGGATTGATGTAAATATAATCTCCAAATAAAAATTAGCAGCGTAGCCCTCTAAAAAGTAATCCAACTTTCCAAAAAGAAATGCTCATATAAAAATGTGAAGATGCAAATCCAAACCTATTTAAAAAATATCCTCATATATATCATAATGTGATGGAAATTATTGATCAATTCTCAAAGGAAGGAAAGATAAATGAAAATAGCATAGATTTTCTTTAATAAAAAGTGCAAAAAGAAATATAATTTCAACTCAACAAGCTTAGGACAAGCAATAAAATAGGTTTAATTGAAAATCTATTCTATAACAATCCTACTCTTTAGCAGCAAAGTAGGTATATCCACAATAGCTTTATAAACTCACCCATGCAAAACAATATTCAATAAAAACTTAATGAAAATTCAGTTAATGGTGATTAAAAATTAAAAATGCAATAAAATAAAGCAGCTAATTCAAATGGCGACTTAAACTCAGTAAAAATATAAAATATTCATGGAAGTAATTAAAGAAGTGAATCAACAAATAGAAGAAACTCACCTGTTATTAAGCCTTTAAATTTAGGAATAATTAGCAACTAGTTGAGTCAAGCTGAGACACCATAAAATGCTCAAAATTTATCTTCCAATAAGGCTAATATATATAGTGGCTTATCTAGAAACAAATAAATCCCATATTACGGGAAAGCTGCTAGATCGTCAAGCTATATGGGCGATGTTGCTAAAAAGAATTTAATTTTGGATTAAATTTTGAAAAAGAAAGATAGCACTGATGCTAGTACAATATAAGAAAATGATAGAAAATACAGTTAAGTTCATAGAAGATTGAATACATAAGAATTTAATAATAATGATTGTTCAAGTGCAAACAAAATTTAAAATTAGAACTCTTAAAATCATAAGAACGGCTATTCTAATTTTAGAGAAGAAAATCAAATTACAGCATAATTTGACATACAACCTTAATCCAATAAGATTAGTTAGCATCAGCAAAATATAAATTAGCCAAAAAGCTTTGGAACTATAGCTTAAAATAATATTCTAAATACTACAGCAGTAAATCACTAAGATTTAGAAAAAAATAGGAACAACAAATAAAACTTAAACAAGAGTAATATTGATGAGTAATATTAATAAGAGATAAAGAAACTCATCGAACTAGAATAAGAATATGAAAAATAAAGAATATAGAATATAAAAGACAAAGAAAAAATAGTCTATAATACTATTAAGTAGCAATGGGATAAATAAATAGATTGGAAAAAATCAGAAATATTAAAAGAAAGAGAAAAAGATAAAGAATATAAAAAAAAAATTGAAATACTTGTTTAGGAAGAAATTAATCTTAATAATCTTAAGAGTAGCGAGAAAAAATGGCAGGCTGTATAAGATAAGTAGTAAGTTCTTTAGTAAATATAATAACAGAGAGAACAAAAAGAAAGAGAAAGAAGCAAGGAAAAAGAAAAGGAGAGAAAATATATTTTTGAGAATGAGCTTACAATGAAAAATGAACAAGAATAACAAAGGATAATAGAATTAAATAAGAAATAGTAACAAAATATTATGATTTAAAATCATATCCAATTATCAAAGAATATGAAAGACAACCAAGAAAAATAGACACGTCTAGAGGAAATAAAAAGAATCAGAGATCAAATTGCATAACAGCATATAATAGATCAAAGGAAAGATGAAGAATATGTTCATCGTATTGGGAAAATATCCAAACGTCTTTTTTGATATTTTATTTGAAGAAAAAACATTTTTCCTTTTTATCCTCCTAATTGTTTAGTTAGCAAATAAATTTTTCCCACGTTAACCCAAACAAACAATAAAATCATTAATACTATTTATAACAATCGCTTACTTTCAAGAAAATTTTGAAAAATAAACTTTAGAATTTATGAAATTATTTAGAATTATAGTTTAACATGTTTAAAAAAAATTAATTTTTAGTAATTTTACAAATTAAAATATTTCAGAGAGTGTAAAAATATAAATTAAATATAAAAGGGTCTATCAATAATTTATTTATTATATGTCTATTATTTTGTAAATAAACAATATTAAATTTTAAAATATCATTTACTTAAATTATATTTTTTAATTATTTAAATATTACAAATTCTATTTTTTAGATTAATAATTTTAGACCTTTCAAAATAAAAAAAAATTTATGATATTTTCTTGAAAAAAGATTAAGAATTTATATTATTTTTTTAAGAAATATAAATTTACAGTATTTTGTTATATTTTAAGAACGAATTAATATAATTCTCTTTATATATTAAAGATATAATAGTAATATAAATTTTTTGACTGCTATTAATTTGATTTAATTTATTATTAAGAAAATATTTTAATAAAAACTTTACTTTTAATAGATATTTTTACTTATTTTAAATAAAAATTATCTTTAATGACCTAATGAGAATATCTATTTTGAATTGTGGAAAGTTTTATAAATTTCTTGTTGAATATTAAATTGTTAGCATAGCTAAAATAATTATTAAAATAAACTAAAAATTATTGAAGCAAAATTATACTAACTCTTACACAATATTTAATAATTTATTCTTATTTAATAAATTAAAATGGAATTTTAATATTAATTAATATAATTTAAATTTATTTTTTTATTTGCAGCTAATTATTTTTTAAAAGTTTAATTACTTTAAATGTTCTAATTAATTTGTGAATTTAGTTTTGAAATTTTAAATTATTTTATTAATTAAATAATTTAGCTTTATTTATTATTTATCTATCTACTGTCTAATCCTTAAAATAGCCAAATTTTTGAGTCTTTTATTTGTAATATTTATTATTATTCAAATTATCTCAGGGGAAAATTTCATAGAAAGTAATTTATAGATAAAAATTCAGAAAAATTTTCTATAAATTTACCAAATCAAACTAGAGGATACATTTATAACTAACTAATCTTCTTCTTTATAATAAATTGATTAATGAAGAAAGATTGAGACTAATATATGTTAACTTAATTATTTAGTTTTTTACTTTAGTATTATTGAGCCAATTGAACTAATTTTTAAAGTCGAAGAAATGAAATAAATAGTAAAAGTAAATACAATAAGTTAACTAATAAACATATTATTAAATACAAAAGTATATTTGAAATCTATATTATAAAAACCTCTATCTATATTATATAGATTTTGTTCATTTAAAGTATTGATTTGTTTTATTAAATTCTATATCAAAATCCAGAGAATGGAGTATACGATTTATCTAAGTGTTAATTAATTTAGGAGTATAAATAGAAAAATTATAAACTGCTTGATTTTATTATATTTGAAGAGTTTTTTGTTTGATAATAATTATTATTTTTGTTATTGATTTATGTTAGCGATTATAAGTCGAAGGAGAATATCTATTTATTTATTATTATTATGTATTTATATATACATGTGCGTGTATTTAGATATTCATTATGAAATTAATATAAATAATATGGGTTAATTTATTCTATTTGGAATCATTAATATAAAAGGTTATTTGTTCTAATGAATTATTTTATCAATCAATAAGCTTTTCTTTTATTCAAAGTATATGCTTGTTAGAAATCAATCGCCTCGATACATTTCCCAAGTAGAAGATTATTTCTTTGCCACTTGTATTTAAAATGACATCATTGGGTATATGAAAAGTGTGTGTTTACAAAATAAGATTGCTTGTTTTCTTCATAAAGTACTCTAAATGTATCATAATCTATTAAAACAGAAGAATCTATGCTCAGATCTTAGTGGAAGTATTGCATTGCAAAGTCCTTTTGATTATATTCATTACTGCCCACCGCGCTCAAAGATGAGAATAATCCCCCTTTCTTATCAACCTATATTTTGATGGAAGATTTTTTAGGTTTTTTGCTCATCAGCTGAGTTATCCAAGTCTTTTTGGTATCAAAAATAGGGTTATCTCTACCAGGAGGAACGCGGTTAACCTACAGGATGTGTATTTATTCATCATCACAAAAAGAAACATGGCGATTGCATTAAGGAATTTCTTGTATTTAAGAGCTTGCGCTTAGCTGTTATTAAAATTGTTAGCGCTATTAATTTAAAAAATCAGAAGAGGATTCTTGGCAAGAATTAGGCACTTCTTTAATTGCCTCTAGTTGATAAAGAGGTGTTGAAGAAGAATAATCTTCGTTGGAGTGATCAGAGTACCATTAACTGTTAAAATCTTCTTAAAATTACTGGTTGCCTTTGACGATAGTATTGCGGATGTATTATCTCCTTTCTTCAATTTGCTAAGGAGTATATCTAGAGGGTGGTTTTTTGTCTAAATAAAATTTTGAGAGAGATTTTTTCATACTTGTTTTTGTTTTTTTGGAGGCTGTGTTGCTGACATTTTTGTCTTAAATTTTTTGCTTGTGATTGACTTTGGAGTCTTTTTTGGATTTATTGACTTTTTTGGATGAGTTTTTTTTCTTTTGAGCCATTTTATTTAAGGTTTTTTTTAGTTTATCTTACTAGAGTTATATTAATATTTATATTAATCACAATTTTTTAGTAAATTTTTCTGTTTGGTAGATTTATAAGTTTTTTACTTATTTTTGTAGTAAAATTTAGGAACTATTTGTTATACTTAAATTTTTTACTTTTTTATGTATTTATTTTTATAATAAATATAATCAAATATTTTAATTTTCTTAAGATCTTATTAGAAATTATTCATCAAATTTAATTAACTTCTCAACTTCCATATGTATAAATTTACATTCAAAAAAAAGTTGCTTTATATTTCTTTCTCTCTCATCTTTTTATAGCATAAGAGTCATTATAATTTTATTTACATTAGTGAGGTACTTACGTTTTACACCTCAAAATATTTTTTTCTAATATATATTTCAAAGTAAATAGAAAGATAGCTATTTTATTCAATTAATAAAAGTTTTTAATATAAATCTATTCTAACAAATTTATTATTTTTAAACTTCTTTAAGAGAGACATTTGCAATTAATTCACCTATAAGTAGAAAATAGGGCTATGTAAATAAAATTATTAAATTCTAAACTTTTATATGAATTTATTTAAGAGAAAAATCATTAAAATTAATATTTAAACCCCTATTAACAATTATTTCGTTTAGATTCTAACAAAAACTAATAAAAACGAAATTAGAGATAAATAATCAAATGAAAAAATTTAAATTTAAATTATCTATAAAATTAAATTTATAAATTATTAAAGACTAATCTGACTACTAAATTATATCATGAAAAAATAAATATACATACATGCTTAAAATTAACGTTAACATTTTTCTCCAAGAAACAATAATATTTTATTTCAAAATTTCTTTCTTGAAAGTTTTTTTTATTTAAATATTTTTCTAACTTATTTCAAAAAAATGATTTTAAATTTCAAATAAATTTAATCAAGTAAAAAAATTTTTTATAAAATAAATCAAACTTCTTATTCGAGCAACTTAATTATAAATAAATTAAAATATTCTACTTCTAATAATTAATTGTTAGCATATCTCATTGAAAGATAGATTCTTTAATTCATAAATATTTTAATAGAAATATAAAAATATTCCTTTTTTTGAATAAAATAAAATAAATGTTTCGTTCTAAAAGAATTTAATAATGCTTTGAGAAGAAATATTTGAACGAATTGTTATATATCTAGCTTTTATCACATTTTAGAATGGATTTTCATAATTTGGAAAAAAAATAGTTTATATAGTTAGATTTTAATCCATTCTATATTGTTAAAAAAAACCAAAAAAAATTAAGGATATGATTATTTATTATAAATCAATTAAATTCAAAAACTAATTTATTGTGAAAAAATGCAAATGGGCTTCACAAATAATTTCAAAAAATAATTGAACTGATTTCTGTAGTAATTAATTAATTTATTATTTTTATTTAAGATATTTTGTGCTGAGTTGATCAAACAAAGCCATAATTTTGAAAATTAAAAAGCAATTTTCAAAAAAGAAAACTCATTTGAAAATCTATAAATATAAATTAATTACTATTAAATGATGTTTATGTGTTTATTTCATTATTTTATTAAATAAATCAGCGATCAATCATTTGATAAATAAATTAAGATTTGATAATAATAAAACTAAAAACATTAATCGCAATATTGACTTTCTTACTAATTTAAAAAAGAAGAAGAAGTTAAGAGGTTTATCATTAATAAAAAAAGAAACTACTTTTTACAATAAATAAACAAGAAGTATAAAGGAATGGACAAAAGAAGCATTCCAAATTAGCCAGTTTCATGGTAGCATCCTTTTGTTGATGTATTTAGAAAGTTTTGTGTATTTGACTCTTCAAACAAGGCAAAGAAGGGAGGAGTAGCTGATACTTAAGTAAATATTTTATTTTAGTCTAAACATTTTTAAAAATGCTAAAACAAAGGCTCTTTAAGTTAAGTTTAAAACATTAATAATATGAAAGCATTCAATGTATTTAAATATTAGTTATGAAATTAAAATACATTTATTTTGCTATAAAAACTTCAATTCAATTTATTTTCAAATAAAGGACAATAATATAGGCAGAAGAGTATTAAGAATTGCTGGAGCTGTTTCTGCTTCAAATTATTTAAACATTCCAGACCCTGCTCAAGGTTTGAAATCTCTGCAACTAGTTGGAAGATATGTAAAATGATAAATATTTAAGCGGTTATTAGATAAAGTGAATTTTAAATGTAAATTTGATGGGAATAAGAAAATATTTATTTAGTTCAAATTTTCAAAAATTAGAAAGACCGCAAATAGCAATTCAACAATTAAATAAGCAAAAGTATTTTAAACATATCCTTTTTATTAATAAAATAGCTCATAATTGAATTCCTTCCATGTGCTGGCAAATATTTCCATATACATTTTGATTTCAATATTTCAAATAGAGAACCAGTAACTCGTTTCTCTATTTCAAATATGTTTGATTAATATAAAGTGGTAGGTAACAGTAATTTGTAAATACCTTATCCCTCTGACGCTCCTGTAAAATGGACAGTCATGGTACTCGATATCTAATACCACTTAGAAAACTTTGGACTATTTTAGCATACTGATATAAGCAATTTTGCAAACATTCATCAATTAAGATCAATATAAATATGTTCAACTCTTTCTATAAGAGGTATCTTCACATCTGATGTATGCTATTCAGTTAAGGTAATTTATTGCATTAGTATCTAAATTTAAATACTATTCTCTAAAGAAAAAAAAAGACTGAACAAAAATTTAAATTATTCAATAAAATCAAAAATCCTTATTTATATTCATTCATTTTCAATTTATTAACTAATTAAACAGAATCTACCAAAAGAAATGGACTTTAAGCCACCTAAAGATAGATAATGGAGTGGAACTTACTAGATAGTTTATTATCCAAGCCAAATAGACCCTGATTTAGAGTAAAATAGCTAGCCACCTCAGCCAGAATCACTCACTTAAGATAAAGAAAATCAATAAACCCTTAATAATGATACTATTAATGAAAATCGTGCTGGAAGTTTAGATGCAGCTTTGAGACAAAGTTAAAAGTCATTTAGATCAAACAAAAGCTAGCTTTCTCATAGATAATCTTTAGAAGCTTAAAACTCTGTCTCCGGATAATTGAATTATATGAGTTCTAATTTAAATGCTTCTTAAAAATTCCATCCTGAAAACTTGGTCCGTCATTCCTAAGTATCAAAGAGAGGATCTTAACAAGAAGTAAATAATAAAAATAAATTTGAAATGAAAAAAAAAAATTAAAAGAAATAATTTTTCCAAAATCAATAAAATTTTTTTTTTTTTGTATTAGAAATTTTATAGCAAAAATCAAGCTAATATTTATTTGATTTACAAATTTAATTTAAAACCACTTTAATTATTAAAGTCTTATTTATAAATTTTTAATAATTCAAATATAGCTTTAGAACTAATTGTAACCCTATCCAATTTGTAAACTCAATCATACTGTTGGTTTCAGTGGTAATTAATGTCCTGATATTAAGTGGTCAAGAAATCTTGAAAGACCTGATGAAATTATATATGCTTCTGGATCAATCTTGGTCTCAAGCGAATTAGGTACAAAAAAATAAAGGTTCTTTTAAGGTCACACTAGCCCTATCTCATGCTTAGATGTTTCAAGGTATATTTTTTGTTTGCTTTATAAATTAAAAAAATTAATTTTACTTTAAAATATTTAGAGATGGTGTTTGGATAGTTTCAGCTTAAGATGGAAAACCTGGTATAGTAATGATTTGGAATTTTTTAACTGGTGATTTAGTAACTGCTTTCTAGTGTCCTTAAGTGAATATTAAATGTATTTCTTTCTCATATAATAGAAAGCTACTTGCAACAGTTGGTCTGGATAGTTCGAATAGGTATTAATAATTTATATATAAAAATTAATAAATATTTTTAAAAATACTTTAATAGAGAATTGATTATAATTTTAAATATCGATAATATTGAGACAACTAAAAAACCCACTATTGTTACTAAGTAAATCAGTGACTTCAATATTCTTAGTTTGAAATTCTTCCCAATCAATTTGAACAAACTAGTCTCTTGTGGTCGTGAAAACATTCGCTTTTGGAGAATTAACAAAACATCTCACTTAAGAGGTACCCCATTGATTCTCAACGGTCTAGCAAGAAATTCAATTTTCACAGTACTTGACTTTGAATATGCTTTTGATAATCCATCAGCTGCTCAATAGAAGGGAAGTATTAAAAAAATATTTGTTGGATCTAAGTAAGGAATGGTTTTCCAAATTAGCTATAATACAAATGACACTGAAAATATCTATCAGTTAGAAACTGTTTACTAATGTCACGCTGGAGCTATCACTAGTTTATGGTAAATTTATTTTTCATTTGAAAACTAAATAATTTAAAATTGTATTTTTATAATGTAGTTTAAGCGCAGGATTTTGTGCCACTGGAAGTGAAGATAAATATATCAGAATATGGCCTCTTAATTTTACTGAATTTTTAATTGAAGCAAAACATGAGGGTGTTGTTATCTCTTTAGATATTTCTTTAGATTCTTTAAAAATTGCTTGTGGAACTTCTAATGGTATCCTAACAGTTTTTGATCGCTCTACTTATTAGCCTGAAACATTCTTGAGATCTCATACTGATGAAATTACTCAAATGTAATACCATCCTTTCTGTAACTACTTAATCACTCTATCATCTGACTTTACTATCCGTTTATGGTAAATTTATATTTATTTGTTTTGCCTTTTTAATTTTAAACTTGAATATATTTGATAGGGATATGGAAAAATATGAATAAATTTATGAATTCCCCTATTATTTGGATGACAATTGTATCACTCTTTCTTGCAGCAATAATTCTATGACTTTTGCTGCAGGATTTAATTCAGGCATTTTCAGAGTATTTGATATTGAAAAAACAAATACTATATTTGAAGGTCGCTATCACGAAAGCAGAATCAACCATATCTAATACTCTCCAGATGATAAGCACTTAATTGCAGCTGATGAAAATGGATTCTATTGCTTGTATGATGCTTAGAGAAACTATTAACCTGTCAAAACTTTTGAAAGTAACATAACTTTTGTTAAATAAATTAATTACATTTCATAACTTTTATTGTTTAAAATTAATAAGGGGAAATTGCAGGAAAATATTAATTTAGCGCTTTTTCACATGATGGTGAGTTGCTTGCCATGATAGGAGATTGTGGTACTCATATTAATATCGTTGATACTTATACAATGTCAAGCATTTTGAAAATCTTTTGTGCTAATACTACAATTAAGAAGCTTATGTGGTCTAGCAACAATACTGAGCTTTTTGCCATAACTGATGATAGCAAAGTTAAGGTTTTTGGTATTGATAGATCTGATCCTTAAAACAATGAAGCTCATTTACTTCGTGAAATAAGTTGTGTACATCGTAATGGATTAAATGATATTAGTTTAAGCAGTAACTTTAAATATATGGCAAGTGTAGGAGGAGACAAACTTTTGAAGATTTGGGATTATGAGTTCTTGCTTAATGGCCCTGGTAGCAATTAAGTATTTTTGAGTCATATAAATAAGATTAATTGTATTGCTTTCTCACCTGATAACACTAAAATTATCACTGCAGGAGGGTTTGAAGGTATTTATGAATGGAATTTCTTGGGAGATTTAACAAAATAAGAAAGAATTGTAGATTTTAGTGAAAACGCAAATCTTAACACTAAAAAAATTCCTCTTTCAAACTCTACCTATTAACCTAATCCTGTAAAAAGAGCAAACAAGGGTAGTGAATAGCTTCCTCTGCAATATTAAGATGGGAATGAGGGGTAATTCTAAGATTAACTTGATGAATACGCTGATATACAATAGGTCTTGAATGTTTAAAGATAAGGATAAGAAGGTACATATAAAGTAGATAGGGTTGTATCTGATGTAAATGATATTAATCCTAATGCTTACTAGCAACACGTATCTCAGCCACCTTACTTTGAGGTCTCTAATTCAGAGAATAGTCATCCTGTAAGACCAAATGCTTAACGTGAAAATTAATATTAAGGATAGCGCGCCTAATCTAGTTAATCTCCAAACAATAGAGATTACGATGAAGACTCAGATGGTAAAATTTATTTTAGTTGTATTAATAATTTAATGTCTTTAACAAAATCAAGCTGATCATATAGGCCCTTTAGCTCAGCTTATGTCATAAGCCAAGAATCTGACAGGATACAATCAAAGTAAAAAGAGTAACTCCATACTTAGTGCAGCATCAAATGCTCCTCGCTTTTAACCAACTAGGTAAAACAACTTTATTATATTTCAGTAAGCTTTAATCTCTTTTATTTTTAAAAAGAGTTGAACCAGTAAAACCTTAGGAAATCGAATATCATAAACAAAAAAAGAAAAGAGAAAGAAAAAACCTGCAATTTAAATATACACCTAATGAAGTACGTAAGGAAAATAACATTCCTTTTAGACACTACTATGCACCTAATTGTAGAAGTGAGACATTCTAAGAAAAAAATTTAAAGTTGAGAGAGTAAGACAAAGTTATAAAAGATTAATACTTTAATTATTTTCTTATTTAAAAAGCAACAAAGAAGAATTCTAAACAGAATATGTGATCAGCTTTAATAATGAAAGCCATGATAACGTAGTATGGAATTATATGGCTGGATGGTTTGCATATAGTAGTTAAAACTTAATTATTATAGAAAACTTGACCAAAGTTCGTAAGCAAAGAATTATAAATCTTCCTGATTAAATCAGCTGCTTAACAATCTCAAAAGATTTCAAGTTTTTAGTTGCTGGATCAGCTTCATATAATTAAAACGAAATTTCAAATATATATGTCATCGATTGCAAAACTTCAGAAATTGTAAAAACTTTAGGCTTCCATACAAGAGGAGTGTAATCAATAGCTTTCAGCTCTAACCGTAAGTATATCATTAGTGCTGGTAATTGCAAAGAATGCACAGTTGCAATATGGGAGTGGCCTAGTGGTAAGCTTATTACTTCTTCATACACTATTGATAGAATAAATGATGTGAAGATTTCTGAAATTGTTCATACTGTTGACAATTAGTTAGAGTTCTGTACTGTTGGAAGAGACACAGTTTAATTCTGGGCACTTGATAAAACAAACACATTGAAATATTTCGACGTTTTTGTTCCTAAATAAGAGTTTGTGGAGAAATCAGAAAAAGAACAATCCTAAACTGTATTAAAAGCCCCAGAAGTAACTGCCGTAGACTATATACTCTTTGGAAGCAAACAGTAATTATTATTTTATATTTAGATACTAAACCACAATAATTCAATATAAACATTAATTATAATTTTAGATATGCCGTTGCAGGTTTATCTACAGGTGAAATTATAGTAGTTGACAATGAGAGCTTCTAAATAGTTTACAGAACTTAAGTTTCATTAAATGGATAAGAAGTACTTGATGTTAGAGTTAGCAATCAAGTTCATAGATTGATAGTCACTACTATGGATGAAAATATCCATTACTGGGACTTTGAAAGATAATTATAAGCTAGCAACCCTTTTAATCATCCTGAATTTATGATATCGTGGGCAAGATTGAAAGTCACTTCATCTGTCGCTTCTTTCTCATTAGATCCTACTTTTAAAGAAGGATTAGTAGGTATATAAAAAAACTTTTTCAAATTGTTTGTAAAAATATTTACTCTTATTAATTAATTTAAAGGATTATATCATGGTAGCATTTACTATGTTAACTTAGATAGCAAATACAGAACAGTTTTAATCGGCACCATAGGTACTTATTTATATTCTCACCTTTTTTTGATATTTAAATTTAATACTTAACATTTAAAAACTATAAATAGATAATAAATACGCTTATGAAACTCATATAGTTAATGAAAGATTTATTGTCACTACTCACTAAGATGGTAAAATGAAATTATGGAATATCCAAACAGCTGAAGAAGTTATGGAATACAAATTCTAAAGTGCTGTGAAATCAGTTTTATTTGAATCTAAGACAAATAAAATCTTTTGCTTCTTTGAAAATAACAATGATATCAAGAGTATTAACCTGCAAAAATTCTTCTAATCTGAAACTTATGTTTTAGATGAAGTTAGACCTTCTGATAAGACAAGTACAGAGTATCCTATTAAATCTTTTGAAACAATTGTTGGAGGAAGAAGTGGAAAGTTTGTTGTAATGAAGAGTGGTGATATATTTAATTTTGAATAGCTTATTAAAGATAAAAGACCTCTAGTTCGTTTCCAAAAAGTATTCAAGGTACCTAACGTGACTGATTTTATTCCTTATTCTGAAAAATCTCTTTTCTTTGCTACTACTTCTAAAGGCAAGGTTATTGTTTATTTAGTTGATTATGCATCAGATCGCCAAATTGGATATGGATTCACTCTTATTGACGAGTGTGATTTCCTCGAAAACCCTCACGGTTCTTTAATAGATAGCTCTGCTGAATAAAAAAATCTCACACAACTCCTTTACACAGATGCTGTAATTTAAAATTTTTACAAAACTCAAATTTATCATTTAAAAAATAATAAACTTTTAGGTTTCTACAACAAAGATTGCTGTTTCTCGTTTTAACGATAATGTTTACTATGCAGTAAATAGCACTTTGTAATACGTATTTGTTAGAAATTACCAAAAGCGTTAGATTTTATAAAGAATAAATCTACATGATTTCCCACTTTCCATAACCTTGATGGAATCGAAAAACAGTCTTAAGATGTTAGTTGGATTATCAAGTAATTAATTTATTATTTGCTAATAAGATTTATTAAATATATATTTTAATAATTTAGATGGAAGCATAGAAAAATTAAATGTAGAATCTAAGGAAGACAGAGAATTATACACAGGAGCTCTTGATGGAGGAATAATTAACATTTATACACAAAAATCTAACAATCCAACTACAAACATAATAACAGACAGAGTAGTAGCATCAAGCAAAGATGGTATTGCTATATATTCTCTTGCAGTTCCTCAATGAACAAAATAAATTAATGCTTATCTAATCACAGAATAAATAAATAAAATGTAAATTAACGAATTTTGAGAAATAAATCTTATATAAAATCTTCTCAAACATTTTTTGCTTTTAATTATAATAAATAAAGAATTTTTATAAAAGTATCTATCTATCTAACTAACTCGTTTATATATTAATAATCTTTCATTTTGTTAATTGATTTATTTTCAGCGACTGAAAAATTCTTGTTTGGTTTATAAATAATGAATTAACATATTATCTTATTTTGTATTTCAAAAAGGTGTTTAAATAGATTAATTTGTAATTAAATTATTTTATTTTTATTTATTTAACTTAAAATACCAATCAATAATAAATGAATTTATTCTTTTTTAATAATATGTTAATCAATTTTCATTTTCAAAGAAGAGCAATAAAAGAAAGTATAAACAAAAATAAGATAAAATGTAAATCAACGAAATTTGAGAAATAAATCTTAAATAAAATCTTCTCAAACATTTTTTACTTTTAATTATAATAAATAAAAGAATTTCTATAAAAGTATCTATCTATCTAACTAACTTCTTTATATATTAATAATCTTTCATTTTGTTAATTGATTTATTTTCAAAGACTGAAAAATTCATGTTTGGTTTGTAATTAATGAATTAACATATTATCTTATTTTGCATTACAAAAAGGTGTTTAAATAGATTAATTTGTAATTAAATTATTTTATTTTTATTTATTTGACTTAAATATCAATCAATAATAAATATAAATATTCTTTTTTAATAATATGTTAATAAATTTTTCATTTTCATATGAGAGCAATAAAAGAAAGTATAAACAAAAAAAAATTTTGAATGAAAAATATCAAATATAAAGGTCATGCATTGATGGATGATTAATTTTTATTTATTTTACTAGTTTTGTTATAAAACTTAGAAATAAAAATTATATATTTTTAATGTAAATTAATTAATTAATTCATTGATTTTATTCAAAGAAAATAGTTATCTGGGAATGCTTCAAATATTTCATTACCTATTTCATTTTGAACTTCTACAAGGAATTTATCCCAACTTATAGGTCTTTAGCATGGATTTTTAGTTTTTTAACATTAAACACATTTTTTTAGGTTCAGTTCATTGTCTACTTTATTTCCTTTTTGGTCTTTGTACTCACAGAAATAATGGCAGCCTTCTCTGTGATAATGATTACCATGACCTAAAATAGATGGTCTAGGTGCAGAGCAACTAAAGCAGAAATCTGATTTACATTTTATACATGTAACATGATCACAACCTTCATCTTTGAATGCAAATTAATAGCAAACAGGGCAGAATCTGAACAATCTAGCATTATCGGTTGCTTATTAATTTCTATAAGCTGCAATTTGTTCTATCATTTCTGTAATTTAAGATTAGCATTTAAAGTCAGGATGATATAATTGCTTGCATTTAGAACATACTTTTGACTTGCAACAACTAGTTACAAAAAATTCTTTTAGCAAGCATTCTTTTTCTTGAATTTTAGATTACTAACCACATTTTTAATTTGGACACTTGAAATTTATATTTCTATCTTTGTAGTATTCATCTATTTAGCTTCTTTACTTATCTGTAAGCATAAAAAATAGCTCTGTAGGATTAAATTTTAAGTTACAATGAAGACAAGTAAAGTAATCAAATGAACGTTTTCCTTGCGAAATTAAAGAATTAATATGTTCTATTAAACAATCTTAGCAAAATGAGTGACCACATTTCAACTTAAGAAGATCTTCATTTAATTTATTTTGGCAACATATAGGACAATCTTAAATTTTTTATTTGTTTCTGTTTTCTTTGATTTTATCACAAGTTGTCCAGTTTGATGTATTATCATCAGTATTTAATTAAAGATTACCTCTCTTATTAGTTTTAATAGTATGAACATATTCTGCGATATTGTTTGAGTAATTGTTTTAAAATTTAAAAGTTTAAAGATCATTATTATAATTGCTTTGGTTACCTACTTGCTATTAAATTAATTTTGGAGAATAAAAATGTTAATTTGATCCTGAATTGTTGCTTTTATTTTATATGTCATTTGTAGAAATTTCATTAAAACTTTAATTGCTTTTGTTATTTTAAATATAATTTTATTGTTTAGGATCAATTTAGTATAATGGTTAGTTGCTTTCTAAACTATATTATTTAATAAATCCTTTTTGATCATAGATTTACTGAGACTTAAAATTATTGTTAGTCTCTAGTAAAACTTAGCTCTACTGTAATTGATTATTGCAATCATTTCGAATCCATTATTAATTAGCGCTCTAAGCAGGCTACTATGGCTAGTAGGTTTAAGTGATAATCTATTAATTATTTTAGGGGAAGAATAGTTATTATAATTATTATTTTAATTGTAGCTCTGAATTATTTAACTAAATAAGCTACTGTTAGAGAGTATCACTTTATGGAATATTTCTATTATGAGTAGGCTAAAACTATTAGAGTTGCTCAATTTATTTGGTCTAATTATTTAGCATATTTTATAGCAAAGGCCTTAATTGTTCAAATACCTATTTTAGCTAAAGCTCTTGTTCTCTATACTTTTATTCTTCTTATTTTAGTTAAGCATTTTGTTATTTAATTTATGCCTCTTCTTCTTAAATTTTCAAAATCTATTATTTTAAGCTTTCATTTTCTTATTACAATTGAATATGTTGTTAACTCAATTAATTACCATTAATTGGTTTATATGTATTTTCTAGGTTTTATTAATTTTTCTATTCATAGATTATTTTACCTTAATAACAGAATCTATGTAATCTCTCATTTGAAGAATCATATGCTATGTGTACAGATTACTTGCTTTTTTCTACTACAAATAATGTCTTATCCATTTTATTCCTATTATCTGAGAAATATTTGTTTGCTGAAATAGTAATTTTATCTGGTTTTGCTAATAAAACTTTTATATTCATTTTAAGGATATTGCTTAACTTTTAAACATTTTCTTTGTCATATTTTTCTATCAATAAACTATTTTACTGAGATTAAAACTAAATATATGTAGTTGCAAATGGTATAAATGCAGTAAATAGTTAATCATTCTCAATCAAATAAAATATTTGTTATCTAAAATTGATAAAGTCGGCAAAGCTCATTTCAACAGTGTCTTAAATAAAGTTTTTCTTCAAATAGTAAATGAAATTTAAAATAAAATCTATTTAGGTAACGAAATTTGTTTCATTTTTTCGTTGCTCCATCAACTTGCATAAATGATCTATATAGTCAATTTAATAATTCAGAAAGAGTCTTTCTATAAAAGCAAAAAAAATGGCCAAATATTTTTTGTCTATAGTTTGATCTGACTAATTTATTCCTAATCTAGAAATAAAAGGGCATAATGAAATCTTTTCTATTTTCTCCTAGTCAATATTCTAATAGATGTCTTTCCAAGTATCTATAAGGTTTATTTGCTAATTTGACATAACTATGCTAATTTAACTAAGTTTGTGACTTCAATTTTGTTGTGTAATCAATCTTAAAATTATCTATTTAACACTTTTTATATTAAATATTAATTACAAAATTAATTTTTAGATAGATGATAATTATTTAGAATATTTAATTCGAACAGAAAAATTTCCTTCTAAAATTCTAAAATAGATAATTAAGATATTGTTAATTTTCTCTTATTTTTATATTTATACAATTCTTTTATTAAATAATAAATTGCTTATTTCTATCTATTATTAATTATTTAAAATATTTTTATTTAAAAAAATAATATTTGATAGCATTGTTGGAAAAAGAATAAATAGTAAGTATACCAATTTATTATTTTATTACATTTTGATGGTAAGAACTAACTATTAGAACAAATCTATTTTTAACTTAATTTTCGCAAAGAAAACAATATTAATAGAATTTCATTTTTTCATTTGATAAAAAGAATAAATAAACAAACTAGGTCTGTTCTTTAACAATATTTATTATTAATAAAAAATTTTTAATAATTGAGCATATAATAGTCATTGATTATTTGAGATATTTAGTAAAAATTAGAGGAAATTAAAAAGGATAAAAAAAAAGACATAATAAACAAATTATAATCATAAGGATTATAAAAGACAAGTTTAAAAATACTTTTTGACGATATAGAGGCTATTTTATTAAGATGATAGAAATTTAATTTGAGTAAAATAGTTTTTTTTTTGAAAAATTAACCAATAACTAAATTTTATTTTTTAGCAATGATTCAAACATAAATGCAAAAAGCTACAATAAAAGCGATAAATCTATGAAAAAATAAAAAATCAGTAGGACTGATGTTCCCGCAAATTATTAAGTTGCAATGCGTCACAGGGTACATTCTTATACTCAATCGATTAAATTTTTAATTCAAAAATTTTAGTAGAATCATTTTTCTTAAAGAAAGTTAATTTTAATATTAACTTAATAAATTGTTATTTTAGTGGTATATTCTTTTCGAATTAAAAAAGCTTTTAGCCTATCAAATAAATTAAATATCATTCTATCGAATTTTGAAATTTTTATTAACTTATTCAATAAATAACTTCAAAAAATTATATTTAACAGCAAGTTTTTAATCTGCACTAGATTCCACAGGATTACAAAGGTTAATGGTAATGTGAATGCTGTGGTAGATATAGCAAACCTTATAGTGTGCATATGAGGACAAGCACAGATTTTCTTTCTTATTTGGGGACATCTTACCCTTTATATTTTGATTTTTTAAAGATGTCCTTTTTATTTTTGCTTGCTGTTCTTTTTGTGAGTGGAATTTATAGCTTAACTTTAAATAATAATTAAAACATATGTATCTCACAAAAAGGTGTAGATTAAATTGCAGAGTCATATTACTTGTCTCTGTAAAACAATTAATCTCCTGTAAAAATCCAAATAAATTGTTAAAAGAATTGGATTACCAAATTTGCGCTTGGGAATAGAGGAAACGATAAAAATTCTTTGTTTATATAAGATATTCTTAATTTAATTACAGTTATGGGATTGATTCTAATCATCCACTATATTGTTAAGAGGTAAAAAGAGAAACAAATTAAACTAGATAATTACTTCTAGCAGCCTAACTCTTTTACAGTACTTGTTAGTAATATACCTATTGAATTTACAGATGGAAAAAATTATGAAATCGAATTGATAGTAATTATTTCTTTCAAAAACATTTCAGTCTTATTTAACTTTCATAATTAGCATGCTTTTATTTACTTTTTTGTCTGAATTTTGTTTAGGATTATATAGAGAACAAAATGAATTTAGTGGATATACATGACTAAAAAATTGATATGAAAGGATCAATTTAAAAGATAACATTTTGCTTTAACATAGATGAACTCATCTAATTAGAATAAGAAGTTAAAGATTTAAAAAAGAAAAAAATGAAAGAAATTAACACAAATGGCTTAGGCAGTGATGAAGTTTATCAAACAGAATAACAAATACAAATTACTGAAAAAAAAATAGAAACTTTAAGATAGGATCTTTCATCAAAAAGGACAAAAGATTTTATGCCTAAATATTTTTGTGGACAAGCATTCATTACTTTCAAATACCAGCATAGTATGAATTTTAAATAATTTTTAAAAAATTAAATGCATTTTATTTAATACTTCAAAATTTTTAGATAAGAAAATAATATTTTTTTTAATAATAAAGTTGCTTTTTAGTTCTTAGAAACTGTAAGTAGATACAAGTCTTTCTTTTCTAAATAAAAATTTTATTTTTAAGGTGAAAAATTGACCTTTAAGGTAAATAATTCAAGTTGTATTTCATATATAAGAAGAAAAAATTTATGTTGTTAAATAAATTTAGGAAGCACCTATTCCTGATGATATTGAGTGGAGTGATATGTATCAAGCTTCTTAAAAATGCAAGATTTTTACCTTTTTTTTGGATAATTATTTACACTTCTTAGTAGTAATAGCTGGATTAGTTAGTTATGTAATTATCACAATATACTCTTATTTAGGAATTACAAATCATAATCGCAACTATGCATCATATGATGATGTTGTTTCATCTCATCTAACAGCTGTAGGATTAGCTATAATAATGTAAGCCCTAAACATTTATTTCTATATCCTCGTTAAAATTTGCCTTAGGTATATTTTTAAATTTATTATCTTTTAAATTTACTTTATTTAATTTAAAGAATGCTGAATTTTAATTCAAAGACAAGTAGATTAAATATGACAACCAGCATAACTATTATTTTATAATTTATTATAAATAATGTGATGCCTTTTGCTATTCTTTCATCATAAATGAATAATTAATCCCTTTATAGTATGTTATATAACCCAAGTAAGAAATCTTTTGAAACCAAACTAAAGAATTAAATATATTTTAATATTTGAATAAAGCTGGCCTATCAATACTTTAAACATATAATTTCTTCTTACAAGCAGTAACACCTGTAATTCTTTGTGTTATTGATATACCTTACCTGATAAAATGCTTTTATAGAGATAGAGCTCACCTAACAAAAAGAAGTCAATATATCAACCAAGAAGAGTTAGGAAAGTAAATATTTCCTTAAATAATTAGAGTTAAATTTATATTATAATTAAAGGATATTTGAAGACCCAGAATTTGACTTAGGTTATCACTACTGCACTATCATTAGAGTCATTTATCAAACTATGTTTTATGCACCTATGATTCCTATGTGTTTGATATGGTCGCTTGGGAGCATAATTATCTATTATATAGTGACTAAAGTAAATATCACTACTTTAATGAATTAATAAATACGGATAAATCTTTGTTATTAAATAGTTTTAGCTTATTTATAGAAGAGCAGTTATAGATGATATTGGTCCAGAAATAAGCTTTAGCATTTTGCATCATCTTCCGATATCGTTAATAATATTTTCAATAAGCACCTACTGCTTCCATAGGATAAATGACCCTTAATAATTATAAAAACTGATACCCTCTATCATTTCAATAATTATATCATCCGCAAATTATCTTTTTATCCCACTATTTAGATCTAATGCAAAAATATTCGAATTGGATATTGATAGTTTGACTTTTTTCAATTTAAATAGACCATACGAAGATATTTAGAGCTAATTCAAAACTGTAAAATATATTTTGAATTAAAGTTGTTTTTATAAATTATTTAAAATAAAAAAAGGAATATGACAAATTAAATCCAGCTATGAATACTAATTTACTTGAAAAATACAACAAAAATGAGAATTATGCTAATTTAAATGAAAAATCAAAGTAATATGCTCAAGGAAAAAGTTTTGTATAGAGCAGTACTCCTAAGTCTTTTTAAAATTAAATGGATTTTTAATCAAATTCAAATAATTTGAATCTAAAATTAATTAATTCTAAAAAGTCAAGTTTCTTGGATTTAAAAATGATTGAAAGATCGAGTAATCAAGGCAACGATTAGTTTTATCAAAGCTAGGGCTATGCTTCATAAAATAAATCTAATAAAAGTAGTAATCAATAAATCCAAATGCAAAATAAGTATTTATAGCAAAGTTAACTAACAATAGATAAAATGATTTAAAATTAATAAAATTCAAAATAATAAATATCTGGAAATGCTTAAGATTTGATACCCATAGTGCAAAAACAACTTAGCATCATTAAATAGACACCTTAATATGATTCTTAGTTTGTGAATAAACAAATTGTAAATAACAAATGGCTTTTGGATTAAATCAGAGAGTATTAGTCTAATTACCATAGAAATAGATAGAGATAAGCAAATTAATCTGATTTTCTTCTTGTGAGCTAGTTAAAGGCATAGCTTGAATAATCTTAATAAATACTTACATAATAAGCAAAGATTTTAAATAATGCAAAGCAGTGATAGATATGATGAAGAAATAATGGAATTTTAGAAAATCAATAAAATCATATTTAACAGATTTTTTAAGAAGCTGATTTATTCATACAAAAAATTTTTCCACATATATAATTAAATAAAATTATTAAATAATAAAACTCATTTAATTTTATATAAAATATAAAAATACTTGTTTAATTTTGTAAAGTAAACATAATTATATTTTTATCTTTTTGTAAATAAGAAATAATATTTCTACAAAATAATTTTAAAAAGAGCAAAAATTATAATTTTTATATAAAGTACTTAACCAAATAGTCTATTTTTAAATAGATTATCTGCTTATATATCTATTCATCGAGCAAATCATTATTTTATTTACTAAGATCTATTTAAAATATTCATTTTTATTAATCTAAAAATCTTAATAAAAAATCTTAATTAGTGTGATTGTAAATTTAATAGTTAGTATTTCTACTTTTAACGATTGATAACTGATTTGCAAGTTTTTTTTCATATTAAAAGAAAATTTTAAATAATAATTGAAGGAAAATAGTATTTATTTAAGAAATTCAATAAGAATAAAAACATTTCTTTGAGATTTATTTATTTTGTTGCTTAGTTAAAATCATGATTTAGAATATTGTTATTTTTTTAAATTATATTTTTTTTCATAGTTGTGAATATTTAAATTATCTTGTATTTTGAATTACATATGAAAGAAAATGAACATCAATAACTAAGTATTTTTATCTTGATTTTTATTAAAGGTTTACTTATATTGAAAGATCAAAACCCCTTTCACTTTTTTTTTGTAAAATACTTTTAGAATTTTCAGTACAATTTTTTTTGAGGTAATTTTATTAATTATACAAATAATAAAAACAATAGCTTATTAATTAGTATGAGATAGATAAACATTAAAAGATAAAATGAAAGTATTGTTAGTAACTCGCAATAAAGAAGAATTAAAAGCAATCCACTCGAGAAATATGAGTAATCAAAATATTATTAACATATCATTTGTTTAATGGTTATTTATCCTCCTTTTTAATAACAGAAGGAAATCTTAAACATCTAACTATGGTTTTGATAAACACACAAGCAACATTTTTAACCCATAGTAAATGAAGTAGATACACTTAAATTAAATGTATGCTTCTCACTATCAAGATAATATTTCTTAAGTATATTTTTTCATTTATAAATTGAGTTTGTTACAAATTTCTTATCATTTTTCCTCTTTTAGTTAGTGTCACTACAAATATTCATGAACTATTATTTTTATAAAGGATTAATAAACATCAGATGAAAAGAAAACTGAACCTATTGATTTTTAATATATTTTGAGAAAGGGAGAAATATATTTTATGTACGGTTCATTTTTGATATATTCGCTAGGATTTTTACTATTAATTTTTTTGGTCTTTGGAATTTATAAAATTTACTTGAATACTTCAAGTAATTATTGTGATGATGATACAAACTTTATGTATATTTGCAAACTTTCAAATGGATTTGCAGATACTAACTCAAATCAAAGCTATATAATCTAAATTTTACTTTTTATATGCTTGACAATTAGCTAAGTTATTCGTTTAAAATTTGGCATTTATGATTTATTTGAAATTTCTGCTAACAAGTATCTTATTTATCAAATCAAAGGAGAAAAAAGTCCTACTTCTTATACAGTTAAAATATCTAATATTAAAGCAGAAGATAACCTAGAAGAAAACATTCTTTTATACTTTGATTTGATATAAAAACCAAGAAGAGTTAAAATAAGATGTATAACTTTTTGCTATGATATCAAAATAATTGATAAGCTCACAAAGATAAAGTTTAAAGCATAATAAAAATCTGAGGTTAATTTTCTTTAGTAGAGGTTAGCCTAAAAAATTATCAGCCGCTAAGAAAAAGAAATAAAATCTTAAGATTTATTTAATGGTATTGCATATATTACTTTTGATAGCATTGAAGGTAAATAAATAAATTTAAAATATTTTTTTCAAAAAATTTAATTCAACAAATTTATTTTTAAAATATTAATATCAAAAAATACCTTCAGAGTAAATAATATTTATTTGTTGAGCAATAAAAATAAATTAACTTTATTTAAATTTTATTCGATCATATTTCAGTTTGAATTAAAAAAATTAATTTAATAGAAAAATAGTTAGTAATATAATATCAGAAGAAAATTATCAGTAAATTCAGTGAGCTTTGGCAAACTGAAGGTGAGTATTTATAGAAGTATAGGAAATTAAAATAATAAATAGAAAGTTAAGATGGAAAAACTTTCTACTAACCTTCTGAATGGTATGAAGGTATTACTATTTCTGAACCAGAATAACCTACTGATATTATATGGGGTAACTAACACATACATATATCTAAGTTAAGAATGTTATGGATAAAAATATTTGCAGTTATATGCACAGGAATTTTTATAAATTTTCTATCTATATTCTTCTTGAGTAAAATTTAACTTACATCATTAAATTCATTTAGAAATTCTGGGTCTAACTCTAGTAAAGCCCTGTTTATCATATTATCAATAGTAATACCATTAATTACTCAAATAATTAATAAGTTTATTAGATTTTTAGTCTATGGAGGATTTAAATAAATTTTTACATAGAAATCAACAATAAGCTTAATTTATATAATTGTGTTGCCTATAATATTATCTTTAAATGAAGTAATGTACTTAGTAATTTTAAGTGACCGCATTTGTGAAAGTAAGTTATTATTTCAGCTTAAAATTGATTTTAAAATCCTTTTTTAAAAGTGCAAATAGAGTGGATGAATATGTTTATAAATCTTTTGTATCCTATTATCCATACCATGAGAATGTTTAATACTCGATATAATATAAACATATCTAACTTAATATTTGGCAACTAATCATCTTACATTTAATTCTATAATAAAGTCACAAAGTATTTAATTAATATTTCTCATTTTAATTTAAATAATTATAATTAATTTTTAATTAGGGATAAAAATAAAAAATAAATTAAAATAAACAAGTAGTATGTCTTCGTAATTAAAATATTTTACAATACAATAGCTATTTGTGAATCAAATCCTTTAAGTATTATATTTTACTTTGCAACAATTTTTTTGACTATCTATATTCAAAAGGTAATTTTTATAAGAATTATATTTAATAAAAATATATTAATAATTCTTTTTATATTTCTTAGATGTTGCTTAAATCGAATAATTTAAAATAAAATTTTTGCTCAAGTGATCTTTGTCGTTTCTAAGATTTATAATTTTCTATAGGATTACTAGTCATATCTATTACTTAAATATCACGTTTACAAATAGACAATAGTTTAAATTTCAAAATTTAGCTTGCCATAAACATATTAACTGTTGTATCTACTTTGATAAATACCCTTATTACCTTGTATAAATATATATAGAATAAGCGAAATTAAATCAAAAAAGATTAAAGGAATTAAAATTATTTATCTGAATTGGAATTATCTTCTGTTAAATCTAAAATTACTTAATAAAATGATTAAAAAAATTCAGCAATATAAGACATAGAATTAAAATACGTAAGTTATTTAAATTATTAAAATTAGATTCTTTATTTTTTTACATGTAAATTAAAATGATAGTCATACTTTTAATTAAACCCTGTCAACTTATACATGGCTGAGTAGAGAAAATTCTCTGTTTAATTACTAAATCAAAAACAATTAGAGTTAGAAGGTAGACTTTCATTAACAAACACTTAAGAAATATTAATAAAACTATTCAATTAAATTTGTGATGATTATTTTGATATCTCAAAAAGAGGGAAAGATGAAATGTATAGATAACCTGATAAAAAAAATAATAAAGTTTCAAAATAATTTAGTGAATTTGAATTAAAATCATTTTTCATTGAAGATAGTATTCTCAATTTAATAAACCTTTATTTAGAAATCTCTAAAAATAATATCTCTATCAAAAAATAAACTGTTTTTCTAAATTCACAATTATCTAGTTAACTTTTAGGAAAATTTAATAAAAATATTTTTTGAATTACTTATTGTACATATATTATACTTATAGATATATATATATATATATATATTAGATCTCATGTCATGCACAATTTATACATAATTAGAACATAAAAATAATTTATCTATCAAACAAAAGTTATTTAAAATAAATAATTTATTTTTTCATTTCTTATATAAGGCAAATACAAAAAAAAAAACTATTAAAATGTTATATTTTAAAATTAAAAATAATTTTGGGTTTCTTGTTATTTAGAATTTTATTCATCGTACGTACAGTATAATTAATTGCTATATTATTACTAAAGATATTCAATTATATTTATTTTTATTGTGTTTTTATATAGCAAATATTTTTTAAAAAAATAAAGTTTAATGAAGATATCTATACAAATAAAACACATAATGAAGCAATTGAAAATAAATAAATAACTAAGATCTCTTTCATTCATTACTCATTATTTATGAAATTAAGAAAAGAAAAAGGATTTCTGTATCATTTGATTTGAAGAAAAATTTAATTAAAAAGGAAAAAGAAAATAATAAAATTATTTAAGGTATAGATAGAAAAGGAAAAGAAAAAATATTCAATAAAAGAAGAAATGGTTTTCGAATTTTTATTCTACAATTAGCAACACAAGACCCGTAATGGTTACTTCATCAACCATGACAATCTTATGTTAGGTACTACTCAGATTAATTATTGATATTAGCAAGCAAAAAGCATGAATGCAAATTATTACGAAAATAGCTTTTCAAATACAATCAAATTGAAGAAACATCAAGCAAAGTTTAGTTGATTCTTATCACTTGATTGTATTAATTCACCAATCTTTTTCATATTAGAATTCCTTGCAAATAAGTATCCATAAACTTATTTTTAAATTATATTAGCCTCTCTTGAAGAAAGAAAGAAATTGATTTTCTACTTCATTGCTAACTAGGTACCTGAAAAGTTAGACCCCGTTGATAGAGTTAAATTTAATGAAGAACTGTAAACACCTTTTTATTATACTAAAATGAATAATTACTTTAATTGCATCATAAATACACTTCTAAAAAGCTTTCGTAGATAGTTTTTCTAAAAAAATTTATAATATAAGATCCTATCAACTTAAAAAAATAAATAGCTTGTTAGAATGCAATTTATTATGAAATAAAAGCAATTTTAAAATATTTTTTGACATATTTTATATCTAAATTTTGTTAATTTTATAATATTTTATAGTTCTGATAATCTTAGCACTAAGGCTAGATTAATTGGTAGTTTGACTGGTTTGATCGGTTTAGTCGGTTTCCCATATATTTCAACTAGAATCTATTCTAGACCTGTCTTGAACATTGGCTTATCCCTTCTTATCTGCCCATTCCTTTACTACGTTGGCAACTAATTAGTATATCTTTATAGCTTTTTGATTTATTTAGTCAATGCTTTGTATAGCTTAAAGCCTTAATATCCTCTTTTTCTTGCAAATATTAATACAAATATAATAATTGATAACTACTAATCTCAACTTATAAATATAGTAGATAAAATGCTAAATCTAGTCTAATTATATATACATTATTTAAGTTTAGTATCACTTAAACTTAAAAAAATAGCATTTATAATGAAATCCAACATGTTTTAATTTGCATAATAAAGTGGATATTAAGGTTTTAAGTATAAATTAAATAAATTGAAATGATTGTGAGCTATATAAAAAAAACTTCTATTTTCTATAAGCTAAAATTTATCTAAAATGATATTATCTAACTAATATCAATAGAAATCATAATCATTACAATCATTTTTATTAAAATATATTTTTTATTGCCTAAATATTTTACCCTTAAATAATTTAAATAGACTTACTCTGTTTGGGAACCTAAATTTATTGCTAATAACAATACAGTTTGTGAATTATCTAAAAAATATAACTTCACTGTTTTCGATTTCGCCTAAGCTAAGAAGGAAGCTCACCTTAAGGCTCTTAGAACTGAATTAGTCTCTGATAACCTTCTCTACTCACCTGGTATTTGAGGAATAAATAAAAAATATCTCAGTTTAGTTATTAAGCACAATTAGAGTTTTAGCAAGCTTATAATAAACTTAAATCAAAATAAAGTTAGTTGTAACTACCAAATATTTTCTGTTATCTGTTATGTTACATTTAACTTTGTTAATCCTTCTTGACTAACTTTAATAATTCCATCAAATTGAATAAATTTAGTGAAAAATATATATTTGCTAACAATTAATAAAACTAATTAAAAGTATTTCAATTTCTTTAATTAATAGATAAATAAATAAAAAGAGCAATTAATTAATATTTTTAGATTGAATTTCGAATTATTGGATCACTGTGCTAAAATATTTAATTTTATTAATTAACAATAAATTACATTTATATCAAGGAAAATGAATGAATCAAAGCTAATAATAGCTTTAAAATAAATATAAAACAAATTTAAATTTATAGATTTATATAAGGAATATTTCTTTATTTAATCAATGAATTATGATTAAATTAACTATGCACATTTTTGATCAACTAAAAAGTTTGTTTGCTATATTTCTACTATACTATTAATTATTGCTATTATTATTATTTATTGTATTTTATTAATTATTTTGTTTATTCTAAATTTAATTTATTTAGTAGCTAAATTGCTTATTGTTTGCTATTGAATTACTTTGGTTTTAAAATTTGGCACTATTAAGTTGTTGTTATTGTTATTAATCTTATTATTAACTTTCTTCGTTATTTCTATGAATTAAACCAGGTCTCATCAAACTTACCCCTTTCACTTAAACAGACTCATCTGTAGATAAAGTGTCAAAGATCTCCATATTTTAGTTAAGTCCTAGCTACCTGATTCCCTACTCAAACATTTTTTGATTATTATTTCCTCCAGTGTATTCTCCCTCTTCATTAAACTTATTTGTCAAATCTTTACCATACTTTCTTTTACTTATTTACTCATTTAAAGTCTAATCCAAAATTGGCTTTTTCATATTGCTGGGAAATAGCATTTATATAAGATGATTACTGTTACCCCCCATTTATGAAATTAAATTTATTTTTTCAGTTGAAGTAGGCCTATTTGTATTTTATGGTAATTAGATGTTTTAATTTTACTTTTATTGCTATTAATGTATTGGTGAAATTTATTAATAGTAATTATTTTGTTATTATAGCTAATTTATTGGATTTAATGGGTTATATAGCATGGAGAGCTACTATTTTTTTTCTGAAACCTGCTATAAATTATTTTAATTATTATAAAATGTAGGTGGATTTAATTAATTATTTATGTTATTTTATTTTTGTAATTGAAGTTATTGCTAGCTTTACATAGTATCCTATAATTTTGTATTTATATTCTATTAAGCATGGGCGTTGACAATATTATTTTAATAAATTTATTGAGTAGGTTAATTAAATTACATTGATAGCTTAGGTTGCTAATTATTATTTTACTATTATTACTAGTGATTTTGAAAGTTGTATTACATTTAGTTATACAATTGATTTTATTAATTGATTGAATATTAAACAAACTATAATTATTGTTATTGTTACTATTATTATTATTATTATTACTACTATTAAAATTGTTAGTTTTTTTGCTACAATTTTTGCAAAGAAGCTTAGCGGTTTTAAGAATTGTTAGAGTCTAATATTATATTTGATGGAGATAATAAAGAGTTTTAATCTAAATTTTAGGCTGAAGAGATTTAGCTTTTTTAATTATGATCGAAACATATCTACTAACGAAAAGCATTTTGACATGACTATGCTTAAAAATAATTTCCATCACATAGATAGTAATTGCTCTACTAAGTGGTAATCTAATTCTATTTTTATTAGACTTAATTCTCTTATTATGATGATATTATCAAATTTGATTTAGCTGATAATTAGTTAGTAAATTTTTAGGCAGATTATTTAGGAGTTTATTCTAATTATAAATAACTATTTTGATTGCCAATTTCAGAAAATTTTTAATCTTAACATATATTTAGAGATTAATTAATGATATTAAAGTTTTAAGAAGCTTTTGATTAAGAAACAGCTGGATTTTATTAGTAATTTATGTTTTCTATTTATGCAAATAAGTTATTCTTGATAAAGCTAATATCTTTCTCACTTGATTACTGGGTTGGAAACAATTTAGAGCCTATAGATTAATTTTGGCAATACGATTAATTAGTGGAAATATCTATAGAACCTTCATTAATTTTACGATTTTTATAGTTAACTGCTGCATTTGAGTTCTTGCTTTTAGTGTATTAGTTATTGATTGAATAACTTTGGCTGCTTAAATTGATTTGTTTTTAATCTGATTGCTTTGATGTTAAAGGATTAATATCGTACTCTTTTGAATCATAGAAGTAATTTCTCGATTATGACCTTGAATTGATAGTTTAAATATCTGAGAAAATAGGCTTTCTTTAATTTTTAGTAAAAGGAGTAGATAGATTTCTTTTTTTTGATTAGTAATTGCTTAGATGACATTCATCTTCTATTTCATTTTACTTTCTATAATTCTACTCATTTGAAGCCATTTGTTAAAAAGTATCATTGCAATCTGTAGGATTGTGTAATGTTGTACTTTCTTAATCTATATCATCAGCATCGTTTGTCCTATAGGCATACTTCCTTGAATCATTCTTAGATGAGGTAGAGTGGCAAACAATTTACTATAGGTTTCTTATCTAAAAGGGCTATCTTTCACTTTAATATTTACTAGATGAACTTGGAGATGCTGAACTCTCAGGAGAATGAACACAACTAGGCATTTCTACTTTAGGAGATTCTGTCTTTTTAAATTGTTTTCCTGCAGGGGAGGAGTTTCTTTTTTACATCATATAGTCCTTGAGTGTGAAAATATCTATATGTTCAGAGTTACTTCTCTTCATTTGATATCTTTATTTTTATTTAGATTACTCAATGTATATTCCCATATTTCCGTTGGAAGGAAAAGCATATGGTTTTTTCATTCTCCATTCTTCTGCTAAATTAGATTGTATTGAGTTTATTTCTTCTTCATCTTCGCTATCACTTTACGATAGTTCCTATTGTTAAGAGTTATCAAGGCCTTATGATACACTAGGATTATCTTGATTAAACTTTAGGGAGTTTTTATTTTGCTAATATTTTGTTTCAGCAATATGATTGCATCTAGAAGTTGGTATACAGCTTACAACAAACTCCTATTCCTGAAACTCTTCTATTTTTTAAAATGTTTATTCTATGCAATCCCCATTTCTCTCTGATAACCCAATATTTGTTCCTTCGTTTGTAGGAGCTACTGTTGTAGAACCTCCTCCAAAAGTTTCATATTCGTGTGGAATGAGAGACGAAATAGGCTCATATAACTTTTTATCATATTCATAATCTTCATCGAGATTATCATAGTCATCATAATCGTCATCTCCCCTAATATCAAATGATTCAAAGTTATCATCCTAAACAATAACTTCATTTGTATTGTACTATTCTGTATCACATTATTATTTACTATCTTATTTTTGTTAAGATTCATATCTGCAATTTTCTACCCTTTAAATAAAATTAGATTTATTTGTTAGTATTTTAGGTTCTTGTTCTTATTGGTCAATCTTATTAACTAATAATTAATCTTAAATAGGCTCCAAAGTTATGTATTTTCTACTCTCTTATTCCTAATTTTATTTATCTTCGCTTGAACTGCTTATTTTTCCTTTCAAATTTATTGAATGTAAATCTACAAATTCAAGTTTTGGAGAATACTTTTTTTAGCTATCAGATGCATTCTAACTTATTTTCCTATTTGTATATGGGCTTTATGGAAACGATGAAGCTATCTCTGAAGACTCTTCAAGAATTATATTAACCTCATTCATTTACTAGCAATCTAATTTATCATTTAACATATTATGAGCTGCTTGGTCATTATTTTAATTTTTAATCAACTGATCTGCCTCAGTAACTAATTCCTATTAAACTTATCCAAATTATCTTTCTGATCTTGCTGTAATTTTACAACTTCCACTAGAAAAGTTGCTCTCTCTATCTGGGGATATGAAACTTTAATTGCTTAAATCTATATTTTTTGAAGGTGAAAAGCAGTAATTTTTTGGGCTATTTTATTGAATTTAATCTGATTTAATCTTACTAATTTCTAGATTTTAATAAATTTTTTTGCTGCTATTTTCTTCCTAATTAGTTTAAGTATTTTCTTGAGAAATATCCTAATCTTTTTTATCCATTACAAATAATTTGAACTTCAACTTTTTTTCTGAGCGATTTTCTAAAAATTACTTAATTTTAATACAAGTACTTGCTTACTATTATTAGACCTTTGATTCATTATTATTTATAATCAGTTCACTATTTGTTTTTTAATGATTAACTTGATTATCAGTAATTTAGTTTTAATTCAATATTATTTCTTTCTAATTCTCCCTTTCTTCATCTTCAAACCTCCTATCTGTAACACTTTTTATATCATTTAAATTATAAAAATCTAAAGCACCTACACCACTTTAAATTAAAAAGCTAGGGTAGTTATTTGTATTTTTTGACTAAATTGATTAAGAATTAATAAGATATTGGCAAATACTACCGTTGCTTTCAAGTGAAGAAAAATATGGGTTTTAAAACACATTTATTTAGCTGATGTCTTTTAAATCTTAACTCAACTCTTAATACTGATTGCTAAACTAGTTTTTTCTGTGAGGCATATGGTTACTTCTATAATTATTTTGTAAAGTCTTATTGTCTCTTTGAAATTTTGAATCTTTTATGTTAGGAGAGCCATCACTATTTGTTTCTTCATACTCATTTCCATTAAAATTTATCTACTTTTTTTAACTATCTTAATTAGTGCCTTCGTTTATATTAAGCTACTGTTAAGAATTCAATTATTAAGAATCATTCTATCCATTTTTGAGAGTATCTGGTACAAATTTGCTCATACTTGTTTTCCTATAATTTTCTATTGCCCTCTTTCTTGTACTGTATATGCTTCGCTTTATATATTCGAATTTATCTTTATTTTCCTAAATGATTTTAGTCTTTAAAATCTATGAATAATCCTAATCTTATTTGAGAGCTTTAACTAAAATCTTGATCCCCTCAGAAAAATTTTCTTCATTTCCTGATATATTCTGAGTAAAAATAAAAAATAAAAACAACTCATCATTTATTTATTAATTTAATTATTAATAATAAGATGAATGAACGTTATTAAAAGTAAATTAGTAATGATAAATGGAATAACCAATTTGAAGTATTTTATAAAAAATAGTTTTAATAATAAAAAAGGTATTAAATAAATTTATTTACATTATCCATAAAACTTATGAGTTAAATAAGTTCACTGTTTATTTCTGAAACAAGATTTTCATTTTTCACTAATTAACTGAAAAGAGGAAAAGGAAAAATTTTTAATACTCCTTAATTCGTTAAAAATAAATGACGACTATCTAATAACGGTCTTTGATCTTTTAAAAGCCCATCTCTTTATAGTTCTTGCAAATATTTCATAATTTGATCTACCATAAAAGCAATTTCTCCTTCACTAAATGCTAATTTTGTAATCTACACTAACTCGTGAATACTACCCATTTAACAATATTCTAATTCAAGCCATATTGAAGCATTATCTAATGTTTTTTTACACAGATATTTATCAAAAACTTTGATTTCAAATTATTGTTTGCTCTTATTTGAATGAATAGTATTCATTTTCTTAATAAACTCTATTTATCCTTTCTGTATCACCATCTCCCTAATCATTACTATCTCATCTCTAATCAAGTTAATTGCTTTGAACATCTTTAGTCCTTGCTCTTCATCTGTAAATAAATATATATTAACACTCTGATTATTCTTTAATTTAAACAAAATATGAATAAAGTTAATAAAAATTATACTAATTGTTGACAGAATGTTAAAAAATCTTTAAGGATTTTCTGAAAAAATTGATTGTAAATTGTCCCATATATCATCGCTTTCTTATTCGGTTGCCATTTTGCTAAATAAATTCCTGCCAGAATTTTAACTTTCCTTTTCAACTAAATTTTTTATGAACGAACAATCTATATATAAAATTTAACTTATCTTTTAACAAAAGTTGAGAGCGTAACTACAAAATGTGAATTTTATGAAAAAATATTTTCTGTTTTTATTAAAAAAATGCTCTTAAGTAAAAATTTCTATAATTTTAGATTTGTCTCCTATAACTACTAATATATTTACTGATCTTTACTTCTTTTATTTCTACAGAAGTAAGAGTTTGATAATTACTACTTTGCTTTGTTATTATATAAGTTAATTATTGCTAATATTATTATTTTAAGGTTAACAATCAAAAAACTTTATTATTTCATACATTCTCTTAAAAAATATTAACTAAATTACAAATATTAGTAACACCATCCATACAAAGATTATAAGCTATTCCTAAAATTTATTTATATTTTTTATTCTTATATCTCATCTCTAAAACCAACCTAAAAAATTTATTTTAAACTTCTTAATAAAAATATATGGTATTTAATGTTTATTAAAAAAGCTTTAGACTTAAAGATAAATAAAAAAACTTTAATTACAGTAAAATGTTTATAAAAAGATTAAATTCAATTTTTAAAAATAAATTAAAGAAGTAAAAAAACTAAATAAAATAGTATTTTACAATTATTTAAATTATCTATTAATTTATCTAATTATTTTTGTATCAAACTATCTATCTATATATCAATTTATAATATTTATCATGATTGAAAGATTTGCAGTTTTGATATCAAATATAAATTTGATATTTTAAATAAGTATATTGGTCAAAAAAATACTAATTTATTTAAAACTCAAAAAAAAAAAATGCTAGATAAAAACATAATTTTTTAAAAACAAAAAGACATTTATATATAATTATTTAGGAATATTTAGATTGTTAAAATGAATTTTATAAGATAAAATGGCTAAAAAATTTTTAAAAAGATTTTAGATATTTTAAGTTGAATCCATATGTTTTATGATTTCAATTAGAAGTAAATGTGCTTAAAAATTAAAAAATTAATAAATAAATATAAATTTATTTGATATTTATGATATAAAATTATTTAAAATAAAAAATATATAACTTTCGTAATTATTTGTTTTTTAAAATTTTTAATTTATAAATTTAATTTGAATAAGAAAAATATTTTATTAAAAATATTCTCTAAAAAATAATTAATGTTTTATGATAAATAAAAAGTTTACAATTTTTGCTTTAAATATCAAACTTAAAATTTAAAAAATATGTTTACTTGTAAATTGTTTTTATAAATTAATAAAAGACCTTTTAATAAAAATTTTAAGTTAAATTATTTGATGTATTTTTAAAAGTAATTTAATTATTTTAAATATCATGTTTAAAAGAGCAAATGTATTTCCTTGTAAAAATTTCTTATTAAAATTTGATATAATTTAAAATCCATTTTAATAATAAAATAACTATAAATAAGTTATTTAAATTTGTAAAATTAGCTTTTTAAATGTATTTAGTCTACTTCATCAATCTAATATTTTTATATTAAAAAAAGCTAAGTCTCTTATTAATTTTAAGTATTGCCAGTCCTGAAATTATTACATCGCCAATTGTATAGGTATAAATGGTGATATTTTGTTAAATTTTTATAATTTTATGATAGTCTTTTTCATTCTATATTTTAATTAATTTTATTATTCTGTTTTAAATTTTTTATTTCATTTCATGCCTTTTCTCAAATTTTGAACCTAAAAAAATTTTTTACACATTTTTTAAACATTCAAGTAAAAAATGAATGTTTTATGCTTTCTTTCTTTTTTCTATATTTAAATATTATAATTAAATTTTATTGAATATAAAAAACATTTATTTTGTCTAAATAATTAAAAGGAATTTACTTTTAATATAAATCAACGGTGGATCTGATAAATTCCGATTTATGAAAATAGCAAGAAGAATTCTAGCAATCAATTTTTAAATAATAACTTATTTAAATTCGTATGAAATGATGTACTATGTCAGCGGAATTTTAATCAAGGATTATCTCTAAATAAATAATAACTTAAAATTAAAGTACGTTAAAAACATCATTTACCTACAAATTTTTAATTAATAATTCACTTTTTATTATTGATTAAATAAAAGTCAAACCTTCAATGCTTAAAATAACAGAAAACTACTGAATTTAAATTTAGTGATAATTAGTGATCAATTTGGGGATTATTAATGAAAAAACAACATTTATATTGGAATTCAAGTCTTTAGATCAAATTATTTAAAAAAAACAAAAACTTAATAAAATTACTCAATATTAAAAAGTAAACGAAAAATATGAAATTCAAATTGTTTTTTTTGATATTCTATGCTTATTTTAAGCAGTACTTAGCTAATTAATGCGATGAAAACTAAATTTTTGATTTAACTACTCAATCATGTATCTAATGCTCAAATTAATGTTAAAGCTGCTTTAATAACGATAATGAATCTTGTATTAAATGTGCACAATAATACATTTTTAGTTCTACTAATAGATCAGTATGTGTTTAGAATTGCTTAATTGGTGAGACACTTAATGATTAAAACTAATGTATAAAATGTTAAGTACCAGGTTGTATTAAATGTTTGAGTAATTAGGAGTGCACTTAATGCGATGCTAATTTAACTTTAGATTCTATTAACAATAAATGTATTGTTAATAAGAATAATTGCTAAGAAAGGTCAGATTTTGTTTATTACCCATACTCAGCCAACTAATGCACCTAGAACTGTCCTACTTAATACTATTAAAATAAATAGACTTAGATATGTGAGTAAACTCAATAATGCTTAACGATAAATTAAAGATCAGACTTTTCATTCAATAAAACTGTTTTAGAAATTCAACCTTTGAGTTAAAATTTGTATTTAATGAGAGCTATGGAATGCAATTTTGCCATCGTTGATATAAATATGAATATTATTTCAAAATTTATACTATAAGACATACCCAATTATTCAAGCATATATTTAAAAGGAGCTGGAACAGAGCCTAACACTTAAAGTTTTATATCTGGGTATTATGGAGGATGTGCAGCTGGAAGTAGACTTTAAGTTATGAATTTTTAGACTCTATAAATAGAGTTTGATTAAAGTGGTCTTTAATATGATTATTACATTCATTTAGTTGATTCTATAAATTAATTAGTCTTTCTTTACGCTGGCTCTTATACATCAAATACTAATGGTCTGAAATCATTAGTTTGGTACGATATTTTAAATAAGTAAATAAATCAACTCAATTTAAATTCTAGCTATACTATGTAGGACTATTATGTTTAATATCCTATTGCGAAGTATTACTTACTACTATAATCTCAAAAAATGCAATCAGTAAATTAAAATATTAAAAGTTAAATTTTTAATATAAATTTATTTTATAAAATAGACACTTACTCTTCAACAAAATAGAACATTTATCCTTTCTAATTACACCGATGCTTAATTTAATTTGACCAAAAGTTTCACTATTATTTAAAATACTCCTATTTTTGCTAATTTTACTTTAGCATATTATTAAAACCCCAAATAAGTGATAATATAAAAACTAGTTATTTTGCAAAACCAAACTTTGAATAATTAAACAATACAAATCTTGGATATATCAGGAAATTATTACAATTTTTTGTTTAGTTAAGTAACTAACTCAATTGTTGTTTACAACTCATCCTCTAATAATATTTCATTAATGATTTTAGATCCCCAAATAACATAAGTGCAATAGATAATTTTACTTACTTAATATTAAATAGCAAACTTTTATATTTTTGAAGAAACATCATTAAAAAAATCTATTCTTTACATATCTAACTCATAAATGGATTATTTTATTGATATTACTGGATTTTTGAGTAACAATAACTAAAATAATACAAATTTATAAAATCTAATGCAATAAATTGATAAGACTTATAATTTGCAATTCATTTCCTCATCTTATCCAACTGTTTTTATAAAAGAAAATAATATAGTCTAATTATTTTACTTAATTTAAAATTATGGTGTTTCATACATATAACTAGTAAATCTATAATATAATATGACTGATTTAAGTCTAAAAGATCAATTACTTGATCCATATCAGTATAATATATTCTACTATAACACGACTTAGACATATTCAAGCTTAGTGTTATACTCAAGTATGTTTACAACTTAAAATTTAACTGATAAAAACTCATTTTATCTCTATAGTTCTAAGCAAAATATAATAAATCCAATTTTAGGCGTACAAAAGATAAGTTACTATCTCCCAAATTTATAAAAAAACCCAAGAGTAAACACAAGATTTTATTAAATGAATAATTTATAAAATATAAATTCTTTTTCAAGAGTGAGATAAATAAATAATGATTATTTTATATTGAGTAAATTAAGTAGTATTGCTGCTACAAAAGAATATATAATTGATATATCAAAACAATCACTGGTTTTAACTTATAATTATAATAAAAAATCGTAGTACAGTCAATATTATTATATTTCTAAAAGAAAATTACTGGTCGTTTTATCTACTTCTAATATCTATGATCTGGGGAAATAAAGTATTTTTTTTACTACCACTGTAAACCCTTCAGTATTTTCAATTGGTAATTTTATTACCATAAATGATGATTACATTATATTTTTATCTGTTGATTCAAGCCAAAATAAAATTATTAATACTCTTGATTTGTCGATTGGATAAATTTCTTAATCTTAAAAGATTGACTAAATTTATCAACAAATTACTAGATTTTTTACTGTTACAAATAACAATTATTTTCCTGTTATGGCGAATATAGATATTATTTACCTAACAAATATAACATACTATTACCCATTTTCTATTAAATAAAAGTCTTTTTTAAATGTAAATACTAAGTTAAATATCCCAATTTATCTACCTGTAATTACTTTTAAAGATACATAAGAAATATTTTTATGCTAGAATAATATAATAACAATATACTCTTTTGACTTAGCTACATTTTATTAGATAAAAGTTCCTTTTTTGTTTTAAGATCAACTACAATATACTATCTATGAAGTTGACAATTTTTTAATATATGGAGATAAATTTTATTTATATAGATTTGATATGAAAAATAAAATTCTCTAATAACTATATTCAAAAAGTCCTACAATTTATTCATTTCGATATCCTTTTTCTTAGTCTTATTTTATACCATTAGATTAAAATCTAAACTACTTTTAGAAAGATGGAAATGTTATAGATATAAACAACATGGTTATAATCAAAAGCAATTTAGAAGACAATAATTATTTAGGATAGACTTTAATAGGAGATAGCGAAATTCACTATTTTGAGTCACAAAATGGAATTTACTGGCACAAAAATATTTTTAATAGGCCTTTGAGAGTTTTAAATTTAACATAGAATTATATAATTTAGGTTAATATGTTACAAGAAAATTAAAATAACTTGCTTATGTATGATAATTAGGCTAAACTTTTATTATTTTATGATATTTCTTAACATTTCTCAAAGGTAGCATAAATTCCATTTTAATATGAGTTCGACTTTTAAATATAAGTCATAGATTGGCAACAAAATATAGTTTTTTTCATAAAGGGTTCAACTTTTTATTTATTTAACTCAAATTCTAATCCTTAAAAATCCATAATAGTTGAATTATAATCAAAAGTAATTTCATACTAATACTGTTATCAATAATAGATTATAGTAGCTTAAATACAAGGAGGAAGTTTATTCAGTATCAATGTAATTTTATTTTTTTTAAACTTTAAAAAAAGAATTAAATAAAAATTTAGATTAAGCTAAAATCCAAGACATAGATCACTATCAACAGTTCATATACTTTTGGATATTAACTTTAGTGTGAAAACAATCTGGTTATTATCTCCTATCCTACTCTATAGCTATATTATTTTAATGGAAAGCCATTCTAATTTTAATTTGTAATTATAATTTTGAATAATTTAAATTATTTTTTAATTAATCTTTTATTTTTTAGTAAAAAATAAATATTGCTTAAGTTACATAAAACACATAGCACAGCTATGCCTTGGTTGATATTAAAAATGAGTTAATTGTTTATTTTTATGATGTTAACTACTAACTTTTTATCCGTGAAAATTTTGTTTTGAATAGCTACATTATGGACTATGTTATTGATGAAACAAATTTTTTTTATGATGTAGATTTAGATATTTTGATTTCAACAACTGGAAGTTTATAATAAATAAGTTATAAATCTGTTATATAAAATGGTAATTTGAATAATTATAAAACAGCAAGCTCATTTGCTAAAGGATCTACTTATTTCTATAAGAAATAAGCAACAGTTATAGTAGTTGACAAAACTCCAATTATGTATTTATGTAATTACCAATCTTAGGAAGTAAATAAGTTTGATTTTGAATTTAATGACACATAAGGAATTCTTATGGATGAGAACAAAAATATGATATTTATATACACAAGTTATTTTATTGTTATCATATAATATCCATAAATGTAGTTTATTGAAACCTTTACTTTGCAAGCTTATGACTCAAGTTCTATCATAAATGTCTATTTAAATGAGTAATTCCACATATTAACTGTCTATTCAAAGAATACAATAACTTGTTTTGATTTAATTGAAGTCCTATATACAACAGAGATCAACTTAATGAAATATCAAGATACTTAAAATATAATCTTAACAAACGAATACTAAGTATACTATAGTTTAGTTAACTTTTCTTTGAATCTTTTTAAGGGTTCAACTCTTATTGATACTTTACTATTCAAGCCCTCTACTTATAATATTTTCCCTTATTTCACACAACCTCTTTTAGTTTCGCCTACTTCCTTTCTTTACATAGTCTTTGATATGCTCTTTGTTATAAATGTCGATTTATAAATCTATAAGCTTTAAATAGCTTAATAAATTAATTTATAAAATGTTCCTGATAATTATTTCCTTGACTCACCAAGAAAATAAATTTTATTATTATATAAATAAAACTTTTAACTAAGCTCTGTTGATTTAACTTAAAATAACCTAAAAGAAGTAAATCTTACAAGCTTAACATAAATAGATATATCATAAGCTTTTATAATTAGTAAGTATATTGTGCTACCTACTATTAACTAATTAACAATTTATAGTATAGAAAATAACAAATAAAGTTAAATATTATTGAGTCCTGAGTAGGTTATTCAATTTTCATTTAAAATACAATAAAAATAAATTGAGAATTATAAAAGTAATTTGTGGAATATCCCTTTTGATTTCGAAGAGAGAATTAATTTAAATGATTAGACTTTATAAGGTTAATCTTCAACATTAATTTTTATTGTTTCTAAATTAAATTCAAACTCACTTTTACAGATTTTTGATTTAGTTTCTTAACAAATTATATAAAGTATACAATTTAATAATATAGATATTATGAATGTTATAAGTGATCCTTTTAGATAACTTGTATACGCAGTCACTAACGAAGGATAAACTTATGTATACAATATGTCTTTATAACTAATTTCAATTTTATAAAATGCATGCTTAAAATAAGCTCGAATCACTTTTGACTAAAATTTCATCTACTCAGTATGTCCAATGGATATAATAATATACAATAGCTTGAGCTTTTAGTAATAATTTCCAGCAATAAACTATGGATTAGTAGAAGCAAATAATATAATAAATATAAATTTTAATTATCACTTTTTAATAATTTAAAAAAGTTAGATAATGTTAGTAAAACTGAGTACTACAAGTACAAATTATGAAATAGTATTTTAAAACAACTAAAACTTTCCTGTCCTATAAACTCTTGATCTCTTTTAGGGTAGTAATGGTTCTGTAATTCTCACTCTCTTAGTCACTTCATATTAAAATATTTAAAAAATAATTATTCCACTTACTAATGATAATAGTTTCTCAATACAAATTTAATAACAGAATCGCGCCTTAGAATATGTATATACCTAATCTTAAATCAATCAAATCTTAACCAGTTTGAAAAGCAGTTAAAATATACTTTCAGTAATTGAAATTAATTATTTAAATGGTCAATGTATATAAAATATTGAGTCATAGAATTTTCAAAATCTAAAAAGTAGCACTTAATATGAGCTAACACTAATCTCTAAATCTAATTAGCTTCAAAATTTGATTTGTTGGTAAGATACTTATAACAATTTTCAATACATAAAAAATTTCTATGTTTATTAAATGACATTATCTTTAAACGAAGTAAGTCTAAACTAAAATGGTATGATGAAAAACTTTTAAATGTAGAATGTTAATCTTACAGTGAATTAGAGTTTAATTATAGCAAATTTAAATAGCGTATATTTGTAAGATATAATTATAAATTAAGGAGTAAATGGATAGCTAAACCAAATAAGTATTACTAACTGTACCTAAGTATTGATTGATTCAATTTTTATGAACAGTTTATATGCCTCATAATAATTTGCTTTTTACATTAAAAATGTTACAGAAGTTATAATAAGAAATATCTACATATAAAATTCATCCCATATTTAAGTTTTTTATCTTTACCAAATACTGAGCTTAGCTACTTATAATATTTCAATAATATAATCATAAAATATTAATTTAATTAATACAACACTTACAAATAATATAAGCGCAACAGGTTTTTACATAAATCATGTAACAAACTCTTATATTCTTTATGCTTAAGGAGTTGTAACAGTTAAAATTTAATAAGTTAAGATTAATTAGAGTTAAGAAATATTTATGATATAGTAGGAACCTTTAGAATTAATAGGTATATCATATACTTGCTAAGTATATTCTCTTTCTTATCTTGAAATTTAAAATTCTAGTGATATTTACTTTAATTCTATTTCATCCATTTCTAATTACTATAACTTGAATTTAAAATAAATCAACTCTCTAAACAATATATTCACATTACAATCAACTTTGATACAAATGGAATATATCGAAATGAATAACATTTTATCTTAGAACAATTCTTTTGTATTTAGTATAACAAACTTTTAAGATTGTTTTATACAAAATCTAAGCTCACTTAATTGCTCAACTTCAATCATTTTTCTTGGCTAATAAAAAAGTGGAGGATAAGTAGTAATATCATAATCAAGTTTAAAAGATAATTCTATTGATGGGTTTCATGGTGACAATTCATTAATAAATTTATAAGATATCCTCTATTTTACATTAAAATAAACAAAAATACTTAAAAATAAAGTTATAAATAATTAGCTTTCTTCGATTTTGAAGATAAGTTAAACTAATAATGTAAACATAACTGATTGTAAATTTACTAATAATTTTAATTAAAATGGTCAAGGAGGGTCAGTGCTAGTTTCTAATGCAAATCAAATTTACATATAGGACTCTAGCTTTCAAAATAATATATGCAAATAGAAAAATGGTGGTGCCATATATTTTATGAATACAGTCAATGTTGGAAAGCTAGAAATTTCTAATACCAATTTTATATTTAATCAAGCAGCCCTCTCTACAGGTGGAGCAATAAGTCTTGATTTTGTTAATCTTATAATGCATCAAACTTAATTGTACTCAAATAAAGCTTTAATAGGAGGAGCAATTTATTATTCTTAAGTTATACCTGATTTTGTTTTAGAATATTAGTAAGGAATCAATAACTCTAATCAAATTAAAAATAATTATGCCAAATTATATGGTATGAATATAGGTTCCGTTTTAAGATAAATCAAAATAGATGCATCAAATATTTCTTTGAATAGAGGTAAAGTTTCATATAATGGATAAACAGTTTCTATAAATAATGCAAAAAGTGGTGAAGAAATTATTTTTTCAAAAATATAACTTCTTGATGAAGAGAATCATCCAATATATGTACCTATACCTACAGAGCAAATTGATTATAGTAGCGATGTATAGTTAATACTTAGGTAGCTTAGTGTTTCTATTGAGTGTGAATAGAATAAATAAATACAATGCTCAGGATAGTTACAATCAAAGCAATACATAAATGGTGGTTATAATCTAAGAGTTTAGCCTATGTATATGCCTTTTAAAAATATGGCTTTGCAGATAATGTCAAATAATTAAAATTAATTAATTGATTCAAAAGGAAATATAATTATTAGTGATAATTAACTATAATTAGAAGTAAATATATAACTAGGTTAGTGCTCAGTAGGAGAAGTTTATAAGTAATTTAGTGAATCAATAATATGCGATATGTGCCCAGAAGGTAAATACTCTTTGGATTTATCTGAGAATTCTTGCAAGACTTGTCCTGATTCTGCAATCAAATGTATTGGGTCAAATATTTATTTAAAAAATGGATATTGGAGATAAAGCAACTTAACTGATGAAATTATATAATGCAGTTTTAATTCTTATTCATGTCAACCTCAAGACCCTCATTCTAAGGTATTTCATTTAATGAGCTTTATTTGTTTAAGATATTTTATGTTTTTAGTTTGTAAAATATATTAATTGAAAATTACCTTTTAAAAATTTAAATTGATAGTTTCTATGTGCTGAAGGATACATAGGTCCTTTGTGTTATTAATGTGATACATATGGAGAAATATGGGGTAAAAGATATGCTGTCTTATATAGTGTAGGAAATTGTTACAAATGTGAATAGAGTACAAAATAAATAATAATCAATAACCTCATAATCTTTTTATTTATTTTTTTCTACTTATTTTTCATCATCAAGAATATTTTAAAACAATTTTACATTAAGCTTGTTGGTCACTACTTAACTAGGTGTAATATACTCTTTTTAGGGACAACTTGTAAATACATAAATATATCTAGCATTTTTTATAATTATTTAACTTTTAATTTTATCTTTAAAGGTTTATCTGACAGATAAGAGGTCTTTTCAAAGATTATGACAGACCATATTTAAGTTATTTGTTTGGTAGTAACTTTTCAGACAACTTTTCCTTTTCCTTTTTCGTTCCAATTTCCTTTTTAAGTAACTGGAAACTCTATGAGCGTTGTAAGTAAATCAATAGACTGCCTATTTTCACAATATCCTAATTTAAAACCTCTTTGGTTTTATCAAATTTTATGGTCATTTATATTACCTTTCAATATCATCTTTTTCCTTTTTTTTTTCGGTATCTTAACCAAAAATTAAAATTAATTCTTAAAGTACAAAAAAACTGTTATTATTTTTATATACTTATATTTTTTCCCTATGGCTATTACTTTACTAACTAGGTCTTTAAACTGCTTAGATGTAGGGTAAAAAAGTTATTTTGATTTAGATTTTACTATTTAGTGCTTTGATGAAAATTTGCATAAGCCTTACGTGCTATACTTTAGTCTACCTGCGCTAATAATATGGGTGATAATTATTCCAGTGATCCTTTACATAAAAATATTAAGAGAAAAAAATTCTAAAAGATCTATTTTATTCTAGATAGAATACTCTTTTATATCTGTCGGGTATAAAGAGAAATATTATTATTGGGAGTTCTTAAAACTACTTTACAAAGCTTTATTGATTTTATTATCTATTTTGTTAAAGCAAAATGTCTAATTAAAAGTAATCATATTTCAGATTAATTTATTTATTATATATATTTTTTTTTCAATAGGTGTGCATGATGAATTTAGTAATTTTGATCAACTTTTATGTAGTATTCAAAGTAAAGCCCTTCAAAAAATAGTATTTTAACAACTTGGTATAATAGTCTACTCTTATTAGTGCTCTCTCTTTATATTTTTCATCATTATCTCCTGATGTTTTGTATGAAAATGTAGTCTTGCAAGCTTTATTTGTGATTTTTGTAGCTACTTTAAATATTTTGTTTATTATTAAATTGGTGTGTGGATTAATTAGATTAAATATTCCAGCAGAAAAATTAGATAGAAATTGCTTATAAGAGATGTTTTATACTCTAAAACTAAAATATCCTTTACTTCTAGAAAACATAAAGATTGATAGTAAACAGAGAATTAGAGCTTTGATTAAGTTAAAATCTGTTTAGAAGAAATTTAGGTAGTTTTTAAAGTACTTAAAGAATAATAACTTGTACGAGTAAGAAAATTTCAAGTCATTATTTTGCTCTTAATAGCAGTCACCTTAAAATAAATAATTATTTGCTTTATAATCTCCAACTTTATAATCTCCAACTTTAAGCAATTAAATATTTACTACTTCCAATTAAAGTATTGACACTGAATTGAGAGGTCTGAATACTAAATTAGATAATTCAAGCAAAAATTTAAGAAGCAAATGGGCAAAATATTCTAAATTATCAAAGCAAAGTTCGTTAAGTAATTTTATTTTAATTTTTTTTTCTAAACTATTAAAATCATAATAAAATAAGAAAGCCGAGGTGAGAATTTCTAGCTAGCATTAGTCAATACAAAAGTTCATAAAAAATTTAGTAGATAAGCAACAGCTAGTGATAATGAAAGCTAGTCTATATTTGCACATGTGTTTGATAATTAATCTTCATAAATGTAAGAGAGTTTAGTTTAAAACATTAATTTTACTAATGTTGTAGAACAAGTATAAAAATAAAATGAAGTTGAATCAAATAATGATAACAATCATGAATTACACAATATTGACCATATTGAATGAACATTTCATTAATATTATTAAATAAATAAATGATGTTGAATTTTATATTAAAACTATTATTTTTTATTTAAAAGTATATCTATATAATATATAAATTTAGGATTTTTGTGATCTATAAATTAATTTTTTTTTTCAATTTCTTTTTAAAATAATTTTTTTAGAGATAGAGATATTATTATTTTTATCTCTACTTAAATAATATATATTTTTAGTATTATGATTGTAAATTTAAAAATAATATTTTTTATTTATCTTTTTGTTGAGTTAATAATAAATAAATCAATTAATCATATTTATAAAAGTTATTTTTTACTAATTTCTGTATTAAATAATTAGTTTCTTAATTTAATAGGAATTGTTAGCTTATAGGTACATACATAATTTAGTTAAAAACAATTAAGATGAGTATATTAAGCAAAAAATTAAATAAATTAGATCATACAATCCCAATTTATTCACCTCGTACAACTTATAAAAATATTAGATAAAATGATGAACATCTTCTAGCAGATTTAACATTAAACTTTGATCCATTTACGATTAATGTTTTAAAAAATGAATTTGGTATTAGAGATATGCAAATGAAATTAAGCGAGTTTATTCTTGTAGTTAAAGAACATTTACTATCTTGGTAAGTTGATATACCAAATAGAGAGACAAAATTGGTTAGGTGTTTAACAAACCTATTTGAAGAAATAGACTTAAATGGAAATGGGATTTTAGAATGGGATGAGTTTACTAATTATGTAATTGAAAAAGCAACCGTTTTAAATAATATTAAAACAAAAGTTGATGAAATCAAAACATACACAAAGTCTTAAGTAAAGCCACTATAGGCTTAAACCAAGCATTTAACTCATAAATTTAATAATTTGGTAACTAAAATATTGTACATTCCTCATATCGATAGACTTGCTCTTTATGAAGAAGGTAGTGCAGAAATTTTATTTATGAACCCAGAAACAGGAGTGATGAACAATAAAACTCTGAAAGTTGTTCCAAAATCTTTGTTTGTTACAAGCTCTACTGTAAAAAAAGATGAGGAAGGACTTATCCATGTAGAAACAAAGAAGAATTTTATTGATTTAAAAACTATGATATTAGATATACTATATATTCCAGACAAAAAGTATTAAGTTCTCCTAACTTCTAGTAATGATAAGTAAAAAAAAAAATTATAATCAAATAATAATTAAATAGCTTTTTGGAGAGAACTTTATTAATAATATTTTTCTTAGATATGTAAGGGGTTGGAAGCATTCAAGTAATGGATGGGTCTTAGCATCATAGCCTGATAACGAAGAAGAATTAATAGAGCATGAATTCAAAAATGAAATATATTGCTTGGCATGGGATTCATTGAATGAAATATTATATTGTGGATAAAAAAATGGCAATATTGTGATTTGGTACTTCAAGACAGACACAGAGAAAGAACTAGAAAGAGAAGGAGCTCATACTGAAGTCATTATGGATATGATTACTATGCCAAAGTTATAATTTTTAGCCTCAGGTGCTTTAGATGGACTGTTGATTTTGTGGGACACAATCAACAACAAGAAGAAAAGAGTTTATAAAGAACACACTAGAGGTATTACTTCCCTTTCATTTAATGAAGCTCTTATTTTACTATTTAGTGCTGGTTTTGATCATGAAGTAAATATTACAAAATTCATAAAATTTTAGCTTTTGTTAATTTATTTTGTGATAAATAGGTTTGTGTTTGGAATCCTTACATAGATAATTTAATTTATAAAATATCTGGTCATTCTAGTCCTCTATTAGGAGTTAAAGTAATTGAAGGAACAAGTTAAGTAATTACTTTAGATTCGGATGGAAATGTAAGAGTTACAGATATTAAAAAATTTAGCAATGTTTAGTGCTTTTCTGTAGAGACTTCAGATGAAAAACATAAATTTAATCCCTAATGTTTTACATACATTCCAAAGCCTTTAAAGCTTGCATTCTGTGGTAGATCAGTATAATTATATGAATATGATAAAAATTATAATCCTAATTACGTCGATGATTATGTTGCTATTTGTTGTGCTTTTGTTCCTTCATAGTTAGCATTTTACACACCAGCTGGAAATAAAATAAAATTGTGGAATGCTTTAACAGGTGATATTAAAAAAATATTTTCAGATGTAACACAAGGTGAAATTACTTGCTTTACTTTGGATTCTCTCAAAAAGCGTATGCTTATAGGTGATTCTATGGGCTAAATTGGAATTTACAACACTTATAATGGTGCTATGATCAAAGCTCTTCCTAAGTAATATAAATTTACATATTTTGCTTATAAAAAATAAATAAATTTTTATAACAATTAAGGCATTCAGCTGAAATTATATAAATAATACATGCAGATGCTATTACTATGTTTATTAGTGCAGCTATGGATAACAAAATTAACATGACTCTAGATAATGATTTTGGAGAAAATGAATTAATTAGAACTTTAGAACTTAAAGATGTTATGATCACTTCTTTAGGTTTTGATCCTATTACTAAAATGATTATAGTTGCCACAAACACAGGTATAACATCATTTTATGAGAGTGATACAGGAAAATAGAATGGATCTTTTTCAGAACTTACTCAATATGAGGAAATAACTTCTCTAAATTTAATTAAAAATTTACCATACATAATTACAACAACCACAAATGGAAAAATAAATTTCATTGCTCTTCCTCCTCTTCTATTTAAATTTTAGAAAGTATTTTACTTTAAAAATGAAGATAGTGAGTAAAAGCTTTTAGAATAACAAAAAATTCAAAAAGAAGGTGAATAGCAATTATAATAGCAATAAACATAATAGATAAATATAGGTTCGGCAAAAGGTTCTATACTAAATAATATGGGTTAAGGCAAAAGAAAGTAGGATGATTAAGTATAACAAAATTTAAGCATCTCTAACTGCATATATTGTGATTAAACAAAATGCTTGTTTCTTTCAGATGATAAAGGATTTATTAAATGTTTTGATATATCTTAAATATTAACTATTTTAGAAAAATCATATAATAACCATAAGGATAAATCTAATAATGGAGCAAAATCTTTTTTAATTCCACCTAATTTTGATGGAGTTGAATATTAAGAAGTCTGGAGTTAAAGAGCTCATTATGAAATGATTAAATCATTAGAGTACATTCAAGAAGAAAATCTGTTAATTACCACAGCTTACGATAAAAAAGTAAAAAAATTTAATTTTTAATTCAATTTTTTAATGTTATTTTTTAAATTATAAGGTTAAATTATGGGATAGTAAGACAGGAAACTTGATCGATTAGCTTTAACAAAATTATGATAAGCAAGAACCTAGACCTATAGCTTTCAAAAGAAGTGGAACAGAAGAAATCTATGATACAAATTTAGAAGAAAGAATTGATTTAAAAAGAAAATCATCTTTAAAAAATGCTAAGTTATTAGTAAAAAATGAATAAAAAGGTTCCTAAACAGCTATAAAATCATTATCATTAACAGATAAAAAATTGAATACTCAAGAGAGCAGTACTTAAGAGTAAGAAGCTGCCCAATAGCCGTAATAAAATAAGAATGAAGGAGTGTAAGGTTAAGGTGACGACTTATTTGCCAATTTTAATCCAAATAAAACTTATGATGAAGAGTTCAATCCATTTTATTTCATGGATAAAATCGATAAAACCAAACTAAAAACAGACCGAAGCAATAGTGACTGGAAGCTGCACATAAATTACATTAAATACTTTGAATCCTTTGAAGATTCGATTAAACAATTAAATATTGATATTTAGAAATAAGAACATGAATTAAGGGAAAAAACAGAAAAATAAGGTATTAACAACAGGAGATTCAAAGTCAATCCATATTAAAATTCAGTAAGTATTTGATTAATTAATATTTTAATCTATAATTTATTTTTAATTTAGGATTTAAATGCTTAAAAATTTGGAGTAGATCATAAACCTATTTTAAAGGATGAAATTAATTTTAAATAAGAAAATTAAGACCAGCACAAAGTTAAAGCTGATAATAGGATATAAGAAGGATTAAATTAAGTTACTAACTCGTAGGCAACTCTTCCTAGGATAGCCTCATTACAAAATAATAAACTTAAATTACAAAATTAATAGTAATAAGTATAAAATTAACAAACTGAACCCTCATCAAATAGATCTCATTAACAGCCCGGAATTGAAACAAAAACATTAGCTGCTATTTCAGGAGATCAAAATAAAAAATAAAAGAAAGTATGGGATAATCTGTATAAAAAAGAGTTGTAAAGTAAATTCCTATTTGGCAGTAACTAATCAGAAATAAGATTAAGTAAAGAAGAAGTAGATGCTGCACACCGTTTAGCAGCAGCTTTAGCTAATTACGATAAAGATGACTATAGAAGTTTAAAGTTTTATAATATTTAAATAAAAGAATCTAAAGGCCCTAAAAAGCTTCAACCTTTAAGTTAATCTAAGAAAAAATGATTCTCTCTTTTTATTATGATTAAATTTATGATATTAAATTAATGTAGAATAATTAAATTTTGTTCACATTTTATCAATTAATAAACTTATTTCTTATACTTTTTTGTATTAATTTTACTTTTTCTATTCATTAGCAAAGACTTATTTTAAAAAATAAAATAGATTTATTTAAAATTCATAGTACTATTAATACTTGTTTTGTTTTATATTTTAAAATTTTTGAAGAAAGGATGGATTCAAAGCTAATTTAAAAATGTAAAAAATAAAAAATCGGTTATTATATTAACATATTTAGATTTTGATAAAATATCACTCAAAATAAGTATTTTTTTCTTTAACACTAACTAATTTCATAGGTAAAACATTGTTTGTTTTGGTTAATACACTTTTCGATAAATTTTTAATAGCCAACAATTTATTAATTAAAAATTTATACATCACTCAAAACTATAATTTTATGAAGTTTTCATAAAAACCAAGAACAACTTTTGAAGTAAGTTAATACTTTCCTGGACCAGGCTACTATATAAGCTAAGATCAAGAATAAGTTAGATAGTAGCAAAATTCTCATAATTTAACAACTTTTGGAAAAAAGGAAAGATTTAATTCTTCATTAGAACCTGATTAATCCAAAATTGGTCCTGGAAGTTATAAAGTCACTTAAAGCGACTTTGAAAAGTATAATTAGGACAGATAAGATAATAAAAAAGCAAGCTAAAAAGTGAATGATTAGCCATAAATCAGAATAAATGCCGTTCCATCTATTCCTTCTAAAAATGTAAAAGAAGGATACCAGGAAATAGGAGACGGGTTGTTGATTGTTATGAAAAATTAAAAAGAAAATGAAAATGTTGGTCCAGGATAATATAATCCAAATTACAATTTTGTAAAGCCTCGTGCTTAAAAGGCTGTCATTCCAAAATAAGTAAATTAGTAGGGTTCTTTGGAGAAATTAGATTAAAAATAAAAGATTAACTTAAATGCGTCTTAATAAAGCTAGATAGAATCTATTGTTTAATAGAACTTGGTTGGTTTAGTACCTAAAGATTAAAATACAATTTAAGAACATTTAGTCAGTTAGTAAGAAAGACCAGCTTCCGATCAGAGAATCAGATAAATTAAAGGTTAAAGATATAAAGCTGAACTTACAAGCCTTGTTAGTAGAGATCCTAAAAAAAAGTAGATAGGAGAATATAATTTAGAATTGCTTATGATTCGTGAAAGACAACTTGCAAAAGATGATTAAGGTCCTCCTCCAGGAAAATATTATAATTAGAATCTCCACACTTCATTTAAAGTTCAATATAAACCTTCTGAATACTAATGTTTTGATTCGAGTTCATAGAGATTTGAGGAGAATGGAATTTTTAAAAATAAATTAGGTCCTGGTTAATATAATTTAGTTGATATTAGCTAAGCAGGGGGGATTTAACAATCAAATGCTATTAAATTTGGAAGGGAAAAGAGAGCAATAAGCGATTACGAAGCCATTAAAAATAATATACCTGGACCAGGAGATTATAATCTTAAGTTAATATAGGATATAGGAAATATAGAAAAGTATGATTTATACAAGCTGAAGTAGTCTAACTTAAAGTTTAATTCTGTTTTTGGTAGTGGTTCAAGAAGGTTTACTGATTAAAGACCTGGAAGTGATGTAAATCCTGGTCCTGGTTCATACACAATAAACGATAATAATAAAACAAAAAAAAGAAAGAGGGTAAAAACCCTTTACATGCAGAGTAATAGCGAAGCAGTTTTACTGAAAAATTAATCAAATAACCTAAGCTTTAATGATACTTCACTTTAAATAATTTAAAATAATAGAAAAAATAACTATGAAAAAACTAAATAATAATCTAATAATATGAGTTTTAATGATCAAAATACAACAAATTATACAAGAATAGTAGAGATAGACGATATTTCTCATATGGAAGTGAAAAATATTAATCAAAGTTAAAATAAATAACCTTAACAGAGCAGCTATGTATTTAAATCATAAACCAATAGATTCAGGGTTAAAAATCAATCATTTGATAATAAACATAATTTGGATGGATCTGATAAATTAGGCCCTGGGTGCTATGAGATAGTTTAAGATATTCAAAAATAAAAACAAACTTATAATAAAGGCAAAGATTTACTAAACAAATCACCTAGAATTACTGATAAATTTGAAGGAATATAAATCCCTAAGCTTGGTCCTGGCTATTATGATCCTAATATTTAGTTAGTTAAGCCAAAAGCTCCGTGCACTACTAAGATATGAAATTAAAAAATGTAAGATAAGAACATGTGATAAATATTGTAAAATAAATAGAACAATCAATTAGTTAATGTAAAGATTTCAAGTACTACTAAAATATGAAAATGAGATTAATGAGAATCCTTAAATCAAATTATTAATTAAATTTAATTAAATTAATTAGATTTCCTTTAATAAAATTAATTATTAATGTCAGTATACTTTATGTTACAAATGTTGGTAGAACAATCAATTAATTTTATATAATTTGCAATTATTAACATTAAAACAAAAATTTTTATTTATTAATTTTAAATAATGTAATATTTTTTATGTTTAGAGTAAAGATTTTCAAAGATAATTTTGAATAATCATGTAGAACTTTTAATAATTTTTGGATAAAATTGTTTTTGTTTAAATTTTTTATTTTATTCTAGCAATACAAATTAATTTTTACTAATTGTAAAGCGAGTGATAAACGATTTCTTCTAAATAAATCATATAATATAAAATGAAAAAATACAACCATTTAAATAGCAATTTACAAAAAAATAAATAGTTTTATTATAATTAATTTTTTTTATCAAACAATATTAAGCAATTACTTTTTATCAAAATAAAATAACAGCAATTGCTTTTATTTCACATATTTTTTAAAAATAAAAAAATATATAATAAAAATGTAAATCGGTCATTTAAACCATTCGAGAATTCATCTATGACAATCAATTTTTTCAATATTAATTTACAAAAATACATGTTTTTATTTTCATCTTTTTAAAGATTAATTTTCAAGTTTGGTTTTCTCAAAAAGAATAAATAAAAACTTTACTTTGCTTGAATGGTATAAAATGTATAAAAAACTAATTTTAAAATTCAATTAAGCCCAAAAACCAATTTAAAAATAATCTCGTGGAAATTCTATGAGATAAATTTTTGTAACCAGTAAGCAAATAAGTTATTGAAATGTATAGATAATTTTTATTTAATGGTATTTTTTGAATCTTTAAAGACACAGAAAATGCATACATTTTAATTTTTAAATAGACTTGAAAATAAAAGATTACATTTAAATTATTTTTAAACAAAAGCTTGAAATAACGATTTTCCAAATAACTGATCAAGATTAATCATGCATTATGAAAAAAAAGGCTTTCTTAACATAACTTCTCTGAAGGAAAAATAAGTTTTTTAGTTAATTTAAAATGGTATCAATCTAGTTTATTTTTTGATTTCCCTGACATTATTTATATTTAATTATTGATGTATTTTTTTTGATATTTTAGTTTTAAAGAAATTGATTTAATTGCGAAGGAACTCTTACTCTTTAAATAAAAGTAAAAAAATTTAAAGAACTACAATTTAATAAGCAGAAATTGATAGTACTTGTTTAGACAGATGATAAAAACTTAAAATAGCAAAAGATTTTAATTTGTTTTTGATTGTATAAGCAGATCTAAATTTCAAATCATTATCAAAAAGTAAATGAATTATTAATTAATTTATTACAAAATTAATTAGTAGGCCTTACTAAGTATAATGATAGTTTATTTTGTAGAAAATTAAAAAGATTTGAAAGGCGATGATTTTTTTTTTAAATAAATTAAAAAACTCAATTAATATAAAAAGAAAAATTATATTTATTTAAACATAAGAAAAACACCAAACTAAGTAAAATCAAGAAAGATAACACAAAATTATACATTTTAGATAAAATCCAAAGCAATTTTAAATTTGGATGTTTCGATCTAAGCTGTTTCTCAGCTTTAAAGACTAGTTTGTAGGAGGTTAGTATAATAAATAGAAAGAAGCATTCCTCGAGGAATAGCTTAAAATAATATCTAGTTTTAAGATAATATTTTCTATTGGTATAGTTTCCTATTGTATTTTTGAATTAGATGAATAATATAACTTAATATTTAAAATACTTCCTTATTTCTTTGTATGGCTAGCAATTTTGGTTGCAACTATCAAAGTTAAATAAAACTATAAAATTTATGTACTAAAACGAATAATGGTAATTTTGATTGAAATAGCTTATACTATTGTATACAGAGAAGTTTTAATGAGGAGATTTTCTATAGATAACAGTTAAATTTTAAGCAAAGTACAGCTATATTTTCTCTTATTCTTCCAATTAAATTAACTTATCACTATTTGCATATTTGATAGCTGGATTATGAAAATATTTCACCTTATATTTCATACAGAATATATTGTTTTTAGACTTATTGAGCCTAATTTTTGGATTATGATTTTACAAATAGGATTGGGATTTGCTACCTTACTTTATTATAATTCTGAATTTTTAAATAAGAAAAATTTTTGGAAATAAACAATTAAATATGAAAACTCAAGAGGCTGGCAGTATCTTATAGATTAATTTTTACCACTGCAAATATTTGTAGTCAGTTACTCAAAATAAATAAAAAAATCTTCACAAGATAAATAATAGCCTGAAAAAGAGAATGCTCTGAAGTAATAGAATCCATCTACAATTAAGTAATTCAACTCAACCAATTTCAATAGTAATAAAGATACCAAATTAAGAAATACAATATAACAATCTCATGCTTTAAGTGACAAATGCAAATCAGATGCAATACTAAACTATGCAAAAGACAGCTAATAGCAAGAAAGTAGTAGTTATAAATTAATTAGAAAAGAAGATCTTGAGGTCATGTTTTGTAACAAAAATATCTTGCAGATTTTTAATTTAACTTAAAAAAATGATTTAATTGATATTGCTGAGAACATGTTTTTTCCTTCTGCAGTTTAGCATTAAAGCTAATCATACAATTTTTAAAAGCTAGATTCTCCAGAAAGTAAGTAAACTACTGATCCTCATTTTATGAATACAGTAACAAAAATTAAATGTAATGAAGTGAGCTCTTCTGAAATGAGCTGCGATGAAAGCGAATCTACCACATCATAAAAATTTGTGCCTAAAAACTTATTAGAAAAACTATAGTATGATTTATATCCTCTTTACTAACAAGAGCAGTGCTAAATCAATAATGTGAATGAATAACAAGAAGATGATGAAGAGGATGATGATGATGATGAATAAAACTAAAATTATGATTTCGAATCTTTCAATTAATTTAGGCAATTTGGGAACATTTAATTTAATTAGATATTTTAAGACTTTGAATTTTTGAAATGTAGCAACAGTAACTACAATAATGGAGACATTTATTGTAACATAAAATATTGTCACAAAAATAAAAAGAATAAGACTTTTGATTTAAAAATAATTAAGTGTATGTGGAAAAAAAAGAGTTCCTTTATTGTTATGATGACAGATATAAGCAAAAAAGAGCAAATGTTGAGAATGAGAGAAATAGATAAATTCAAAGATAAAGTGATTGATTCTATAACTCATAATCTTAAAACTCCACTCAATGGAATTTTGCTATCTTGTCAAACATTATAAATGAATTTGAAGTAGTCCGAAAATTTGGAAATTCTTGAACATATTTATTAAAATAGTTTCATTTTACTTAACATGATAAATGACATTCTCGATTACTCAAGGTTCCTCAAAGATTAGCTTAAATTAGAAATGAAAGAATATAACATGAGCAGTATTTTAGATGAAATATATGCAATAATGAAGTTACAATTTGACATCAAAAAGCTTTAGTTTAATATCAAGGACTACACGATGGACGCTTAGATATTTACAGATAAAAATAGGCTGATCCAAGTTCTTCTTTAATTCCTTACAAATTCAATAAAATTTACTCAAAAAGGATACGTAAAGCTTAAAGTATCTAAATATAAAAATGCTTTTAAATTCACGATTGAAGATACAGGATAAGGAATGTCTAAGCAACAAATAGAGAGACTAGGAAACCTATTCATGCAACCTCACAAGTCCTATCAACATGGTAAAAAATCATAAAATTTATTTTTTTCCCATAATTTAAAGTAAATTATTTTAATGTAATCGTACAACTCATGTATTTTTTAGAGAGTAAATAAAATAATCAATTAAAAATTAATATATTCAAAGTGTTAAAAATTTTCGAAAAATGTAAACAAGGAAGAGTTATTATAAAAAATTTATTTACTAGTCATGATAAATTTTATTTGTGATATTTCTTTGATTTACTAAGTAGTATTATCAAAATCTCCCAAATTAGCTATAATATCTTGAAAATATTTACTATTTTAACATTTGCAGCCCACTTATTTTTTTTGCTCAAGATCTTTTGGAGTAATTTAAAATACTTTGCTTAAAAAACTAAAAGTAATGAAGGTTTAAAAAATCTCCTTATGAAAAATTTATGCGTTTACAGAGAAAAATATAATAAAATAGATACACTTGATAACTATGAATCAAATACATCAAAATCAATGATTTTACAAAGAATTTTATTATATGAGTCGAAAATTCACTAGTTTATTTTTATTAATTTATGGCAAATGCGAAATAAATTAATAATTGAGACCATAATTTTAGTCTTAGTTATCTATTTTAAGAAACTAAATGCAAAAAGTTACTATGTTAAAAGCTAAAAATTCAATATTTTTTAAGATTTTTTGTAAAATTTGATATTTTTTTTCCTTTGTAGAATTAATCCATTGAAGGAAAAAATTTTCCATACCTTGAATTTTGGAAGTTTTTAAATTTTAAATTTATCTTATAATTTCTAGTTTTAATTATATTTTATTGTTATTATTATTAAGGTGTTGGACTTGGTTTTATCATGTGCAAACATCTCTTAGATAAAATGAGTTCAGAAAATAATTTAACAGTGGTTTCAGAAGAAAATAAGGGGACAACAGTAATATTCTTTATAAGAAGCGATCACCCCTAAAATAAAATTTAAAATAGATAAATTACAGAAAATAATAATAATGAATTGTAAAATCAGAAGTAAAATTTAGTTACAGCTGACCATAGCGAAGAATAAAATAATCCAAAAATGTAGAAGAAAAATAGTCTTTATATTATGGCTAGCGATCACTTAAAGTAGGCTATAGAACACGAAATCTAGGATAATAAAGAAAATGCCATACATCCTTAATTAAATAAAAAATATATCCCTCATTTAAACACATAGAATCCCCCATAAAAATAATTAGACGATTAGTATAGTAGTTAAGAGTATTCTATTGGACATAATTAACAAAGTTTTTTAAATTTTAAGCAAGAAAAAATATTCTACACTCCTGAAAGCATTCATAATGCAAAGCTTCCTCCTCATTTTGGATCTCCTAGCTTATTCAGCTTAGCTGGCTAAAGAGATAGCATAGTAATGGATTAAAGCCACTATCTTTATGGAAATAACTAATAGTAATTTTATGGGAAATCTAGTTTTCATGATAACCATCGAATATCTGAAATTAAATAAGATATTGATACCTTAAGTAAATAATATCATAGCTAATAGGATTTATAACAGTCAAGAAGATCTTCTCAGAATAAAAGAATTGTTAGTATATTTCAAGATAAAAATAGAGAAAATTAGGTTCATAATCATAAGTCGCTAACATATCCATAGGATGTTGCAGCATTATAGAAACATGCTAAAACTTTAAATCACTTGACTGAAAATACCAATCAAAACACAGTTTAATAAAATAAATTTAATAGCAGAACACATTCGTTATACTAAGAAGAGTATCTGCCCTAGCTCAATATGTAAGAGAGTATATTTGTGTGTCCAAATTCATCCTAAAACAACTTAAACTAAAAATCTTTTAATTGTATTAATTTAAGTAGTACAAACAATAAAAATAAAATATAATTTAACAACAACAACAATAATGTTAATAACTTATAATATCAAAATTAATTTGTAAATATATAAAAACCAAATTAAAAACCGCTACTTAATACCAATTTTTAAAAGCCATAATAACCATCAATAAACTTAATATCACAGATATATGTTTCTTCTCATTCTGATTCCTCTATTGAAAACAATGAGGATGATAAAGATTTTGAATTGAGAGAGAAGCAAATGAGTGAGAATAAGTAATAGATTAAAGTTTATTGCTAAGAAAAAAAAGTTAAAGATGATTTTAGTTGTTTTCATTTCTCTAATAGCCTTACTAGGAGCTAATCTTAGAATGTGTAGAGAGAAGAAGATTAGATTTAAGAAGATTAAGAAAAATTAATTATTAGGCATTTAAATTTCTAAAACTTGCGCTCTACTCCTCAAAAATATCAATCAAATGAATAGGTAAATGAATGTCACTCTAATAATAAGATTTTGTAATAATTAACGACTCCAACTTTAAAATATATAGACGCTTCCCCTTTTAATGATAAGTGTGAATAAAATGATAATTTATTAAATAACCACTTAAATAATTAAATTACCTAAAGTCCTGCAACAAACATCACAAATATTTCTCATCAGCATGGTAATAAAGCAAATGATGAAAAAATATCTGTGAGCATCCCTTGTTTGAATAATTGTTAAGAAACAATAAGCAAGCCTCATCAAATTTAAAAATAAAAAATAGTTTCTTAGCTCAATTTAAAAATACCTTCGGATCAAGCAATTTAACCTTATGTTAATACAACATATTAGGATTTAGTAACAAACATTTAAAATCTGATTGAGAATAAGATTTAAAAAATTTTAATAGTTGATGACAACCCCTTTAATATACTCTGTCTCTAAACTTTGCTGAAAAAATTTAATTTCTTGAAAACTTATGAAGCACATGACGGAAAAGAAGCTGTTGAAAAAGTACAGAAAGAGCACTTCGATCTTATACTAATGGATGTAAATATGCCTGTGATGGATGGTCTAGAAGCAACTGCCAGAATAAAAGAAATGCTACGTAACAATATAATAGAGCCAACAAAAATTTTTATCGTGACAGCTTTTGGAGACTCTTTAGACAAGTAAAAAGCCCTAAAAATAGGAGCAGACGCTCATATCTGCAAACCTATGACTCTGGCTACGCTTTATAACGAATTAAAGCACAATTTTTGAATAAATTATAATAAATTTGATAAGAAAAAAATATATATTAAACAGAATAATAATCATATATTAATTATGCTAAATTACAAACAGATTTTAAAAAAAATATTAAACAAACCAACTAACCAACATTAATTACTTTAAATACTAAAATAAATGAGCACCCTCTCGCTTTGTACATTATTTTTTCACTAAATTAGAACAATTAAATTTTTGAAGTTAATTTATTTCTTAATAAAATAAAATATTTAAAAACAGTGAATATTGTTAATTTATATATTTCTATTTATTTATTTGTTAATCAGTCAGTTATTTAGTTAATGTAAATGCACTAAATAGAATTTTTTTCTATTAAAAACAATTTAAATGTAATATTTTTTAGTTTTTTCTGATTATAAGAGATTAATCTATTTGCTTTGAATGTAATTTCTTCAACTTTCAACTGAATTAGAACAATTATATTTTAGAAATTATTTTATTTTTTAATAAAATTAAATATGCCAAGCTCAATGAATATTTTTAATTTTATATTTTTTTATTTATTTGTTTGTCATTCAGTTAGTTAGATCTATAAATAATATTGTTGCATTAAATTTATTATCTATTTTTATAAACTATTAACTCATATATTTATTAAATTTTTTTTCTGATTATAATTACTAATATGCCTTCTCATTTTTTGATGGCAAATGAATATGTTTGTTTATATTTTTTTGATAAAGCGAAAAGATATTTATCTTAAAATATAATTAAAAAGATAATTTAAATAATTAATAATTAATGTAGATCTTTGGAGGCATAGTTTTGTGAATAAAAGTAAAAATTAATGAATATTTTTAACTATTTTTCCATAAATCAATGAAATTTTAAGGTAAATTTATATATTTTTAAGTAAAATTTATAATTTAAGAAAATTAGAAAAATAATAGTTTTGCATGTATTATTTCTTGTTAAAAATTGCGGACAGAGATAGTATAATTAATCATTTATTTATTAAAAAAATTAATTAAAAATTTAAGATTAAAAACTTATAAAAAAATAGTAATATAGAAAAAATGGCTAACGGTGTTACAACTGAATGGGATGACATCCAAAGAAAGCTTGGTAATTTTGAATAGTTACCTGTAGTCCCCAAGCAATCAGAATTGAACTAGCAAGCTCAAGAAAAGCTTTTAGAAGTAGGTAAATAGATGAAAAGAGATGGAGATGAGGATAATCTAAGTGATCTCTTAGATGAGTTCGAAGATGACGATTTTATGAAAGAATATCAAAGGAAGAGAATGGAAGAATTGTAAGAAGTAGCTAAGAAACCTCATTTTGGATCAGTTTACGAAATTTCAAAAGATCAGTATGTAGAATAAGTAACAAATGCTCCTGCAGAGAGTTGGGTTGTTTTACATTTATACAATGACTCAAATGAGGTAAAAATAAATAAAATACAGAATTTAAAAAATAAATTTATTTTATTTTCTTTCAACAAATTTGTTAATTTTTTATTATGTATGTGAACATATAATCTAAATTTTACTTTTAATTTAAAATAAATAGTACTGCCTTTTAGTTAACTAATACTTTACAAGATTAGCAGCTGAGTATCCTCTGGTTAAATTCATTAAAATCGTAGCAACAAAGTGTGTTGAAAATTTCCCTGAAAGTAACTGTCCATGTTTTATTATATACAAAGCTGGAAAGATGGTCTAAACCTTCCATAGCATAGATAAATTTTTGGGAAGAGTTACAAAAGAAACTATTGAAAGATTTTTACATCAACACTCTATTATTTATAATGAAAAATTTGTTCAATAAGATTAAGAAGTAGAAGAATATAGAGATATCCTTAACAACCCCTTTAAAAGAGGTAACGGTACAGGTTATATGGATAAGATCGATGATAGAGAATATAGTAATAGCGATATAAAAAAGTTAAAGTTTTGAAATATTTTAAATCAATTATGTATATATTTATTTAACTTAATTTCTAATGTGTAATAACTATATCAAATTGTAAATTTTAATGATCTTAATTTTGATATCTACAAAAATTTTATAAAAAATATCCTTTTTTCTATATATAATTTTCTGTAGCAAAAATACTAATTTTATAAATTAATAGCATTCATTAATTCAGTTAGCAATAATAAATTAATCAATTGTCTAATTAAAATTGTCTTAATTAACTAATTTATTATACATACTTTAAAATATTATTATTATCAAATATATATATTTTTTGTTAGTAAATATCTTAGTTTATAAATAAAACAATTTTAAAGAAAAGTTATTTGAACATCAAGTAAAAATAAAAAGCTATTTAGTTATTTTGTTTTATTATATATAAACCAAATTTCTCTATTTTATTAGAAATATCTTTTAATAGAAAGCAAAAATACAATTTTGAAACATGAATAACCATTTATTTAAATAAATTATATAATTTTTAAATATTTAAAATTAATAAATTATTATTTGTTTTTTTAAAACTAACTTTTACTTACATCCTTTTTTATTTTTAAGCATAAATTAAAATATACTTATCAATTTATCTTTTTGTTAGATAGAACCTTAGTTTATACATAAAACAATTTGAAAGAAAAATTATTTAAGTAACAAGTTAATAAAAAGCTTATAAGTAATTTTTTTAATTTTAGGTAAACTAAATTTCTCTAACTCATTTGAAATATCTGATTAAAAGAAAGCAAAGATATAATTTTGAAATACAAATAGATAGCCATTTGTTTAAATTAAGTTATATAATTTTTAATTCTTTTAGGTTAATTATTTATTATTCGTTTTTATTTTAATACTATTTTTACTAAAATTCTTTATTTAATTTTGATATTTACAATTTTAAATCTCCCTAATTTATTTATTTTCAAGAAAAAATCAAATTGAGCATTTTCATTCCATATTCATTGTACTATCAGGATTTATAATTATATTTTCTCCATCAATAGCTTTTATAATTTCGCTTGAAATGATATGATGATTACATTTTTTCACTAATTGCTTCAAAGCTTTCTTTTAAAGTTCACTGAAATGACCTAATCATTATAGAATTTTTTTTTTAATTAAAATCAATTTATTTACAATTAATTTACCTGAATATTATCCACAAAAACTGAGAACCATTTAATGCCATAAAACAGGTAAAACATTCTTTTCATTTACGAATTTGACTAAATACTCAACAAGTCCATCAATTACTCTATTGGGGAGGGCATATTTCTTTTCTATAATAGTTTTCATCATTATACAAGTAGGTCCATTGAAAGGCATTGAGCAAAGTCTCAATAAACAAGCAGCAGAGTGCATGACAGGGACTGTCATTTTAGATAATAAACTTGCAATAATTTAAGCTTCTTTAAGAGTTGTTTCAGGATCCTTTATAATTTGAAATAAAATTAGATATTACTATTCAAAATAAATAACTATATTTTAATTTAGTGTTAAAAGTATTCGTATTTACAGTGATAAGTGGGAAGATGATACCTTTGAACCAAGCAGCTGGCTTATAAAGAGCTTTTTTCAATGCATTATAATAGTGAGCATTTAATTTTTTATTTTTCTTAATATCAGCCTTTACAGCAGGATAGATAATCTATTATTTTAATGATAACTATTTAAAATGTTTTACTCTACTAAATGTTTACCTTATTAAAGAATACTTTGGCTCTATGTCCATCTAAGCTTGAAGAAAAAAGCTTAACAGCTGCAAAAAGAGCCTATGGAGTCCATTCTGAGGGTCTTGTTAATTCTAAAACTTCCTCCCATTACTCCAATCCAGGAATTATAACAAAAGCTCTTGCAAGCTTGCCACTTCTGTAATGAGACATTAACTTTGCTATGCTATTTTTTGAAAAAATAATATAAGATAAAATTTTTTATGAGTTGATTGATTTTATGTAAAACAAAAGATAATTGCTATTTGTTACTCTTAATAAACTATTTTGACTTTAGGATTTTTTAACATGTTTTCAGCATATTCCTTTTATGTCTTTTCTTCAAGTTTATTTGAGATATTCTATCCTATTTCATTGACAATATTATCAAACAAATTCTCATCTCCAAAAGCAGAGCCTGCATTAGCTCCGATAGAAAAATGTTTCAAAATTTCTTCATCTTCAGCAGTAATTTACATCTATTATTAATTTATTATAAAATTCATTTTACAAATAGATTTTAAGGTTAAAAATGTACATTTGTGGGTACAACGAAGAATCCTTGATTATCAAATTCCTCAACTTGTTCTTCAACTGCATCTTTAATCTTTTGTTTTTTTTCATTTAAGTTTTTTTTCTTTTCAACTCTTTCCTTCTTTAATTCTGAAATGTTGCTTAAAGGCTTTTATAATTTAACTTTTCCATGTTCATCTTTTTTCATAAGCTTAACTTTAGAATCTTTGTTTGATTTTAAGTTAGACTTAACTCCCTTCTTGGTTGAATGGTCAACCTTTTTCTTGCTCAAATCTTTTTTAGAAACTCCTACCATTTTATACTTTTGAATATTTTTATGGACTTATTGATTTTTATTTATGTATATAGTTTTGCTTAACTATGCTATTAATTTTTTTTTTTTTTCTACTTTAATAATTACTTGATTTTGTTTTAATCAAAAGCTCAAACTCTACAAATTTGCAAGATATATTTAATTAATTTGCTTATAATTACTATATACTAATTTTAACCAAATTAATTTCAATCTTGATATTTTTTATCAAATTTCATGAAAGAATTATTTAATTAATTGATATTTTATAGAATATAGCTGTTTAGAAAACTTAATCATTTTTTTAATTTCCGCATTTATTATAAAAATTTAAATCCAATCAAATATTACTATGATTAAAAAGTAACCATCCAAAATTGTTTTAATTATAAATAATTTAGTTTTAAGAAAATTAAAGATATTTATCAAATTTTAAAATTCATTCAACAATAAATGTTTTATTATTTTTTTATATTTTGAGGAAATTTCTATTATTAAAAAAAATACTGACAAAAAAAATCATTCATTAAAATACTCTTTTTTTGAATAAATAACAACAAAAATTAGCCTAACATTTTAATTTTTAAGTTTAGAAAATGAAAGTAGATGAATAAAATGAAATTAAAAAATAAATCTAAAATAAATTCTATTTTTATTTTATTTTATAACTTCACATTTATATAAATAGAGAGTATTATTAGTTTAAAATATTTCATTTGAATGGCGAACAATTGCATATAGGACAATTAAACAAATCTTTTTTAGAAAACCAATCTGATATACAATGGCTATGAAATTCTTTACTACAAGTCTAACATTTAAAAATACTTAGCTTATTTTTTATCTCCACTAAACATATTGGACACTCTATTTCCTCTGTATTTGTACTGGTATGTTTTTAACTATTTTCTTTTTTATTGCTTTTCATACCAGTTACAGGATATTTTTTAGTTTCTACTATGAAACAACCAGAATTTTCATTTGAAGATAAACAATCTTCTTAGCAAGAGTTACTTTACTGAATTGTTTGATTTCTTTAGGTCTTTTTACTTGCGCGATTAGCTTGAGACCTTTTTTTTTATTTTTAAATGGTTTTGTTTTCTCTCTAAGGCTGTACCTCGTGTGTATTAGTTGCTAAAAGTTATTAATTTTATTGATTTCTTGTTTTAACCATTTACTTTTACAAACTTAAATTCCTTAAATTTTTGATATGAAATTAATTGGTTTTGTGATTACTAGTGCTAATCAGACACTTCTTTTATAATGCACTTGTATATAGGGTGCCTTTTTGTTTAAAAAATTCTTAATTACATAAATTTCAAAAATATAAATCAATAAATATGACAATTTCAAAAATTTTATTGATTTAATAATTATTTTTAAAAACATATTAAAAACTTGTAAAAAAAATATGGTCAAAACATTTGTATTTAATTGATTCAATGGATAATTATTTATTAATATATTTTTTTAACTTTTAAATTAAAATTATTTAAATTTTATTTTTAATTTTAATATTTTTTTAATAAGTTTTGTAAAAAGCCTTTGCTTTTCTTTGCAATTGTTTCACAAAAATTGAGATTTGCATAGAGGACATTCACTCTTATTAGAACTCTTAAACCACTTGTGGATACAGGAAGAGTGGAATTTCTTCTTACAAGTTTTACAAGGCAATTTAGGTAATTCACCTGAAGTAGAGTTAATGACGTAGTAGCAAATAGCGCATTCTTCAAGTCCTTCTAACTCTTTATCTAAATTATCTTTCCACATTAAAAGAGCATTTTTAATTGTATTGTTCTAATTAAATAGTAATGACTTCATCATTAACATCCATTTATTAGTTTTTTGCAAATTAACTTTCATGCCTCTTTTAACTTCTGTTTAAATGTGTCTATTTAAAGAAAATTGTTAGTAAAAAATAGATAAAAATTAATGAAAATCAAATAAATTTTTGAATTTTTAATAATCTGCATCATATTTTAAGAAATTACTTTATAGGATATTCTAAAGGTATCTTCAAATTAATTTCTAATTTTTAGTTCTCTTTCATGTATATTGCATTTATTTCTCTCGTTTTTTTCAGAACATAAATATTAAATTCTTCAGACTACCATTCTATAAATAAAAAAAATAATTTTAATTAATTAAATAAATTTCAAAACAACTAAAAAAATTACCAATCTAACTTAATTCAATGGTTTCTACTTCTTTCAAGTAAAGAGCATTGCTGATAAAGCTCTTGATTAAGCTTTCAGCAACCTTAATGAATCTTTTTTCTGCTGTATTTTCCAACCAGTTACGTAAAAAGAAGGGGAATTTAGATGAGAAAATATATAAAGATTAGACCAATAGTTAAAACAAGCTTTCTTTGGACAAGAAATCAGACCTTTTTAATATTATTTATATTTTAAATAAACAAGTAAATTTTAATTTAAAGTATTTTTTTATGAATTTTGGGAAATATTTTATTAATTTTTGAATCATTTTTTTATTGTTTTGAGAAATAATTAATGTATGAAAGCAAAAATATTTTTCAAGAAAAAGAAATAATTAAAATAAATTTAAATAATTAATATATATTTATTTACCATTCAGGATTTACATTCTAAACATCTTCAATGCTAATGGTATCTTTATATTAAGATTCGGGGATTTCTAAATATTCAATCCATTAGAATAAGACAGTTAAAAAGTTCTTGTAAATGAACTTATTTTCATCTAGGTAGATTTTTAAAGCTTTTTTAACTAATTCATGGTTTTCGTCTGTTTCAGGGGAGTTAAGCTTGTTAACAAAGGATATCCAAGTTAGCAAATGACCATAAGTCTTAGGGTCTATAATGTCTTAATTTTCACTTTCATCTTCATCATCCTCATCAGCATCTTTACCTTCTTTTTCTTCAAAAGGATTTAAATAATTAATATTATCTGTTTCTTCGCTCTAGGGATTTGTGGAATTGTTATCTTGATTTGTTTTTTTCTCTTCTTTTTACAATTCAACTTCATCATCACTCTATATACCTTATTATTTCTTAATTTAAGCAATATGCTTTTGCTTTTCTTCTTCAGTAAGGATAACATTTGTAACATCTAAATATTTTAACAGATTTTCAACATTCATTTTTTAATCATAAATGTTTTGCAATAGCTTATCTTCAAAATCTTCATCCGAGGCTTAGCACTTTAATGTAAGATCTACCTTTGGTGAGAAAGCTTGATAGAATTGTTTTAATAGTATGAAACTACTCTTTTATATAGAAGGATATCTACAGTTGAGTAACTCATATGATAAGTTTTCATCAAAATATTCATTTAATATTGTGACAAATCTGCTTATTGTTTCTGCAAATTCAATAATCACAACATCATTAGATTCATCTATAATCAAATTATTATCTATGTTATTCCTTTAGCTTTAGTCTTATTCAAATTCAGTCAGTTTAATTAAGCATGTGTCCATAATATTTTGGATAACAAACTCTTTGAAATCTGAACTGAATCCTTCAATGATGTTGACAATTTTACGCAAAAATACCAAGAGAGAAATCAAGGCATTAGAGCTTAATTTTCTAGGTTTAGCATTATATTCAATCGATTTACGGAAATGATTCTCTATTGCAATAAGATTAGTTGAAAAAGGCTCAATTCCAATTTTTTCTATAACAACATTAATGAAAGTGAAAAATACACTTGTATAATAATTCTAATAGTTGTTATAAGAGTCAAATTTTTCGAAATTAGTTAGCATATACTCTGTAAGCTAAATTTATTATCCTTCAGTTGTGTAGAAATCATTGTAGAAAGAAGCCATCAAAATATCTAAAGATATTAAAGAGGATAACTTATGGTTATCAGTAAGTTCTTAGGCATTCATTCTACAAACTTCGCTAACCTTTTTACGTAACAAATCTTCGATGCTACCTGAATCTTTTTCAAGCTATTCTTAAAATAGGGGTAGTAAATTTTTGATCAAAATACCTTCACGAACCATCAGATCAATATTTTCCAATACAAAAAGTTAATCTAATTTTGTTTTGACTATATCATTGAATATTTGTTATTGTTTATGAGTCTCTATTCCATCAATCATGATTTATTTTAAGCAAGCCTTCAATGAGTTACCATAAATTAAACTCTTTTCTATAGCCAATTTCATCATATAGTTTAAGAATTGGAGGGCTGTTTCAAACTCTTCTTCAATTTACTTTTTTAAAATAAATTTGTAAAAAAAGGAATTGTATTAAAAAATTACTTTATGAATGAGGGGTTTGATAAAATTATTTGCCAAGTCCTTAAAATATTTTTTAAGTTGAATTGAATTAAGTATAGCAAATATCTGTTAACTGCTAATCAAATTTGAAATCAACCAGAATCCATTTTAAGAGACAAATAGTTTCTAAATGTAAGCATTAAAGTCAATAGATACAGTAATTTACTCGAACAGAGCTTCTAATAATCTCCAATTTCTTTGTTCGAATATTATATTTTCAAAATATTGAGGCTCGAGGATTGTTGAAGTGAGTTAAAGTATTTCGTCTTTCTTTTTATGGCTTTTCAAGAAGCTGAAGGTGTCTACTATCAACTTAAGAAGAGTATCGAATTTGGTTTATTTTTTATCAATAAAGATAGTATTCAGCTCAAATTTAAAAATGCATGTAGCATTCTCTATAATCCTAGTTAATGCAGCTTAGTCATTTATGAGGTATTTAAATATCTTAAATGCTTATTGAATACGAGATTTTAATTTCTTTTCAAAGCAGAAATAAATAAATTTAAAGAAATCATTAAAAAATTGTAAATGATCAAAGTTTTGATCTATCACTTTTGGGAGGTCTTTGTAAATTTATATGCAAAATAAGTAATTTAGCTCAAGCTCATCAATTACTCTGCTTGTATTTTTTTCTTAGATTTCTCCATTAAAGATTGATTCTCTCTTCTTGGAAATGTTGGCTTAAATCTAGCTAATCAACTTAATTTTATTATCTCTGTTTAAGTAATTTTTAAAAATGATAACTAATAAAGGTAAACTAACACCTAAATATCTATCCATTTTTCCAAAAATATGAGATAAAATTCCAAAAGCAAGGGTCTAATATTCTTGGTTATTTTATAGGCGTGTGCACATGTGAACTCTATTTTTTTGAGATTAAGCAGACTCCAAGGCGCTAAGATTCCTTAGTATCAATATGTCGTCTAAATTATTTTTTTTTAAATTTTTATTTCATAAATGACAAAATAAATTATAAATTAAGCTAAATTAAATAGAAAAATATGTTACCTATTGGTTTTATTTTATTTACATGAGTGCAAAATTAGGAGAAGTAAGTAGGACTTGTTTCAGGAAGAGCAAAATGAAGTATAAATTATAAGTGAAGGAGGGCTTTAGGATCTACTTGATTCAACATTTTAATGTGATTCTAAATATCTTTTAGGATTTGCTAAAATGAGCTATATTAAGGATGTTGCTCATCTAGTGATTCAGACCAAGAATAATAAATTTAAGAAATAAAAGTTGTAAACTTTTCAAGAGAAGTAGGATTTGTTATTGTTTTAATATTTTAAATAATTGATTAAACTGAAAAATTAATTGTTTCTAAAGAAGCTACTGTTTGTTAAGTAACTAAGTTTGAGAAAACTCCTAATTATATTTCGGGTGATTTTTATTCTTCTTCTTATTCTTATTCTTGCTTTTTTTGGGATTTTTATTAGCTGGAATTGAATAAATTTGCATATAGCTTGTATTAAGTGCAAATAGGCAGAATTTTTTCAATATGAGAATCATTCATTAAAGGTTGAATTTGACCTTTTAGATCATTAAGGAGATCTTCATGCATCTTTTGAACAGCTGAATCTAATTTATTAAACAAAACACTATTCTTGTTGACTAAATTTGCAATGCTCTATAATAAAAGTATGTAATTATTGTATTTAGTAGTGTCTTTCTTAGCTGTCTTACTAAAAATAGATGAAAACTCATAAACAAATTCATCAAAAAGATCTGTTTCGTTAGAATTGATTGATTCAGTGTTGAAATTGTTAATTAGTTAACCCAATGAGTTAGGGATTTATTTATAGGGATTCATTACATTATCAGCAATATTTTATTCTAAATAGATATTTAATATATTGCAAATCAAATCTCTTATTAAGTTACGAGCTTATTTCTAAACATTTTTAAGGGATTTTACTTCTTCTTTATCTAAAACAACAGAAATTCTTTTGAGAACAATGAAATAAATACATTCAAAGTATGACTAAACAAGCTAATCTCCGAAAAATTTAATTTCGTCATGAGTAAAACCTGCAAGAATAGACTCAAAGAACTTTTTGATAAATGAGAATCTTTCCTTAATATATTCTTCAGGATTAAACTTGTTCTGTTATTAAACACTCTCTTTGTTTAAAATGGAAGTGAATGCAGCCATAGGTAGTTTACTTAAAAAGATAATGATGTTTTAGTAAAATTGCTTTCCGATACCTGAAGCAGCTTTTTTAAGAACTTCAAGTGATTTGACTTCAATCATTTTAAGGTCACACTTAGCAATTATTGCAACAGGAGCTTTATCCAAAACAGTTAAAAGACATCCTTTCCACAAAGAATACTAAATTTACCTTTCTTTATCATCAATAAGTGGCATTATATTTTTTGCTATAACTTCAATATTTTATTCTAAAACTTCTTATGAAATGGTGTTCATAAGAACCTATAAAACTTCAATAACAGCTGCACGCACTTTAATTCTCTTTTTAGAAAGTAGTTCTATGAGTATGCTTTTTTTCCCCTGTGCAAATAGTTCTTCTTCCAATTAGCTAATAAAAATATTTGGATCTTTGCTATCCTTATTAAGCTAAATTGCTCTTGCTATAGAATTAAGAGAGGAAACAACTAATCTATCATATATTTCCTATGATTCATGCTCACTTAAATTATTATTTTCGCTTTCAATCTACTTTTACGTTATACTGAGGTAATATTTTAAGTTAAGAATGTACTTTTCCATGCATAAATTAAACGCTTAGGCCTATTTTTCTTTAGGGAACATCTATTTTTTATTACAAAAAAGTTAAAAAAAGAATTTCCCTTTAAATATCTGATTTGGCATCGATAAAATCATTTTTTAAACTATCACTCAAACATTATTTTAAAAATTAAGATATAAATGTTTATTACAAAAAGTAATTATTTAATTGCCAAAAATAGTTAAATTTTATTCAAAAATGAAAAAACCTTGTCGAAAGCTTGATTAGCAATTTATGAGACATCAGCAGATGGATCATTCATTTATATAAACCAATAAGGAAAGAGTTCCTTAAACTAGGCTTGCAAACATTTACGGTTTTTAGAAATGATAATAATTAAAACATTATTGCTTTCTTCAAAAACTTTTCTATCATATTCTGAATTGACAAACTACTTGTACAAATAAGTCCATGTAGAAATGAATTGTTCAAAGAACTCTTCAGGTTACTTCTAAAGAAGTTCCTTGAGAGTGTTTAAAGCTTTTAGCTTTGTAATTTAACTCTTTTTGTTTAATTGACTTAGACATTATTATATTTCAGGATCGTAAGAATGCTATTAAAAAACTTGTTTGTCTTCTGTCTTATCTAAAAACTTCTTTACTTAGTCTGATTTCTCAGCCTTGTTTGCTAAAAACATGGCTGATAATTGTGAAAACATGTTAACATTTTCATTTACATGAGATAATAAACCTGTGCTCTAACCTTGCTTAGAAAGAGCTGACTTATCTTTACCTCCCTTTTTCTTTTACTTTAATTCTACTGCGTCCATTTTAACACGTTTTGTTGCTAATTTTCTTTTAGAATTATTTTTAATCTAAGATCTATATGTTATAATAAATTCTTTTAACTTTTTAATCTTATTATTTGATTCCTAATTTCAGTAATAAACTAAATTAAAAAATTAATATCTTTTTAAATGCAGAATTATCAAATAAAAATATATAAATTCTTCTAATAAATGGCTACCTGCACAATACACTAAACATAAAGAATTAATTATACATAGTTAAAGTGGCGACAATTATTTTTCTATTCGCTCTATCATTTTTTCAATCTTAAAAATTCTTTCTAATCGAATTTAGAAAAACTAAACCGAAAAAGTTATTATTAACCCTAAAATATTTTTTATTTATTAAAAACATTAATTTTAAAAAGTAAAAATAAATATTTCATCTGAATTAAATAATTAACTTACTAAAAAATAAACAAGCTTTCATTCATTTATGTAATTTAAATATTCTTTTTGCAATTCTAAATCGTTTTATAAAAAAATAATTGATCAAATTCATTTTTAAGTTTCCTAGTAAAAATATGTTGATTTAATATAATTATATTGTAAATTCTTTTTAATGAAACCATTTAAAACCATTTTTAATTCAATTTTTGATAAATTTCAAATTATTTTTAAGAGTTCAAAATTTTTAATTTTTAAGTTTGATTTATAAGAAATTACTTTATATAAGTAAAAGATACTGTATTCAACTATTTTTTTTTTACAAAGTAATATTGAATTTCAGGTTAAGTTAAATTATTTATAAACTAAGTCTTTATAATTGATAAAAATTTAAATAAAAAATGGTTTTATTAAGATTAATAGAAAAAAAGGTTTTACAAATAAGTAATTTTTTTTCTAATAGAAAAAATTTGTCATTTATAAGACAAAAAATAATTTAAATATTTGTTATTAAACTATAAATCTTACAAGAATGCTTTTTCGTCACTGTAAATAGACTTTATTTCATGAATGTAATGTCAGAAATTGATATTTTATAAAATTATTGAGATTTACATTTGGAAGAAAGTAATAGAATTTAAGTAAAAAAAATTACTGCATGTGGTTGACTCCTGATCGAATAAAAAATTATTAATTTAATTTTTTCTTTGTTTTTACTAAATTAATAATAAATAATTAAACAAATTTTTTAGTATCTTTCTTAGATAGTAGGTTACTGTTTACAATTGCAGATTTTTTTGTCCATCAGTACCTGCTTCATCATTATGTAGAAAAATATTTGGCAATTGTTAAAAATGAAATTAAATAAAACTATAAAAGATCATTTATTATTAAGTATTTTAAAAAAAATATATTATAATTTTAGCATCAATTGTGTTATTAGTTTAAAAGAAACAATAAATATAGTTAAAATATTTCAAAATAATATTTACATATTGTTGTTTATGCTTGAAAATGAATTAAATAGGAGTATAGATTAATTTCTGGATTTTATTAAGTGGTAGAAGATGAAAACCAAATATGATTATTTTTATAGTCTTTCTTGATATGATTTTTTTAATATTTGGATAATTAATTTGTTTTATAAAAGCATTCCGAATGTAAAAGATCATTTTATTCTTTAAAAGACTATAAATCTGTTCCAATTAAAAAAAAATTAGTCATAATAATAATAAATTATTAATCAGATACTACAAAAATAAAATATTTCTTTTTTTGAGGTTATTTTAAATTACAATTTTATGATTGTTACTTACTGCTACATTTTGTAATTGCTAGTTATTAATTTTAAAATTTGCAATATTTTTGTTTAGGATGATGAATTCCAATACCCATGTAAGTGTACATTTTTCAAATAAACACTATAATTCAAAATTAGTTAGTAATTTAATTATTTGCTTAATTTCTAAATGGAAAGAGCATTTCAATTTAGAAAGAGAGAAGGTTTCAAAGATTGTAAGTATATTTGGATGGATTTATCTATTTATCTATCGATCCAATAATCTTTGATTTTTTATTGTTTAAATTTGCATAATAACCATCACGAATTTTTTTAATTAATTTTTGATTGAATTTTTATGGTACATAATAAGTCACTAAAGTAATTCATAAAATTTTTAGAAAACTGCAATTAAAAAGAGCATTAAGATAAACATAATTTTTGGGTATATAATCTAACACATACTATACCACTTTTGGCTCAAATAAACAAAAATACTATCTAAAAATTTCTGTACTGAAACGTTTAAATAACAAATTTCGTATCTACTTAACAATATACCAAGCAATAAATACATACTTTCCATGCTAATGAGTTCTTAAAGTTAGGTTTAATCAAATTTTGTTTCATTTATAGATTATAATTGGAGTCCTACTTCAAAACAATAGAGCTATATATCTATATCTAATGCAAGCTTTGAAACAGAGTAGGAAGAAACAATAAAAGAGATTGAAGCAGAATGTGATACTTCCATCCAGAATAAACTTTCGCTGATCCCTTCCTACAGCAACACTACATATAAAAAAACTAAAACTTATATACAATAAGATAGTAAAGAAACAAAGTGCATTTCCTCCAAAAATATAAATATTAGCTCTAACAATAAAAGAAAATAATCTAAACAAAATTAAAATATATAATAGTCTGTACTTGGCTGGAAAGAACTTCCTCTGACAATACCACATTACTTAGAAGAAAGCTTTAACAAAAAATATATGTTATATGGAGATTTTTTCTTTGATTATACCAATGAAGCTCTGGATTTGGATGAATAAAGATTTTTATCTAATAATAGATATAAACCAAATATGAGTGTCTAATAAAATTTAAAATATGACTGCGTTTATTTAAACATAGGTACTTTTAAATTTAATTTAGGTCTTCCTAAATATTCAGATCAATTAGTCCATATTCTTAACTCCAAGTAAGACTAATTTTCACATAGTCTAGCAGAATTACTTGTTTAATATAAATACAAGGCTGATCAAATACAACAATTATTACAAAAATTGTATTTATAAAGCTAAGAAAATCCAAATTTTTATATTGAGCGTGAAAAATATTTTGAAAAATTTTGTGAGGAAGAAATTGATAATCTCGAGAGCTAGAATAAGATATACTTTTTGGCAAAGAGGAAATTAAATTATATGACTGGAAACTTAGAATACTACTAATATGTAGTAAGTAAAGCAGTGATATGCTTACTGGGTATGGATGTTCCCAATTTCGTTTCAATGACAATGAGATAAGGCAGAGCTAATGTATTTGACTCTTTTTCAAACTTATTTTTAATGTATAGCTAATTTTAATACTGCATACATGGAAGAGCGAACCATTTTAGTGATTAAATAAACTTAGTAACAGTAGATGGTTCATTACTACCTGTAAAAATCAGTTTTAAAATAATTAATTTCTAAGAAAAATATCCTGAACAATACAGAAATGTAGAAGGATATGACCTATTGAATGTATTGGGGGTGATCGAAATAGATGTAGACCCTGCTAGAATTTAACAGATTTTATATATGAGGGAACAATAAAAATCTAAAATTGAAAATAACATAACCAATTTAGTTTAAAACCCGTGTTATAACGAAGAAAGTCACAAATTCCTCTTAAAATATTACTTATACAATTACTCTAATCAAATTACCTATAAACAATTCCTAAAAAAAAGAAATAAATGATCTTAAAAAATACTTAATTAATTAGCTTTTAATGATTAAATTTCTTCTTATTATATTAAAGAATCTAAGTTGATATATATTACCAATTAATCATATATACAAATAAACAAACAAACATTATAATAACTATTTATAAAATTTAGATAAAAAATTTATTCAAATTATATTTTTACCCAGTTTAATTGATCGAATTCTTCTTTTCTATGTTTCTTTATTTCTTCGCATGTCTTTTTTTTGAGATAAATAAATAAATTCAGTAGTTTGTTTTCAAGTATCAGTTTGTTTTCATTATTTATATTAAATTAGTGAAAATAATTAATAGAATACTTGAATATTAATAGATTGTAACCTATTTTTTAATTTTATTCTTACAGTTTTTAGAAATTTTTAAGCAATTCTGACTTACTTAACTCAGAAAAAAACAAAATAATTAAAGTAAATACATATCTTATCTTAAATGCTTAAGATTATTAAATCATAATCTGAATTAAATAAATTAATCTACTTATACTTAATTAAAAAATCAATAATAAATCATTCTAACTAATTTTAGAAAAACTTTTAATGTTTATCTAAATAAAAGAAAGCAAAATGTTTGATATGAAATCATATTTTTTTTCATTAATTGTTTATAATATGTAATTAATTAATTAGTTGGTATCTATTTTTTATAAAGTGAAAAGTTTTAACTAAAAGTTAAGTTTTTAAGTTTAATCCTCAGAGGAATGATAGTAATTTTTTATGAGGTTTAAAATATAGCATTCAGTCATTTACCATGTATATGGGTAGGATAGGCATAATGAAAATAAATTAGTAAAAATAAATAATAATTTTATATAATTTTAAAATAAATAAATATTTAAGGTTCTAACAATTTAAGATATTTTAGAAGACCAATACATATCAAAATTTGCAAAAAGCTTTAAATATAAAATATGATAAAATAAAAATAGTAAAATCAAAAACAAGATATAGATCAAATTAGTGTAATTAGATGATGTATTCAATTCGCAAAATTATTAAAAGTTTACCTATTAAAAATCAATACTTCTATTTTTTAATTAAATCTTATTGATCGAAAGTGTGATTAATAAAATATCCAAAATATATTAAATTTTTTGAAAAATAAGTAATTATAGATGTAAAAGTGTAAGCGATTATTCAAAACTTTACAAATTATGAATTTTATTTTTATTAGTCTTTTTTAAAAATAATATTTTTAGATAAACAAGAATAATAATAAAATAATTAAATATCAATATGGAAAATTATGATATATTATTTAAGTAGTATAGTGCTAACTATTACAATTTATTTTTATGAATACTGTGTTCCATTTTGAAGAATTAATCAATATTTTTATTTCATACCCTTTTTTTATATATTTGATTGTAGATCCTTTTTATTTAATTAACTAAATTAGCTAGAAACGGTAAAAAAGCAAATCAATTTTGAAATATGGAATATTTTAACTCAGTAAAAAAAATAAATTTTAGTTATTCTAAAATGGTTAACATTTTAATAAAATCTTTGATTTCTATTTAAATAAATGCTTTTAATTTGGGTGATTTTCATACTACTTCTTAATTAAAAATATTATATTTCATTTTCTATTATATTAAAATATCAATAATGGTTAGATTTATTCTTAATTTGTTAAAAATAATAACTTTTACCGCTAATAAATAAGTAATTAAAATTATGTATTTTAAATTAAAAGAATAAAATATTGATAAACTTCAAATATATTAAAAATTAAATTATACAACTATATTTCCTCATTTTTTAATAAATTGCAGCAAGAGAAAGATGAAAAAATGAAATTAAGAAAATTTTTTGCTAGGTAGGTTCAAAATTTAGCAAAAATCGTTAAAACTCAAATACTTACAGTAAATTATTTTTTCTTTCATTCTAAAAATATATATAATAATAAACAAAGATTATATATAATCTACTTTGAAATTTGATAAAAAAGATATTATTGAAAAATGATGAAAAGAATTACTATTAATTAATAGTTTTATTTTTTTTACTTTATTTCTTATTCTAGTTAGAACATATAAACTCAAATTCGAATATTGGTATTTTTGTGATATGTATTGAAGAAATTTCCAAATAATTGAAAATGAATGAAAGCATTTAAATGATTTAAAATAAGTATAGTCTTTTATGAGTGATTGGCATTTAAATATGATAAATTATTAAAAGTCTTCATTATTTAAGTTATTTAGGTTATATAATTAACAAACAAACATATATTTGCACATATTTTTTGAATGAAAATAGTTGGAAAAGTAATTAAAATGAATGTGTGCTTGTTTCTAATTAATTAACTAATAAAAGTTGTACTCTCAATTTTAAATTTGCATATATAATTAACAAAATAAGCTTTAAAAAAAGTAAAACGCAATTAATTATTTTGCAAAATGAAATAAAGTTTAAAATAGATAGATTAGTCACAAAGAATCTATCCATTATCTCCAAATGAGTCTGATCTATAATTTAATGCATTCTAGTTAGAAAAAGGACCAAATTTCATCAAGAAAAAAATGTAGAATAATAATTAATTTTAAATACCTTAAGATTTTACACCTCATTAAATGGATACAAATTATAATATATTTAATTAAATTTAATTGAGTGTCAATAGGGAATATGATAAAAATGAAGATATGTCAAATTAAGATGATGTTAATCAAGAAAAAAAGAAATCAAAGTTAATAGAACTTATAGACTAGAATAGTAATAAAGACGATGGGAGTGTTTCATCTTAAAATTCAGATAAACACAAATCTGATTTTGTAAAAAAATTCGAAAAAGTAACTTGGTATAAATTAATTTACTTGGTATCAGAAGCTATACAAAGATGGAAATCAACATTAAAGGCAATTAGTATTCAGTATGCAACATAAAATTAAATAGAAATGATTGACGATTTAAGCTTCTTCTAGACAGAATAAAGCAAGTAGAGAAGAATAGATTATATGCATTAAAAAAACAAAACTGTAAATTATAGCCAAAATAAGTTTATTAGAAGACTTAAAAAAAGCACTCGATAAGTTAGAAAGGCTTTTAGAGATATAAATATGAAGATATAAGATTGCCTTCTCTTTCTAGATAAGCGAGTAGAGAAAATTTTAAAAAACATAAAAGTTTTTGACCCTTATGATGGTATTGTACTTTTTTGGGAGATCTTGTATATGATGCTTTGCTTATTTTTGTTCGTTTATTTACCTTTTAGTGTGGCTTTCGAGAATGAAAGATCTTTAATTATTTAGGGAGCTGGGTATGTCATAATCATAATTTTTTTGGGAATCGATATTTTAAAAAATTTTAACACTGCTGTCTATGTTAAAGGAGAGTTAATAAAAAATCATGTATAGATTTTAAAAGTTTATACATATTCGCTTGAATTTCCTCTTGATGTTTTAACTTACTTTTCTGCTATTGGTTTACTCTAATTTAATTATAGTAGGAGTATTTTTTTATTAAGAATTTTTTACAAGCCAAGTCTAATCTAAAAATTTAAGGACGCCTTTCAAATGTCAGAAAAATCTATTGCATCTGTAGATTTATTGAAACTATTTGCTATAGTATTATATCTTTGTCATGTAGTAGCATGTGTATGGTATAAATTAGGAGAAATATAATATGAGTAATCAAATTCTGGATGGATTGTTAAAAACTCATATCAAAATTCTGACGACTATACTTTATATGTGAACAGCTACTTTTTTGCAATAATTATGATGTCATCTGTGAAAGGAAATATTTAGCCAAGTTCGAATACAGAAAAAATATTCACTACATTAATAGCATTTGGTGCTTGCGTATTATTTGGTTATACAATTACCTCAATTACTATTATTTTGAGAAACTTGAATACAAAATGGGACAATTTCAATCTTTTAGTGAGTTAAGTAACTAAGTTTATGCGCCGTTATAATGTCGACCCATAATAGCAACAAAAGGCTAGAAAATATATAGAATATGTGAAAGATGTCAGTCTTGAAGAAAAAAGAAAATCGTAGAGCATTCTTAATTGTCTTTCGAAGTAATTAAAGGATGAGATTTTTATTAATATCTATTCTCAGGTATTACTTACTTACATACATTTTTTAAATATATTAAAATAATTTTTTAATCAAAAAAAGTAACTTCTAAGAATTCCCTTTTTTAAGAACTACTTCTCAGCTGAGTGTATAGAGTAATTAGCACTAAAAATGCAAGCCATATATTACGCTTCTGATGATCCTATTATTACAAGATAGTAGATAAACGATCCAGCCCTTTACTTTGTAGTAGAAGGGTAGGTTATTGAATATTATTTTACCAATTTCGAACTTCAAAACTCACTTTAAGAAAAAGTAATTAGGATTAAGAACAAGGTAATTAATTAAGTTAATAATAACAATAATAAGATATTATTTATTTAGGCATTTATTTTCTAACTTACTAACTTAATTATTTTAAAAAATTAGGGAGATTATGTTGGTTTGATAGAATTCATTACTTAAAATTAAAGACCTCTCTGCTATGCTAAAAGTAAAGGAGTGACAGAATTACATATGCTAAAGCTCAAGGACTTTTTAGATGTTGTTGCAAAGTTTCCAATAGAAAAAGAGCACTATTACCATATGAAAGACTAGATTCTTATAAATAAAAAAAGTTAATACATATAGATAGACTGCTCTCTTTGTTATGAAAAGAATCACATCGAGCGAGATTGCCATTTTACCTTCTATGAGCAGAGAAGAAAGCTCTTCAGTTAAAAATATGGTGTAATGCCTACTACAAAAAAAGAAACTATTTTAAGAAAGACGGTAAAGCTTAGGTATCACTCATTAAGTACTTAGAACTAAATTCAATTTGAAATTAATAATTTTCTAAAATGCTTTACTATAAAGGAGCATCATCATCATCACCATCATCAAGATAATCATCAAATAAATAAATATCCAGATACAAATAACCCTAATAACCATATGCATACTTAATAGCTTCACACAAATACAAATTTATAAGATAGAAACGGTGATTTTTAGCATAATTAAATTAATAATTAGAATTAAGTTTAACACTAAAATGAAAATGATAGGAATTATAACTAGAAAATAGAATTAACAAAAAATAGTTAAGCATAATAAGAATTTAATTCAAATTTTAAAGTTTAACCAGAGAAATAGTAGGAATAAAGCGAAGATGATTAAAAAAAAGACAAAAAACAGCTAAAATAGTTAAAAAAAGAATAAAAAATGATTAGTATTATGAACTAATACAATGATGATAAATAATAAGATTTATAAAATTTAATCTCAGTTAATTTTATTAGCCCTAATGCCTCAGATACACATAGAGATCTCATATCGAATTTTGTATCCTATGAATAAAATGATCCTTTAGCTTTTGATTAAGAAGATTTGGTTCTTTTATCACCCTCTGTTTAGGATGATCATTTTAATACTTAATTTAATCGCCATTTAAGTGAAACTCCAAAACAAATTTAAGAGAAGGTTAATGGAAAAGCAGCTGAAAGTATCACTAATTAAGATTAAAACAAGGAAGAAGTATTTCATAGTTCAAGCATTCAGACATTTACTCCTAATAACAAGATAAAGCAAAAAGTTCAGAAAGTAAATGATACAACCATAAGCTCAAGTAGCAACTTGAATATTATGAAAAATAATTACATAAATGATGTGAATACACCATAAAACTAAAATATAAATCAATAATAATTTTAATAAATAGATTTGCTTCATCCAAACAATATAATAAGAAAACAGTAATCTATCACCTATAAAAGCTATGAAGAAATAGTTTAAGTAAATAGTTCTAATAATATAAAGTAAGTCAGGCAGATATCAAATGATGGAGGTTAATCAAAATCAAATTAATAAATTTAGTTATAGTAATAATAATAATAATAGCAATTTTAAAAAATACAGACATCACTATAGCGTTAACAATCTAATCTGCTGAACTCTATTGCTGCTCAATAATAAGATGGTAAATAAACACTTAATGATTTGAATGAAAGCTAAGTCAATTAAACAGAACTTAAGTTAGGAATCTATTCATATTATGAATAATAAAATGTTAGCATCGATTTTTCTGTTTACCATAACTTTTAATACTATTTCCCTCACAATAATTTAAATTACATTTTTAGGGTTGACAAATTTAAAAACAAAGCTAAACAGAGAAGAAGTGTTATGAAACCTCTTCTTGTCTCACAAAATTTTATCAAAAAGAAAACTATCAAAAGCTAGAAAAGTATTAGCTCAAATATTAAATGAAAAAAAACTTTTTTTAGATTAATTATTTAGTTATTTTAGTTGTAGTAATAAATCTAATATTTATTTACAAAATTATTTATGTATGTAATTATTCTAATTAGAATTTAAAATATTAATAAATTTTTTTCTATTTTAATTCTATCTAATATAACTATATGAAGAAAGATTAGTACTAATAAGTTTATTTCTTTTATTAAATCAAGATATATTTATGAATATATTAAATTAAGCATATTGCATATTTATTAATACAAATATTAAATTAATTAAACTTTTTACTATACTTATATTCCTATTATCTTAGAAGAAGTTTTTCATATTCAATAATCTCTATTTTTCAATTTTTTATGATTTATTCATGAATATTTAATTTTTTTAATATCTTCTTATAGATTTAATTGACAGTCTTAATAAATGGAAATTTATTTGCTTAAAAAAAATCAAATAAGATTTTAAATGATAAATGAGAAATATTTATTAAATGTTCAATGCTTTTTATAAAATTTTTTATAAACTTTAACACAAATAAAAGTTTTTTATCAATCAATTATTAAAAATGATATCTCTATAAATTTATTTAAAAAGCCCTAAATAAATTTGCAAGAAAATTTTATATTTTGACTGACAAAAAACACTATTTTATCTAAAATATCAATAATCAATCATAGTTTATCTAAATCTAAAATTATTTTGAAAAGTTTAAAAGTTAAAAGTTTGTTATAAAAATAATTAATGTTTATTTTCTTTTATAATAAAATATTTTTTTTCCCAAAATGTTATATTTAATATCATTTGGAACATTTTTAACTTTGTGAAATTAATGTATTCTGTCAAATAAAGTAAAAATTAAGAAATTATAGAGAGATTTAAGCTTGTTTAATGAAGTAAGAAGTTAATCTATTAAAATATGATTAGGAAAATTTATCTAAAGTAAATATTTTATATTTAAATTTAAATTTTAAACATTTTAAATATCTATTGATAAAATGAAGAGGCTCTACCTTATGTATGATTAGCTTGCCTAATCTAATTTAATCACCAGAAATATAATTTGCTTACTTACTTAAAACATATATATTATTAAAAAAATGAATGATGAATAATTTTTTATAATGTAAATCAAACATAATTTTATGGGAGAGTGGAAAAGGTAGAGAAATTATTAGCTTACATAAAAAATATTATTATTGAAATATATTTTTTTAATTTATTTTTAAAAAAATTGATAAAAATATCTAAGAAAAAGCTCAATACAATTATAATGAAAGAATTCTTTAGAAAAAAAATATTGTTTAAAAAGAGCATTTTTTGTTATGTATTAAATGTAATATTATGATTAAATCTAATAAACTTCCTCAGCAAGATTAAAATATTACATCAAAATCTCTAAATGTGTGGTGAACAAATTTTTATTTAAAAGAAAATCAGAAAGTATTAGTTCATTACAGTAATTTATAAAGAAAATTAAATTTTTGCTCAGCGCTATTTATACGATTATTATTCAACAGTTGAAAACTCTAATGAATTTATTTGTAAAACATAAATCATTTTTTAAAAATTTCTAAATAAAGATAAATGGCTAGTGTTTTAAAATAAACGGGCATTATCATTAAAAAGAATGCCATGCTTAACTTAAGAAACTATGAATATCTAAAAGATATAATTCCTCCAGCTATTTCAGCTGTCTTTAACATAGTTGCGAGTAATTTATATTTATAAAATTGATTTTAATTTTTATATTATTACTTTAATACACTAAAGAAAGCTAAAGTTCTCTTTCGTTCATAGCAGCGTTATACCTTCCTCTGTCTCTTTCAGGATTTCTGAGATCATTTGTTTACAATTTTATAAATGAAAAATCTGAAAAATATAAGGAAACTTAAAAGGTACTTACTTACATTTATCCATTTTTATAAATTAACGCTTTATTTTGAGGATTAAAATTTATTTTAATATAGATTATGGGACTTAAAAGCTTATCATATAATCTAGGTTGGTTCATATTTAACTACTCTAAAGCATTCATTGTAAAATAATTATTTTTTAGACTTTACCCTTGATTAATATTATTAAAAAAAAAAAGATTGGTTTTATTTACTTGCTACCTTGTTTGATAGCTTAAGCATTTAGTTCAAGTAATTTGAGCTTAGGAGAGATTGTATTAGCTTATCTTCTGTTCATATGCGCTGCATTAAGTTAGTGTTATATGTACACTACGTTTTTCTCCCACCCTAAACTCCCTTCAGATTTGATCACTTTGGTACATTTAATTGCTTCTGCCTTGTAATATGTAGCCGCAGTTCAATCAGTTTAAGAAAATAATTCTTTGCTTAGCCTTCTATGTTTGTTCCCTTAAACATGTGTAATATTTATTTTCCTTCAAGCAGGTTGGAACTAATAAGGCTCAGGTGGTGGTTTTAGTTACTCTGATATGAACTTTAGCTATTCTAATGGCATATCCATGCTTATACTGGATACAATTGTCTACTTCCTCCTTTATGTATACTTCGATAATGTAATAAAATTAAACCTTTCTTTAGCTTTCTATTTATTGATTTGACTTAATTTTGACACAATCAAGCATTTTGTAATTTTAAAGTTAATTTACTAGCTTTATTAACCACAAAACTTTTTTTTGTGTTTTTATCATTAACTTTGTTAAGAGAAGTGAAAATTAATTCTGTAAAATAAATTTAGGTTATTAAAAATGAATATGGTACTTAAAAAGATGCTTTATTCTTTATAAATTGGATTTGGAAGAAAAAATCAAATAAGAAGTCATTTGGTTCCTCAAATGAACTTAGAGAGAATCTAAGTGTAAATCAATAAGAAAATGATGAAGAAATTAATTACTCTACTAACTAAGTTGATTATAGCTCTGCCAAATATAAAGAAGAATTTAGAAATCTTAATAATCTTTCAGTGACAATTAAAGTTAGAGATTTAGTTAAAACTTTTGGAGATTTTACTGCAGTTGATCACTTATCCTTGACATTGTACGAATAGCAAATTTTTTGGTAAATATTTTTAATTTAGTTATTATTTAAAAATAACTAACATTTATATATATAATAGTCTCTTAGGACACAACGGAGCTGGTAAAACTACGACTATATCTTTACTAACTGGGTTACTATAAAAAAATCAAGGAAAAATCATTATGAATAATTTAGATTTTGATGAGAATTTAGATTAAATTCGTTAAAATATTGGATTATGCTAGTAGAGAGATGTCTTATACGATAACTTTACTGTAGAAGAACACCTTCAGTTTATAGGAAGAATCAAAGGAAGAGAAGGCGAAGAGTTAGAAAATGAAATTAATTATCTAATTTAAAAATGCTAACTTTCAAACGAAGTAGGAAAAACAGCTAAAATCCTAAGTGGTGGTAATAAAAGAAAGCTTTCATTAGCTATGGCTCTTGTAAATTAAACTTTCAAAATGAAAATTATTAAGAATATATACTTAACTTTTTTTAATTTATCAATTTTAGATTGGAGGATCAAAGATTGTATTTTTAGATGAACCCTCTAGTGGCTTAGATTTCAATGCAAGAAAAGAAATCAAAGAAATTCTTTTGGAGCTAAAAAAAGAATAAAGAACTATTATCCTTACAACTCACCATTTAGAAGAAGCTGAAGAATGTGCTGATCGTATAGCCATCATGGCTAGAGGTTAGCTATTAACTCTTGGTACAAATGAATTTATTAAAAAGAACTTTGGTGTGGGCTATCACTTAACAATAACTAGAAAATCAGAAAATATGATGAAAAGAAGTAGTAGACAATCAATAGATCATAATAGACCTTCTTCAGGCTTTAATTACAACTAACAACAACCTCAACCCACTATTTAAGGTGAATACTAACTATCTCCTGAGAAATGTGAATAGGTTAAATAAATTGTTAACCAGATTATACCTGAAGCTAAATACAACCCCCAAAGCTCATTGGGAACTGTTTAATTTACTCTTCCATTTACTTCCAAATAAAAATTCCCAAATCTCTTTTCTACTTTAGAATAACAACCAGAGCTAAGCTTAGATCTAGAAATGAATACTCTTGAAGATGCCTTTATCAATATAGGTATGGATGAAGAGAAATACTTAAATCCAGGAGAAAACTAAGTAAAAAAAATTAAAATTTTATTAAATTAAAAATGTTTATTAATTAAATTTCTTTTTTTAAAAAGGGATAAGAAAAATTCACAGACTTTTCAAATATTCCTGTTCCTGAGTGTCTTTAAAAGCCTCCAGTTTTTGATTTTGTCAATTAAACATTAGCATGTTTCTAGAGAAAAATATTTATGACTATTAGATCTGTCTCTATTTTTATCAGTTTCTTCTTACCTATGGCTCTCCAATTAGCTGGTCTTTTTGTAGCTAAATTTGCTATCACTGAGAGTGCAATTGATAATAGTGATGTAGACCCTGATAAACAAATATCACTTGAATTTTTCTAAGTTATTATTTTTGGTAAATAAATAAAATCATACTTTTACTTTCAAAGAATTCTAAGATGTTTTGTAAATTAAATAGGTATTTTCGGTATGCTTGCATATGTCTTTGTGACTACAAGTTTCTGTGGTGTACCAGTTATGGAAAGAGAATTAAAGTTGAGATACTCTTTAAATGTTATGGGATGCAGAAGTTTACCTTACTGGTTAGGAACATTCGCCTTTGATTTTATTTTCATTTCGATAAATCTATACATCTTCTTTATCTTCTGCTATATAGTTTAATTCAATGCAATCACAAATTACTTTGGCAGCTTCTTCGGAATTACATAATTATTTATGTTTTCTATTATTTGCTAATCATATTTCCTTTCGTTTTTATTCAAAAAAGCTCAAACTGCCTATAAAGTAAATTATCAAATATTTATAAAAATTAAAATTTTATCATTCAACTTATATTTAAATTAGTTAGTCTTCTTTGTAAATTATCTCTTTTTCTACACAGTTCCAGCTATAATTGCATCTTAGAGTACAACACTTTAGGTAAAATTAATTAAAATCAAAAATTTTCTTAAAATAAATCAAATTATTTCAGGGTTATATGGTTTTGATATCACCTTATCTCTGCTATAGTATGGGTACTTAAGTTATAGCTGCTAATACTCAACCTTACCCTGATATGTATCTTTCAAATAACTATCCAACATGGTAAAATAAGGTCTATTAATACATCTTGATACTTTTTGCACAGGGAATTGTGTATGGATTACTTGCTTTGAGGATAGAGAAAAAATTAGAGAAATTCCCTAAAGAACCTGAAGTGGATTACTCTTAATTCTAAAATTAGAGCGTACCTTAAGAAGTAGCAGCTGAAGATTAAAGAGTATCTAACATTAATTGTTAAGATAAAATAAAGGTATCGAAGCTTTATAAAACTTATAAAATAAATAAAAAAACTCCTCCCTTCACAGCAATTAAGAATAACTCTTTTGGAGTTTAGAACGGAGAAATTTTGGGTTTGTTAGGACCTAACGGTGCTGGTAAATCTACAACATTTAACATCCTAACTGCTTTGATCCCTAAAAGTTAAGGTAGTGTAAAATTAAAAAATATTGAAGTAGAGAGTGGTTTAATGGAGATATACTAAGATGTAGGTATTTGTCCTTAATTTGATAATATTTATGAAAATTTATCAGTTATTGAACATCTCCGTTTGTTTGGAAGAATGAAAGGCTTAAAGGGTTAAGACCTAAATGACAGTATTTAATACTTCTTGAAAGTTATGCAATTAGAAGATTATGTTCATAGAAGGGCTGGTAAACTCAGTGGAGGTAATAAAAGAAAACTATGTGTAACTATGGCTCTAATTGGTGGTCCTGATATGTAATTCTTTGATGAACCATCTTCTGGTGTAGATCCTATTGCAAGAAGGTAATTTATTTATAAATCATTATTTTTTATGAAAATTAATTCTCTTAAAAATTAAATAGATTCCTATGGAATACACTCAGTTAGAGTTTAAAGCTAAGAAAAGGAGCTATTGTTCTAACTACTCATAGTATGGATGAAGCAGAGTCCCTTTGCTCTAAAATCGGTATCCTTATTAACGGTAAATTTATGTGTTACGGAACACCTCAATTCTTGAAAGAAAAGTATGGTGAAGGCTACAAAATTCACTTTAAAACAGAAAATAGAGATGCAGCCATAAGAGAAATTTAAGCTACTTTCCAACAAGCTAAATTCCTAAGTGATACAACTTAAAATGACTAAGTTGATCTTATCTTGCCATACCAAGATTTTTCGTTGAGCAAGACATTCAACTTCTTCGAAAATCATCTCTGCTTGAGCAGAGGATTGATAAATGATTTCTAAATTTCTTAGAGCTCATTAGCATCTATCTTTGTTTATTTCACTCAATTCTAAGAAAAGAGAGAAGTATGATATACTAAACAGCTCTTTGAATTTATATAAAAAATTTAAAAATTAATAAAAAATTTAATTTTATAATGCATAAATTATATCGTAATAAATTTTAATTGTTATTAATAAAAAAATTCATCAAATATTTTTCTATTAGATTTAAATTTATTTTAAAAATAAATAATTTTAAAGTTTTCACAATTTTTAAATAATCAATTGATTACGAATAAGTAAGCATTCACAATAATTAAATTTTGCAAAACATTATTAAACTCACTATTAATAATCACAAGAAATTTTAATATTTAAAAATTCATTTGTAAAAAATCATTTTTTATAAATTTTTCAAGTGTTTCTCAAATAATTTAATAAAATATTTCATTTATTATTAAAATAAGCATAAATTTCCTAAATATTATTTTCAAAAATTCAATGATTTGAAATATTTAATTTAAAGTGTATATAATGAATGATATATTTTTTATTTTGTTTAATCATAAAATTTTGCTATCACTGATATGAGTAATGTCTTGGTTAAAAACTATAATAATCTGTGTCTTGCTATTAATGGAAAATATTTCTGCTGATGTTTTGTAATGAATTGTTATTATGGAAATTTTTTTCATTTGAGTCATGTAAGTAGTTAATCATCTAAGGATATTATTCTAAACACCTATTTTTGTTTTTGAGTTATAAGCCAGAAGGATTAGATTTTAAATAATTAGTATTACTCTTAAATTAATCATATCCATCAGCTGTATTGCTTTCTGAAGGAGTTATTGCTTCACTCTCTTAAATTTTTTTCTTCTTCTTTTCTTCTCTTTCTGTTCTCTAGCAAGGAGCGTCTGGATGTGATCTTGCTTTATGTCCTCCAAGTTTTTACTTAGAATCAAATGTCTTTTTACAAATTTGGCATTAAAATTTTTTGCTTCCTTCTATGTATATAACAGAAGGAAATTTTTTGTTTTTTTTAAATTGCTAGGAATTATTAGAAAAAGATTCATTAATTTAAGATGAAATGTCTTCTATATTTTCTGTTTTAACTTATCCCATTTATTAATTTTAGATTGCATTATTGCTATAACCCTAATCTTCAAAAAGTTATAAATTTTTCATGCTACCATACTGTTTTAAAAGCTGTTGGTAGTATAGATTGTTTTCTGTATAGAAATAACTCACATTGTTAATCTATTTTTAAATGGGTGGATTATATTCTTATGCAATAAAAGGTGAAGGCATTTGCTTTGTTCTCTCAGAACTTTAGTAGTACTAGTTTTAATAGTTGCTCAATAAAAATTATTTTTAAAAAGAATCCTGTTAACGATTTTTGTAATATGAGGATTGTAAAATGTCATAGAATTATCTTTATTTCTAATGAATTGGTGGAGAATTTTAAAAATATTTATTTCTCATTTCACTAGAGTTCACATTTTCATAAGAGGTAAAATTTTAAAAGCTTTAATTTATTAAATTTTAATCAGATTTTTAGCGATTCTCTGCTTAATATCTGATATCTTCTTCAATATCAGGTTTTGTAATTACTGATATTTCTTCTTAGCTAGAGTCTTAATTAAAGCTTTGATTTTAAGATATGCAAAATTTCTTCTTTATTTTTTCGATTTTCTTTTTTTTGAAAATCTTCTTGACAGTAGGCTTTGAATCTTCTTCTTTTGATTTTAAATCAGAAAAATAATAGCCATTTTCTTTATCTTTGCCATCTTGTTTTTCTTTAGAAATTAATTTTTAATTTTGATCTTAGATGTGTGATTAATTTTCTATTTGAGTTTATTAATCACTTTGATTTTCAGATTCCTAAATATATTTTTCATTTTAAATATTATGTTTTTTAATAATAATTTTATTTAAAGAAATACCTCTTTTTTGATTTTGGTATTCTAAGACAAAGACTAGCTGCTCAAGTTATTATTTATATCAGAATAACTCTATTCAAGAGATTTATTTAAAGTATGTTAAGTTTTGCTCAATTTTTCATGATTTCCAAGATGATTTGTTTATTTTGATTCGTGCTCTTTTAAGCTATTAGATATGACTTTATTGCTTTAATTAAATATAAATAAGATAAATATTTAATCTATTATATTTAAAATAGGTTTATTTACTTTAAAAGAAGTAGACCTGAAGGGTATGGCTTTTCTGGAGGTTGGTAGTTAAAATATGAAGAGTTAATCAACTTATCTAAATTCTAGCTAAGGATTATAGTTGACTAAAACTAACCTTAAAGCATGTGAATTATTTAGTCCAGGCTTTAATCAAATATTCTTTTTTTAGAACTCTCTGACATATATATTGTATCACTAATTGATGATTTTTATTTGCTTTTATTTTATTTTGTGAATTTCAAAGTTTTGGTGTTTTATAGCTTTTAATTACATAAAATATTCTTTATTAATCAATAATTATCTCTTAAATATGCTAATACGCAAAATATTAATTAAATTAATTTATAGAATATTGATTGTATCTTTTGTTGTATCTTAAATAATACAATTAAGATACATTAATGCGTTAAATTCTTTCTATACATTGAGTGCCATTTAAAAAACTAATTATTATTTTCATTTTTAAACTAAGAATATATTTGATAAATTTAAATCTGATTATAAAATGATAATTCCATTAAAATTACATTGGAATTAATATTTTAGGTAAGTGAAACTAAAATGTAAAATTTTACAAAGAGTGTTTTAATTTCTTTTTTCAAAAAATTTAAATAAATCAAAATCTCAAAATTCACAATTCAAAAAATTAAATCTGACATATTTTTTATTTAGAAACTTTTCTCAAAAAAAAAATGCCTAAATTATTTTCAAAAACAATTATTTTTATTTAAATATAATAATAATCATAAAAAATAAATTCACATTTTTATAAAGCTAAAAACAATTTTAATTTATACTTTTAATTAGAAACACAAACAAATATTTATTTAAGAAGGTAAAATAAAATAAATGCATTTATATTGCTGTTTCTTATTTTCTAAATTAAAAATTTGACATATTTAATATTTTTGTTAGCAACATTATCTCTATAAAAAATAATCATTAATAAATGATTTATTTTACAATGTTAAAAAATAATTTTAATTTATACTTTTTAATAAGAATGGGAATGTTTATTTAGAGTATAGTATTAAATATGTATTTATATCTTAATCCTCTATTCAACAAATCTTAAATTTTATATATTTTAATCTTTTCTCAACAAATTACCATTAAATTTCTTTGTATCATAAATACATTTTATTTAAAAGAATGGATAATGATAAAGAAAAATAAATAAATAAATAGACGTTTTCAGAAAATTAAAAACAATCTAAATTTTAACTAATATTTAATAATAGGAACAAGACAAATATTTATTTAAAGGATAACATTAAATATAAATTTATATTTTAGCTTTCATTAGTGGAATTCGTTAATAAGAGGTTCTAAATTTAATTCCAAAACAGAAACGGGATATTTCCATTCGAAATTTTTAACAACATCTGGATGTAAGATACCCAAATTCTTTTTTTAAAACAAATATTTTTTAACATTTATATTTTTAGAAAATTATAAATTTTACTCCGATTTTCTTATCATTGTAGTAGACATGAGCTTATCTATCTAAGAAATATGTAGGTTCTAAAATAATAAATGGTTAATTAAATAATATCTATTTTTAAATAATCTTACCATCAGAAGGAACAAGTCTGTATCTTCTTTCTGCCTTACAAGTTCCTGTAGAATCAAGGTTAACCATAAGCTTTAACATAATATAATCAAGTAAACCATGAACAACTTCTAATTCAGAGTTGTGATTAGTGTAGATAGCACATAATCTTCTTTCGTTTCTGGTATTAGTTTCTCTAGTTTCATCCTTCAAAATAACATCACCAACTTCAAACATACTGATAGGGATCTATTTTAAATTCAAATGTTATGCTATTTGTAGTCAATTATAGTAAATTACCTTATTCTTTTTATTTGATGATAACCATTTAAGGCAACCAGGAAGAAGTGTAGTTCTACCAACGCTGAATTCTTCAGTTTTGGGGTTGTCAATAATAATCATTTATTCATCATTTTCCTTTTTAAGCTTTTTGGTTAAATCATCTCTTGAAACTAAAACGAAATTAAGACCTTCCTTATAACCAGCTGCAGCGATTTCTTCACGAATCAAATCACTCATCTTGTTGAGTAATAATTATTTACCAACAGTAGGAGTTTTAGGTAAAACAGCCTTGATGTTTTTGAAACCGTATGCAATGCAAACGTCTTCAATAATATCACACTCTTAAAGAATATCTGTTACATTAATTTTAAAAATATAGTTTATTTCATATTTTGTCTTTTTGTAATTATTACCTCCTCTGGTGATTGGGACAGCTACTTCGATTTCATCATTATTAAGAACTTTTGCAGTAAGACTCATTCTTTCTAATAATTTGCAAGCTTATTCTGCAGTAACATTGATGGTACCAACGCTGTTTAAGTGAGAAATTTTAGTTTAAAATTTATTAATAGTAAATTAGGGAGTAATATCTGTTCTATTTTCTTCTTCATAATGAATTTCAACTTCTTCGACGGTGTAGGGTTCAGCACAATATTCAGAGAAGGCAGCAACTAAACAGTTTAAGGCAATCAAAGCTCTAGTATAGTCAGTCTTTAAAATATAAATAATATTTTAATTTAATTAAATAAAATTTTTAAATATTTATTACAGCAGTTGATTCAATAAAAACGTTTTTAGTAGTAAGTTTAATTTTAGAGTGGTCACCATTAATGATGGGAGGAAGAGAGCATACAACATTATTTGAGTCAAGAATTACAGGATAAACAGGAGAATTTCTGATAATGGGTAAGAAATCTTTTAAGTGAGAGTCTTTCTACAAATATTAATAAATTATTATATAAATTTCATTTAAAACATATTTAAAATTTACTTCGTAAAATTCCATAAGTCTGTTTCCATCCATGCTTTCGGTTTTATCGAGAGGTACAAACTTGATGTCAGCAGGGTTTCTAGCATCATAAGTAAAAGGACCTTATATGGTATCTAAATCATGAGTACCAATAGCGACTAATCTTCTTCTACGACAAAGATTGTGATGTAACTTATCTTAGAAGTCAATGAAAGAATCATAGGATTCTTGAGTGAAGGTAACATTTCTCAAAACAGCACCAACAACAAAAGGTCTAATACGCTTGCACTTTTTTCAAATTATAAAAATTTAGAATAATGCTAAAATATAGAGAGCTCAGAAAAGCAAATGCTTGGTAGAATAAAAAACAATTTAACTGATGAATAAAATCAAAAAATTAATATCATTTCTATCAACTTTTTTTTTATTTTTTGCTTTCTGAATAAAACTATTTGGATTATTTAAATGTTTCCTATTTATTTTTTTTAAATTAATGTATTACATCCTTCTTAACAATAATCTTTTATCTTTGTTCAACAGGCTTTACTGTATATTGAGGGGGTTGGCGAGTACCAATAAAGACTCCCAAAGCTTAAGTAAGAGTTTCTACAGAGAGTAAATCAGGTCTGTTAGCACCAACTTCAAAAGCATATTCTTTAACTTTTTCTTCTTTGCCTGACTTCTTATTTTTCTTGGAGACTTCCTTTTCTTCTACTTCGATACCATATTCGAAGCATAATTCTTCCAATTCGTGGAATTCTGTTCATAATTAAATAAAGTGATAAGATTTTAGTATTCAAATTGTTATTATTTGAGAAAAGAAGTTAAATTGAAGCTTGTTGAATATGTTGTTTCATTTATGATCCATATTATCAAATATTTGAATGTTTCTGATCATATTAATTTATTTTAATTTAGATTTGAATAAAATAATTATTTTATTGTTTATTCTATATGAGAATGTAATGAATATTTTTACTGAGTTCCTTTCCTAACTTTTTGAAGAAATTTTTAATGTTAACAGAGACAATAGGCATTTATTACTTACTACTTTTTAAATAATTTGATTTTATTTATTTATTTTTTGTTTTATATTTATTTTTATGGATTAATTTATTTTTCCTTTTCAAAAGAAGAAAATTTCTTTTTTATTTTCTCTCTCTCTTTATTAAATGATAGATACTTTTCCGCAAAAAAATACTAATTTTTGATTAAAAATTAATATCTTTTAGTATGAAAATATCAAAGAAAAGTAGTCTTAAATTTATAAATCAAAAAATATATCTTTTTAAATAATATACAATTCAATATTATGTTTACTATTTCACTTATTTCTTTCATTATAAAAATTATCATTCTAAATTTAGAGGCAGCAGTTATCAACTGAGAAAATTATTTTCGGAAAAATCAAAGTGAAATTACACCAATTTTTACAATAATTAAAATTATTTAAAATAAAAAAACAAGTTTAAATTTTATGAAAATTAAAATTTGTTTATTTTTTTTGCTAAAAAATTAAACCCTTAAATAAGATAAATAAGGCTTGTTACTCAACTATCTTTTACATTTATTTCTTTTAAATAAATTCTAGCTTTTTAGTTTCTTGAAAATAGAATTAAATTTCAACAAAATAAATTAAATTTAAAGTAAATTATAAAAATCGAAATAAACAGAAATAATTTTTGCTTTGAATTTTACTGGCTTTCAAACAGAATTGCTTATTTATTTATTTATTCATTCATTTTTATATTAACCTTTTGAAACTTTCTTTGTTTGAAATTTACTAATTATTTTAATTATGTAGAAGAAATTATAAATTTGCTATTCATAAAAAATATAATAAAAATAAACAAGAGCTAAATAAATTTTTTGTTAATAATATTTTATTTTTAAGACTTGTAGAAAGATGATGAAGTCAAGCGATGATTTACATATAAAATAAAATACATTTTTAGATATTAGAAAGTAATTGTATGAAAGAGATCAATAATAAATGCTTTAATATTAACAAAGTTTTAGAAAATCATTTGAGGATGAAATGAATCTTATTTAATAGAGACACTAGGTTTTATTATAATAAATATATTAGAACAACAACAACAATAACATTACAGAAAACAATAAAAATAGTAAATTATTATTGAAACCAAAAACAAGTCAAGCATCTCACAGAAGAGTTTAAATAAGTCATTTAAGCGATCCTTCAGCTATAAATATTCATGCTATTTAATACTTAAACAATAGTTCTCTAAGAAATATAAAATCTTCTCAAGATAAAAGGTTTTCTGGAACTGAAAAATTCTTCCAATAATATATTACACCCACTTCTGCTTAACTTGCTAAGAGGTAAAAGCAAAAATCTGAACAACAATTTAAAATTTTAACTCCTTAATATCAAACATTTGTTCCTGGAATTACATAAAAAATACAAAGCACCTAAATAAAGCCTCTTTCTGTGAGTTCTTAGAGTAAATTATTTAGTCCTGTAAGAGACTAAACTAGGCCTATGTCCATGTAGGAAAGCAAAAGAAGAATAATTAATAACTTAAATTTTATTGAAAACAATTTAAAAGATGAAAAGTATGCAGAATTTAAAGAAGTAGAAACTGAAAATTTAAATAAACATATTATGTTTAATATTTAATCTACTGATCTACCCTTCAACTAAAGAAACATTCACACAGATAAAATATATTTTAATCATCATATGTCATAGCACTCTTAAATACCAGAATATAAAAAAAACTTAAATGGTAACTAATAGTAAGAATAAGAGAATATTCATTTGATGAAATAGACAGAAGAGAATATCAAAAAAATTGCATAAAAAGTTTCAAATAATATAGGAGATTAATTTTTTTTATATTCTTAAGCAAAATAAAAACAAAGATAAGAAATAGATAATAAGCAATAAAAAGAATCATAATATGAAAAAACTTTAAAAAATATGAGAAAATCTAAATAAACAAAAAGTTTAGATATACCTTTAAGAGACCTGCTCATTTCAGACCCTTATAAAAAAGAGGAGAATGATAAGCAAAATTTTTGTCTTAATTTGCAGTAAAAAAATACTTTATTTATTTTTGATAATTAATTATTTACAATAAATACTTAGGTAATCAACACGAAATACCTGGCAGAGATCAAAAAAATAAGTTGAAGAAATGATGAAATTTAATAATTAATTAATTTAGGAGTTTAAATAAAAAAAGCTCGCTAAAATTGCTACTTCTATTTAAAATTCAAACAACTCTTCTTCTATATTTTAAACATAAATTGTTGAATAAACATACAAACCTTAAAGATAAGTTTTGATTGTAGAAATTTATAATCTTCAATAAATCAAGAGACACTTGAACTTAAAATATTGCTATTTGTACTTGCCATCTGTAAGTAATTTAAAATTATTTTTAACAATTTTTAAATAAATTAACAATTTATTTTAAAATATATTTATTTATTTATTTATTGATTTTAATTAATCATTTTTTAGATAAACTTTAATACTCTACAAACTCAGGAATAAAGGGATTTCTAAGAATTCAAAAGAATAATTATGAAAAAACTAAAAATTACTGCAGAAAATATATATTTATACTAAAAAAATGGTACTCCTATATATAGTCACAGAGAGCTAAAAAGGAATGATATCACTATATTTGCAGGAAATTGTTCTACTTTTGCTGGATTAGACAAAATTTATAGTACGGAAGAGAATCTATAGAACCTGAAAAAGGTTATTTTGATTGTTGATAAACATATTTTGATTTTATTTTTAAATTTAAGGCTATAGAGAGGTTAGAAAATAAAATTATTGCTAATTAAGAAATAGATGATCAATTGAATAAACAGAGTAGCTTAAAAATGGATTTTGATTAAATATAAGAAGTACCATCAAGTAATAATAATAGTGCTTCTTCTACACCTTTAAGCAAATAAACTTTAGCTCGAAAAAATACGATGGGTAGCTTCACAAGTAAAAATCAAACTCCTAAATCGAATTTAAATAAATCACAAGATAATAAAACTGCTAAAAGGAGTTAATTTGCTGATTTTATAAAGGATGATGAAGATGATTAGAAGAAAAAAATGTTTTTCTTTGAAGACGATGAAGAGAATGAAGAAAATTAACCACAAAAAGAAATTGTTGATGTGAATGCATGTAAACATTATTTTAATCTAACCCTTTATTTATTTAATCATCAAAGATATTAAGAAAGTAATGAAGTACTTAGATTTATTCTTTTCTAAATTTGACTACAATTGGAGAGTTGATAAAGAAAAAGAAGAAATAGATCTATATTTAAAATACAAATTGAGTTAGCCTAAAAGAATAAAAAAAAATAAAGTTATAGATTTTAAGCTAAAGGGGTAATTGCTATTTAAAATATAAATAAAATATTTAATCAAATAATAATTAATATTTTAAATATTAGGTTTGAAGAAAGAAAATCAAATTTAGAAAAATTAAAAAAACTTAACAGAGATTTGTTTGCTTCAAATATAGGAAAGATTCTACAAGAACATGAATTAAGTGAAAGTGACTTAAATAGTGTTTACATTTTATATAGATCAATACTTAACATTTAATCCTAGATTATTTCTACAGAAAATGTAATTAAAGAAGATGATATTATGCTTTAATTAGATAAATTTGATCATCTAACTTTAGAAAATAAAGCATTAGTTGAGTCTCTTTGCAATTATCAAGATATAATTAAGTGGGAAAATTTTGTTAAAATGTTGAAAAATATTTCAAATTTAGATGACCAGTAAAAAATAGATATGTTTGTTTAGGTGAAATATTAATTTTTAAAGACACTCGATAAATATTTTATATTAATTTATCTTTATTTTAGGTATTTGATAGTGATAATTCTGGTACATTGTCTATTGATGAAATATCTCATTTCTCAAAATTAACAATGGAGTTGTTGATAAATGAAGAAAAGTATCCTGGCTTTACATAGCTCCTTCAAGATTATTTCACAAAACTTCTATTTACAAGCTTGAGAGAAGAAGGGAAGTCTGAAATACCAATGGAAAAGATTAAAAAAGCAATCATAGAAGTAAATTATAAATTTTTAAATGAATAAAAACCCATTTTTAAAACTAGAAAAATGAAAATTGTGATATTTTATGCTTTTTTTGTGGGACAGAGGCTAAATAATTTTGAACTAAGATCTTTGGCTATTTTAATGCAATAACTTACACAGAACAGATAGACAACTAACCAACTAAAAATAAAAGTGATTAATTGGTTTAATATTTGAAATCATTTTGTAAAATATTTATAAATTATTGTATGAAAAATATTTTTTTTATTAATTATTTATTTATTTTCAAATAATATTTTTGATCACTAATTAAATTAACATTAATTCATTATTTTTTATTATTTTGTTGAGGTAAAAATTATTCTAATACAGATTTAATTTCATCTTTTTGCTTTTACGAAAGCTTATGCTGCGATACAACTTCATCAAAGACTTCTTATTACTTTAAAATATGTAATATTTCGTAATACTTTTGGACTTTTTCTTAAGTTTTTTCTTCTGAAAGCAAAGCTAAATGAAGCAGATCTTTTATGTAATTAATTACCATGCTTAAAATGGTCTCTGCTTTTTCATAGTTTGGATTTAATTTTGGTAGCTTCAGTAAAATTTATATTGTTTCATTTATACTCATGCATTTATTTGTTAATTCTTGAATGTTCCCTTCTTCAATATATCCTTGGATTTCTTTTTGGTGAGAATCTAATTGCAAAACTACATCAAATATCTCTAAATTATGATTTAAGCGGCTTTTGAGCTAAATCATTTCGTATATTTCATCAAAAACTACGTTATTTAAACTTGTTTTAATCATTTTATCAGCTTAAGAATTATTTTGCAAAAATCCCTCTATTTCGCTTAACAGATTCACAACTTCTTCCTACTTCTATAAAATATTTTCTTAGTTTTTTTAGACTTTTTCCTAAGCATTTAGAAGATCATCTTAACATTTTTATTAAAGATATTTAACATTAAAGAGAATTTCTGTTAGTTGCATATCTATTGATTACTAATTATATTCTTCACCTGAATTAATATCATAAGTATCTAATTATTTAATCTATTCTTCATTTAAACTACTAAGTTCCTTTTCAAGCCATTTCTTTGCGTTGAAATTATTTATTTTCAATCTATCTTCAAGTGACATTATTTTGTTTTTATTGTATATCTTTTTTATTAATAATTAATATTATAAATATTTTTTAGTGTTTGAAATCAAAATATATCAAAAAAATTGATATTTTCTTGTCCACGATTCTACTTTAAAATTAATTTCACAAATAATAATTAAAAAAATATTTATTAATATCAAATTTTTATCATTTATTCAAAAAAATAATTTAATATTATTAAATAAAATCATATTTTTCAAAAAAAGAAAATATTAATTAATTTTGTTAAGAAAAAATATTTACAATTTTATTAAGAAAAATATTAATTGATTTCATGAAGAATTAAAAAAAATATTGATTTGATATAAAAAATACTTTTAAATTAATATAATAAAGAAATACAAAGATAATTTTATAATTATTTATATTTTTTTTTAATTATTGAACATATAATTTTTATTTATTTAAAAAGAATTAAGTATTATACAATTCAAACACCTCAAGCAAAGCCAAATCCTTCTTTACCTTCAGATATTGCTAAAAGAAGTTTTTTCTTTAAGATTTCTTTACTTGGATATTCGGGAATGTCAAGTTAATTGAAACTATTTTTTCATTTAAAAATGTGATTATTTAATTATAGTTTTTTAATTAATTTATTACCATGTATGAGCTATAGGAAGTTTCTTTGGGTCATAAGCTTTATGAATTTAGAATTTCTGTAAACCAGAAATACCTCTTAATCCTTTAAAGCCCTCAACTGGAACCTTTGAAGTACCTAAAATAAAAAATAAGTTAACTTTTTAAATTTTATAAAAAATTATTCATACCTGTTACAAATTATAAGAATGATGCCCTAGCTGAATTATCGAATTCTTCCATAATCTACCAGAACCACTCTATAACTTTGCTGTTTTGAGTGTAATTCTAATATTCAGTATTTTCTTTAAGATCTTAAACTAAATATTATTTTTATTAATTTAATTATTTTAAATTATTCTTTGATAATATTTTTTACTGTCTATGTCAGGAAGACCGGATATCATCAATTCAAGCTCATGAGAATCAAATATCTTAACTAGGTCGTAAGGAATTAATTCATGGAAACCTTCAAGGAAATATTCTATTTGTGCCTTTATGTCTTTTGCCATTTTTGCATAGCAGATAAGCTTAACGTATTCTTATTTATTATCTTCAGTTACCTTAATATGCTATCCATCAGGTTTTAAATCTATGATTTACTTATTATCAAATACACACTCTTCGTAACTAAGGATTAAAAACAAATTTTAAGTTAATTTATCGTATAAATAAATAATTATTACCAAAATGTCATTTCATCACCAATTATTGAAATGTCGTTCTCCATAATCCATTTTAAACTCTAATAGAATTGGTAATCTTAATCTTCTATGTCATGATAAGTTAATGGCTGCCCTAAAATGTGCTTATAGAAAGATCTGGTAAAGTAAGCATCGAGTAGTTGACCTTCAAACAAAGCCTAATTAAATTTTAATGACTTTAGTAAAAAGTAAAAAATATGAATAATAATATTACTTTGCCAACAACTTTTCCAACAAATTTAAAGTATTAAAGATGGTTATCATTAAAATATGAGTTTTTATTTGGCTAGTAGGTATTTCCAGTTGAAGAAGGTTTAAATAAGAGATAATCAGGATTGAAAATAGCCTTGGAAAGAAGTATAAACCATTCACGAAGTAATCCACCAGCATCTATACCTTCTTCCTAATCGAATTCAATTATAAATTTGTGTTTGAGCTCTTCAGGTTTCATAGAATCGATTTATTAGAAAGAATCTTCGAAAACATGGTTTCTTCTTACTTTTATTCTCTTTCTTTTCTATGATGTGTGGATTGACAGTTTTAAGTTTTGCATTTCTTGCTTGAAGTAGTTCTTTTTATTTTCAAAGTCGATTAAATAAGGATGTCTCTTAAAAATAATTTCAAAGGGATCTTTTTGGAGAACATCATTTGATTTTTTATTAGTTTATGATTTCTTCTACTTAAGATTCTGTCTTACCATTTAGTTGATAACAACTTTACATTATTCACATATAAACTTAAATATCTGCTAGATATCAAATTCCTTTATATTTTCTTTGAGAGACTTTTTATAATAATAATTCAATAATCACTTATAACTTAAAATATTTAAATAAAAAATAATTGTAATACATCAAAATCTAGAGATGATAATTCTTCAGTATTTCCTACAGTTTCGTCGTCTGCAAGAGAAGAGATTTATTTTTGTTGCTGTTTCTATTATTGTTACTTCTTTTGACTTTAAGATTTTAACAAAAATTCAAAATCTTCATCATGCATGATTCTAAAAATGATAAAGTAACTTTCCATAATAGGTTGCAACTTTTCGATAGCAGTATTGTAAGAAGAAAGGTTTTAAGGTTCATATTTTCCTAGTAAAGAAAACAACTCAGCACAATTAATCCATAGCTCATTGAAATTTTAGTGAGAAATAATTTCGGAGAATTTGCTTCTTATTTCTTTTTTGATATTCTCTAACCTTTCTTACTCCTTTAACTACTGCTTGCTATTTAATTTTTTTACACTTGATTTTGGATCTCCAGAGTTTGAAATCACGCTTGTTCCTCTATTTCTGTGCTATGGTACTTCAAATGTCTAAGAAACAGAAGTGCGTCTATTTACTCCATAAGTATGGGCATTTAAATTATTATTGTTATTTGTAGATGTAGTGTCCTATTTTTTTTCTTCTTCCTCTTCATCTTCCTCTTATTCCATTTAATTATCTGCATTATTAGGTTGATTGGGAGCATTTAAATCATTTTTAGATGCTGATTTATTTTTCTAAGAATTTTCTTTCAATTTGCTCTCCTCTTCTACTTAGCACAAAGATTTCTCAAATAGTTCATAAATAATTTAGAAGATTTTCTATATCTTTTTCTCTCCAGAAATCTAAAACTCAATTTAGCTTAGATGGATCTTAAATTGAGAAGAGAAAGAAGGGGAGTTTCTATCAAGGCTTTTTATTGATTGTAAACACTTTACTACCTATTTGTTTATTTAAATACTAAAAAGCTTAATTATGTTTCTTAACTCTGTGATGAACATATCTAAATTAGTTTTGTCATAGCATAGCTAATTAATAATTAAAGAAAGCTTTTTGATAAGAGTCTCATTCAAGCACTCGCTTGAGAATATAGAGCAAATCCATCTTATTACATCAGGATGCAGCTAGAAACTATTATCTTTTGCAAATATAGAATGTTAGGCTTGGTTGTCCTAATTTTGAGTTTCATTTCTTCCAGACCCTTGAGCATTTCTAGAATTACCAACTAAGCTTCCTAATTAAGCATGTATAGACGATATAGTTTCTTCTTCTATTTCTTGTTTTCCAGAATGATATTAGAAAAGTTTTTTAGTAATATTTTAAACTGAGCTGAGTAAAAAGTATAGATGATCATAGTTATTGCGGAAAGGATCTTATGTAAGTAAATATATAAATTAGAAGTATGGTAATGAGAAAGATTTTTGATCGTATATCTAAGAATTGATTTCTTCTGCAAATTTCTTCAATTCGCGAACACATCCCAAGTTGCCTTTATCTTTTTCAATTTAAATCAAAGGTCTGATGTCTAATACATTATCTTTCTATACTTTTTCAGTATCAATAAAGAAGAGAACCCTCTTTAAAGTGAGTTTTTGAATAATTTTTAATATTCTTAGACTGACATCCAAATAAACTTTTTTGTAATCAGTCTCTTTTGAGTTTTTATGATAAGTATAGAGAAGAGGGAAATCGAAAACATCTTCTTCATCTTTTTTCTGTTCATCTACCATTACTGATTCATTATTTTCCTTTTTGTAAGCCTATTTTATTTCTTACATGTTGGGATTCATCAAAATAAACATTAGAGAGTCAAATACTTTTTATTCTACATTAGGATTTTTGCAAATTAGCTCTAGAAGTTATATTGGGAATTAGAATTACTACTTACCGCCATAGTAAATAAGTCTTAAAATTGATTCAATAAATTTATCATCTGTTTCAATTAGTTTTTTATAGATAAACTAGTCTTTATAAATCCAGTCATCAATCAGACGGGATTGCTTCTTTTAGCTTTTGTAATTGTTACTATTGAAAATTTAATTTACCTATATTTTTTAAGTTTAAATATATTTAATATATTACATTAAAATTTTAAAATATCTAATTTTTTTACCATTTAATTTACAATCTAAGAGCTTTGCTGAGGAGATTAGTTTGGCTGTTGTCTAGGTGCAGTTCTAAATTCAAAAAATTAATTTCTATTTATTTATCCATTGTTTTCTCTATATCTTCTTGCCTCCTCTTGCATTTCTGGAGTAAGAGTTCTTAAAAAGTTTTCTTCTGATTAAAGTAAAATTTCCATTCTTAAATTTATGTCTGCTTAATTTACAAAGTCAACATTAGCTTGGTTAACTTAAATAATTTAATTTTCTTGTTGATTGTTACTTGGTTAATTGACATTTCTTGTATTTTCCTAAGATTAAGATTAAGATTATTATTAATTAACAACATTAGAAACAGAGGTAGGCTAATCATTATTAGTAATAGTATTTCTAATGTCGCTACTATTATCACCACCACTACTGCTCACCACAGTATTTTGATTTTAACTAGCAGATGTTTATTAAGTTGTATTATTTTACTGATCTGTATTTTATTAGCTAACTGATGGTTCATTGTCAGGATATTACAAATAAGATATAACCATCTCCTCTTTAATGTCATCAGGTAGTTCATCAAAGATTTGGAAATCAAGACCATGACGAGTCAGGAAACTTGCATCAAAATTAAAGCGAGATAGTACCATTATTGAATTTTATGATAGGTTAGGATAGCTTTAGTTATTAGAACTGCTACTTCTTTAATTTTGTTACTATTACTATTGAATTTATTATACAGCTTAATTTGAAGCTAAAACTTCCGAAGAAGTTTAAGGTTCTTATTAGGATGGAGTACTCCTAGGTTATTCATCTTATTGACTGTTTTATGAATTCTATTACTAAATGTTAGTATTTTGTGATCTTTAATTATTTGAATTTTAGCTCAAAGTGCTTGGTTATTATCTATTATCTTAGTTAGAAGAGCTGTTTGTTGGGTTGTTTCTTTATTGTGAAGAGCTGCTATCAAATAAAGGTATCAGTAGTGGAGCAATTGAAGATAACTCATTTACTAGTGATGCAACCTAATCGTTGTTGCTAGTGGTATTATTTTCATTATTTCTAGCAGATTAAGAGTTCTGTTAGTTAGAACTTAAATTTGGTTCTCCCTATATATTTTCAGATCTTTAACTTGATGAACGATCACTTGAAGATCTTTAGGCTTGTGAAATGAAATAAATAGTTTTTAACAATAAAATCTTAAATAATAATAAATAATAATACTTTAATTTAGTGTGGCTTAGAAAAGAGGAGCAATTTGTGTTATTTCATTAACAATCTAATTTATGTCTTCTTAATTTGTAGATTCTGAATTTTATGTAGGAAGATAATTATTTGCTATTGATAGCATCTATGAAAGATTATCAGCTTCTTCAGTTTAAATCCTTTAAGATTACTATTCAGATACATTTTATGGAGGAATTTAAGGTTAGCTTTCAGGTTAGCTGCTATCTATGATATTTTATGCTTATTCAACTTAATTTATTTAAGATTGATTTAATATTTAATAAATAAAAAAATTATCATTACCATTTTATGAAATTTATACATCATTCTATTATGGCTGCTAAAGTTCTTGAGAAGGTCCTTGATTTTCGCTTTAATTATTATTGCTATTATTATTAACACTTTACTCTACACTCATGCTTGTTGTAGCATTAATTAAGATATCCAAGTGTTAAGTAGGATTTAATGGAGACAACGGACGATGACTTAAAACTGGATTTTGAGATAATGCAGGCTGCATCTGTCTTAATTGATTCGAAGAAGGCTAAGATATTTAACTGATATGATTTCTCATTTAGAAATTGAAAGTTCCAATATCTAATTATCCTGAATCTAATAAAACTGGGGGTAAGTTTTCTATTTTTAATAAGTAAAATTTATTTTATGTTTAAAAATTTTTAATTAAAAAATGTTTACACATTAAGCTTCTTTGTCCTGCTAAAGAGCTAGAGTTAAAAATTTAATTTGGATTACCAAATAGAGCATTCTATCTAATAAGTTAAGTTATATTTGGAATTCCACCAATATTAGAAAAGCTTCCTCTTATCAGCTAGTTTAGATTGTTTAGGTTACTGTTTTATGCATTTCTTTGAGCACTAGAGTTATTCACTTATTAAATCAATTCATTTAAGGAACTACCTGGGATTTCTGACTCTTAGTTTTCAACTGGTCTGTTCTACATTTAATTGCGACTATGTACGTGACGATTATATGAGCTCATTTACATGTGGTGAGGAATTCTCAAACCTAAGCGGTATTATGTTGCATTACTTTAATGAGCAGCAATTGTTTAGCTACGTCTATCATTAGCCATATAAGGTGAAGGGACCATTTAAGTGTTAGTTAATTCTTGCTAAGCATTTGTAGCTGAGTTAGGGTTGTTTCCTTGATTCTCCATGTAGTGGTATTAGGAGCTATTACTTCTAGAAATCTTATTATATGCACTTTCGAAATTAAAGTGTCTATAGTAAATTAATAATGCAACATAAACTGATTTATCAAATACTCTATTATTTTATTCAAGAGTCAAATCACCTTATTACCCTACTTTTTTGGGAGAAGTATTGGCTAGAGCCTATTCGGAACCTTCAGATTATTCACTTTATTTTTCAATAAAGGAAACTTCTCTTTAAACTTCCTTGAAGCAAGTCTGGTTGGGAATATTTTACTGAGTGCCAATGTAGTGAAGATGAATAGAATTCTAGCATCTTTTATATGAGTCTCTTATGCATTCACTCATATTGATATTTGTGAATTCAGTTACTTCTCTTGTATTTTACTATTTTTTAAAATCTGGATCTTCATTTATTTTTTCTCTATTCTTATTTGAAGACTCTCTCTCATGTGGTTTGCGGTTTTTCATAAACCTTACATTAGCAGGTTAGTTGATGTGATTCATATCATCTTCGTCATCTTCATCTATTTCTTCCTCATCTTAATTTTCATTATTATCTTATTCAATATTTTCAAAATCACCTTATTAATTTCTATTGCGGCTTTCTGCATTATCAGCATTTTCTTGTCTATAATTGTTTTATTCAATATTCTCTAATTCTTCTTCTAAACCATCCTCTCTTTCTTCATCTTCATCATTGCCATCTTCGCCTTCATTTTCCTCACCCTCTTCATCATCTTCTTCATCCATTCCATCTACTTGATTCAATAGATTATCAAATTCGATGATATTTATAGGGTGCTCTACAAAAGCTTCATCTTCTTCTTCATCATCTTCGTTTTCATCACTTTCTTCTCCATCTATATGGCTGCCATCTTCAGAGAATTCATGATCATTCCAAACGTTTGATTCACCTTCGCTTATCAACTCCTCTTCCTCTTCTTCTTCCTCTTCATCAGCATGATCTTAATGAATTATTTCTTCTTCTTCCTCTTAATTTTCTTCTTAATTTTCTTCATCTTCACTTGCATCTTCTCTATCACGGACATCTTCTTCTTCTTCAACAGAGTTTTCTTCATAAAATTAATCATTAGACATATCTTCTTAGCCATCAATGTCTGAAATTTCATCACCTGAAGAATAATTTTCCCAATCTTCATTAACATATGATCCATCACGATTAGCATCATCTTCATCGTCATCAATATCATTTTCATCATCATCATCTTCTTCGTTTTCATCATCTTCTTCTTCTCCATGTACTTCATGATTGTATTCACCTAAATTGTCTTCATGACTTGCAATCTAGTTTTACTCTAGCTAATGACTAACTTCTGGAGAAACTAAATAATTAATCATATTTTAAAAAAAGCAAATAAAAGAAATAAAATAATTACGATCTAAGTAGATAGCAACTCCTTCTTGATCTTCTACTGCATCATCATCTTCTTCTAATTCTTCCTCTTCTGCTTGATTGTTTTAATTAATTTCAACCTCTTCATCATCACCAATATTAGAATTTTATTCCTCCCCCAAAGATATATCTTGATCTTCAGCAACAAAATCATGCTACTAATTACCCATAGATTATTAAGATCCAGGTTCATTTTCGTCATTTGCATTTGAACGTAATCGGTTTCTATCTATAATACATTAAATACAATTTATTGATACAATATTTATTAAATAAGAAAAATTAAGTTCTTACTTTATTGACTTCCTGCTCTTCTACTTCTGTTGGGATTCGTATTTTCTGAAAATTCGTTATTTTGTGAAGAATGATCGTTATTTTGTAAATTTCTTCTATCCCTTCTAAGGCCTCTTCTAAATTATCTATAAACATATGTTTCATAATCATTATCATCATATTCATCTTCATAACCACCTTCTTCTTCTAAATCTTCATCCTCATCTTCTAAGTCTTCTTCATCTACATCGACTTCTTCATCATCATCGTCGTCTCCTTCTTCATCGTTTTCGCTTTCATCATCATCTTCTTCTTCTTCATCTTCTTCATCGTTTTCGCTTTCATCCTCATCGTCTTCATCTTCATCCTCATCTTCCATACTTTCTTCTTATTAACCCATATGGTCATCATCTTCATCTTCTTCCTCATCGTCTTCATCTTCTTCCTCTTCCTCTTCTTCTTCATCTTCTTCTTCATCATCATCATCTTCATCGTCATCATCAGCTCCATTTATTCTTCCCATAATTAAATGGTCAGGCTCATCATCTCTATTTCTTTCATTATTTCCATCTTAATTTTATCCAAACATACTATCTAATTCATTATTATTCTATCTTCTTTGCTAGTTTGATAAAAATATTAAGCTATTTTAAGCTGTGCTTCTTCTTAAGTTATTGGAGAGGAAGCTATCTTAGATGAAAGAAGGATCTCTATCAGTAGTCATTCTAATTGATACGTTTCCACCTATGGGATTTAACAAATTGGTAGCACCTTAAGTAAATCTGCTTAATGCAGTGATAGGATCAAAACTAATAATATTTCTATTAAACATATTCAATTAATTTAAAACACTCTCAGAGCCATGTCTTTTAATATAAATTAAGTTAAAAGGAAAATAATTTTAAATAAAATTACTGGAAGTTGAAGGGACGTCTTTGAATTCCTATTGCATCATTTGGGAAATTAATAAGGATATTAGTGACTCCTCCTTAGTGCTAAGCATACTACTTGATATGATTTTAAAATTTTTAAGTAAGAATTTATGACTATATAAATTTGCTCATGTAGTCTTCGTTCTTTTTTTTGCCTTCATTTTTATTACCACTTATTCCAGAAGGATAAAGAATAAAGTAATAATTCAACAAATATAATATTTCAAGGATAGATGTCACAAATGCTATGACATTGCAAGTTTGGCTGAGCTTTGAAATATCAAATTTTTTGAGGATGTCTCCATAGAGTTTAGCAAAATTATAACCATTTGAGTCATTCTATAAGTTTTCATTATTTTCTACTTTTTCATGTTTGAATTCTGAATGAATTCCTTAATTTGATTGATATTAGTCAATCAAGTGAGTAAAATCACAGCTGAAATTTCTAAGAGACAATTTTGCAACTTCTCTAATGTTGAGTAAATTTATGTGAAGTAAAATATTTGAAATTAATATATGGACTGTATGAGGTCTCTCAAGTATATTTTATTTATTCATCATTTCACTTTCTATTGATGAATAAATTTCTCCTAATACTTTTTTCCTAATCTCTTCACCAAAAGAAATTATTTTAGAAGCTTGCTTTTAAGTTTATTAGTGAAGATGAGTATTTTATGTTGTTTTATGTTGGTGATGAGATCCTAGATTTTATTATTATCCACTATTATTCTAGAAGTGTTCATATAATATTTATTTGTCTAAGCATAGCTCGAAAATAAGACCTTTTACTTGAGAAATTGAAAAGTAATTTGCACATTTAGTTATGAATTTCAAGAAGTGGAAATGATTTCCAAGCTATTTGTTAAATACGGGTTCAAGGGGATGACCTTAAATAATTTTTTTAACTATTTTAGAACATCTAAATCTAACTATTTATGGAATAAGTATTGCTTGTTGTCTAGCTATAATTTAAATGACCTTTAATAATATTATATTATTGAAAAGGTAGTCATCATTTTAATCAGACTATTTATTGTTGTTTTGATTTTTATGAATTGCGTCATAATTTTAAATAATTTTCTTTGTGAATTGAATTACAATACTCTCAAGTATTTGATTTATTGTTTCATAAATATATGTAGGAGCAACGAAGTTGATCATTTAGTCAAAATTATTTTGATTTAAATTGCTTTTGTTTGCTTATCCTTGTATATCATCTCCTAAGTTCTATTCACTTTTAATGGATGGTTGCTTACTTTCACTTTTTTGCTTGAAAAGAGTAGATGATTATTTAGTGGCATATTTAGAAACTGAAGCAGATGCTGATCTTTATTTCATGTCCTTTTTATTGTTTTCGTTTTTTTTAGCACTCTGAATGATATTTGATGAAACTAAAGGAATAGAAGTTTAGTTTTACAAGTTAGATAAGAAGTTTTCTTTTGGAATTAATTAAAATTTGTGTAGCTAAATGTCATCTTTGAGAATGAAGAATTCCTTGCTAACAAAGACTTTCTTTTTGCTCTTTGTGAATTTACCCTTTCTTTTAGATGATAAGTTAGTTGACTTACTTTTTTGAATTTTTTTATCTTTAGGTGCGTTTAAAGTGTTTTAGTTTTATTAGTTATTTGAGCTGATGCTTTAATTCTATTATTAAGGTTGTGTTTGAGCATCTTGAATTATTTAATTTTAACTTTGATCTTCTTAGTTTGTTAAATTAGGCTACGACTATTAGCTCAAATAGATGTTTGAAAATATATCACTTTGAGATTGCTATTATTTACGTTAATTTTATTTAGGTAACTTAAAGTACTTTCCCTTAGAGGATCCATTTGAGTTAGAACTTTTAGAAGATTTTTGCTTTACATTTAAACTCTTCTAATCGCAGAGCTTAGAAAGAACTTCTTAGAAAAGAGGGATGCTCTTAAATTTTTCAAATCTCTACCAAAACTCTTCTCTACTAACTTTAATCTTTTTCATTTTTTTATCTGGTAATTATTATGGTAGTTAGTTTTATTATAAATCTGACTTCAATAATTAGCTTAAAGATAAAGGATTTTGCTATTAATATGATGAAGGGGCTTTCTGTTGTTTTTATGGAGAAACAGATTTTCTTGTTGCTTGTGATGTTTATTTAGGTGGGGATGTATTAAAATCTGTCATATTTTACTCATTAACATTATCAAAAATAGATTCTTCTTTACCAAACTTTAATTTCGTTGAGCTATTCTTCTTTAAGTATGAATCTTCAGAAGTGGTCTTTTTATTTGTATCTTTTTTGTTACGTTTTTGTTTTCTTGAGTAAGGAATATTAATTTAATACATCAGTGTTTGCTAATGTATGCACTTTTCATAAAAGAAATATTTAATCTTAGACTCGTAGTTTGCTAAAGCCATAGTAGGGTCTTGAGTGATGTTAGTTAAGAAGATATTTAATTTTTCAATTATTAAATCTATTTAGTCTGTCTATACTCTGATTTTGAGAAGCTCATAAATACCTTTTTCTTAAATAAACTAATTTAAGTATTATTTGCTCTATTCAGAATATTATTTGATAGTGTCTAGAATAAATGTCAATATGGATATGTTAATCAAGCTTTAATTATAGTAATCATACTGCTCATTACTAAAATGTAATAGGCTAACAAACATAGAAATAACTTCTTTTTCGTAGTTATTAATTAAGGTTTAGCTTTCTTTCAATTTCTTTAATTTCTCTTGTAAGCTTTTTTCTTCATCTAAAATTTTTTCAATTTTTTATTTCTTTTAAGAGGATGTATTTTAATTGTCGTTTGTTGCTTCTTTGGTGGTTTATTTCTGCTTTTTATTTCTTTTACTATTTTTCTTTCTTTTATTTTTATTGATTCTCTTTTTATTTTCTTAGTTTTATTGTTTTTCATTTTCTTAATTTTCTTGATTTTCTTCGGCAATCATTTTTTAGGACTCATCCTCTTTCATAGCAGTAGCAGGCTTTTAAGTTTTATTTTGTGTTTTTTTATCTTTAGTATTTTTATCCTAACTCTAGGTATTTCTCTTCATAACTTAGAGTTCTTCTTGTTCAGCTTTTTCAAGATCTTTCTTCAAGTTTTATTTAAACTTTAAATTCATAGAGTTAACCTTTTATATTAAATGACACTAGTTTTTAATGAAGAATGTAATAGCATCAAACGATGTCTGTTTATGATTTTCTTTGTCTTCACCTTTTTTTAATGAGCTGAATACATTTTATCCATTTGTGAATAAGTGTTTAGCCATCTTAATAAATTCAATACCGATTTAATAACTTTCATTGCCTTCCTTCCATTTTATCTCAAGCTCATCTAAGTTAAGTAATTTTAAACTAAAAATTTTATTATTCTGGCTTTAATTTTAAGGTTCTTCTCCATTACCAGTGGCTTAAATTATAGTTTGTGGTTAATTAGTTTAAGTAATTGTATTTTAGGCATCTAATTAATTTGTCTTACTAACTTTTTCAGAAGATTCGGTGACTTGATTTTCACTTGAGATTTCTTTGTATGAATAAAATCCAAACTTTTCAGCAAATGGCATGATTGCATTAATTAATTCTAACTTATATAAACTGTTGGTATCTAGTTTTGAAGGTACATGTAGTAACTCATTATTACGCAATTTAGCAATAGTTTCTTTAGTTCCTTTGAAGGGATTCTTAAATTTGAAATCTTTAAATATTTTAGAAATAAGAAGATTGAGAGTAGCAAAAATAACATAAGAAATTCTATTATGACTTGCTTGCACTTGTTAAAATTAAGTTACTAAGTAATCATCACTCCACTAGGCAATTTATTGTTTAAATTAATTTATTTACTCTATTTTTTACAAGTCTTTTTCTTACTTTTACCCTTAACTTAGTTATTAATTAGCATTTTAATTATTTTCCATCATAGCCTATCTACTTCTTCCATACAAATACTATCTATTTTGTTGCATTCTTGGTCTTCCCAAAGCATCACTTATAGATGACTCAAAAAATTGATTTCTTTATCTTTGATTATCAAATTAACTGTTTAAAGTGCTGCTAATCATTTAAGGCATTTAAAACATTCCAATACTTTATTCTTATCTTCCACTTCCAGAAACATTTAAAGGAGCAGCAGGAGGCACATTTCTCACAGCAGAATGAGGGCGAAGGCTGAATAAGGGACTGTCATTTCCTAACTCAGCTGGATTATTTGAAGCAGAACCTCCATCATTAGCTCTTTATTATGTAAGACCAACTGATTAGCCTCTTCTAGATTTTCTAGAAGCATCCTCTGATACTTTAGACTCTCCTATTTCTATTGATTATGCAATTTTTTTTTCATGCTATTGTTGCAAATCTTTAATTTTTAATATTGTAGTCTTTATGAAATCAATATCAACCAATTCCTTTCTCATAAGAAGAGCTAAAATCTGATCAGAATGATTCTTGAAACAAAATAACTCACGAAGCAGATACGAGCACATTTCCTCAGCATCACTTTTTACCTTTGCAAAGAAATCTTCTTTCTTCATTTTAGAAAAATGTTCAATTTATTCTTAATCATTGTTTGATTGGGGATCATTCTTTATATCTCCTTAAGAAGTGTACAATTTACTTAAGTTATCTTTGTTGTCTAGTATATAACCAGTGAAGTCGTTTAAGTCAATATTGCTTCCATAAAGTTGCTTATCCCTCCTAAACTCTTTAAGTGCAAACTAGAAGAACTCTAAAATAAAATAAAATAATTTTTTTAATATTATTATATGAACTTTTAACAATTACCTTTTGGTTAATCTGTAATTGTATCGCTCAAACTGTTGTATTGATCGTCTGATAGTTGGTTTTAATCAGCTTTCTCATATTTTTCACTTTCAATAAATTTTTTAGTATTTTAATACCTTGGGAGTATTTATAATTCAATATGTGTGATTAAAAATTCAATAAGCATGCTATAATATCTATTCTTGGAGGGGAATTTTATAGATTTGAGAATTTGCTATTGACTTTTAATTTAATCATAATTCCATCCATATATACCTTATCTTATATCCTCTCTGTATTCTTCTTTTTGTTCTTTTTTAAAATTTAAGCTAAATTGAATCTATAAAGAAATCATCTTGAAAAAATATTCTAGCTTAAAGTTTATTGTTTCTAAACAGTGGTCTATACTATTAGAAAGTAGAGTTTGGTATTTTCTATAATAAGTCTAACTTTCTTTTGATAAATTTTATAATTCATCAGAATCTTTTTAACTTTTAACTAAGCTCTTCAATTCAATTTATTACCAAATTTCAGTGAATTTTCTGGCAATTTCTACAACTTTTGCAATAGAGCCTTATTTTTACAGATTATTTAAAATCATATAATTGATTAATTTGGAGTCCTTCATAAAAATTTAAAGGATCTAAGTTAGCATAACCAAGGATCCTGCAAGAGAACTGAAAATTTCAAGCTTAATTTTTTTATAAAAAAATGAATTTTATAAGAAAAAAATTAATTAAAATTACTGTTTTCATGTCATATTTTTCAAGAATTTTAATGTCAATTAAATTTGCATCTATACTATTTATAGTAAGAGTTATTAATCTTTGCACATCTTGCTTATTGTCTTGAATAGTTTGAGAATTATAGTCTAGTTCTACTACTTAGCTGTAGTTTTGATAAACTAGCTTTAGTATGGTATAAAAAATAATATTTTGATAGCTGTAGTGATTTACATGATTTTTAAATGAAAGAATATTTTCTTTAAAGTAAAGTTTGAATTCTTTCAATTCATTTTCTAAATTATTTTATTCATGTTTCAAACTTTCATTGTCTTATTCTAATTATTTACGAAGGTTATAAGCTTGATCTTGCAAATAAGTAATTCTTTATTTTACAAATGAGAATTGCTCTTAAAACCTTTAATTAAATGTTATAGGGAATAGGCAAGAAATTTTTTAAACAAATCCCTAGTAGTTAATCATTTAAGATGTAATTCTTAGTGATCTGAAAGTATTTATCATAGCATCGAAAAATTAGAGTTATTAGTACAGTTTAATTTACTTATAATATTAAACATCTTTATTTTCTTTAACTAATTTTATGAAATTCTTTGAAGTTAAATCGTTAACGAGCTCTAAATTAAGTGAAGTCACATCTTCTATTTTTTTACCTAAGAGTTCTTCGATTTTCTAAATGTTGATGTCGAGTACTTTGTTAATTTTATTTTTCTCAACTTCATTTTTAGGGTCCAGTTTGTTATAAATTGCTTTGCATGTTGTCTTTACAGAAAAAAATGGGGTTTTATGAGTAGTGCGCTAAGGTATAAGGAACAAAAAGGGGAATTATAATATTTCTAAATAGTTTAAAAGACATTCTCCAGCATATTTATTTTTAGTATCTGGATAAACATTTTCTATGCCTGTGATTAGCTTCTCAATCAATTTACATACATTATAAATTTGATAACAGATAACATTTTTATAGTTAAAGTTAATATCCTCCTCTGCATTCATATTTGAATTCTCTTCACTATTTTATACATTCAGGTATCTTTCTATTTAATTTGTATAAGTGATGCACTTTTTACGTAAATTTGTCAAGAGATCATTTAGTTTTTCATATATAATGTCTACTATTTCTTTAATATTGTTATAATAATTTTATATTGCTTCAATCACAGAGCTTAATGTGTATGCATAAAACTCTTCAGCATAGTTATCGTCAATAAACACATCGAAAATTTTTTGTAGCAATTTCGATTCCATAATTTCAGATCTTCCTTATTCCTATATTTAAATGGAAAATTAAAATAATTTTGTTTTAGTTTTATATTTAAGATTACCTTAAGAGAAATATGATATAAAAAGTAAATAATTTAGGAAATAGATTTAGTATCATGAGGAAGTTCTAGAACTTGTAAAGCTTTAATAGATTTTTATATAATCTTTTCTTCGAGAAGCTTTTCTATGAGATTGGGATTTTCTTTATTAATGTTGCTCAAAAGATGTACTGTTTCTATTAATAGTATTTTTTCAGTTTCTTCATGAACGATCGTAGGATTTGGAGGGATTAGATTAAAGCTTTCTTATTCGCTGTATCCTTTTATAATTCTGTCAATGCAATTTCCTAAGATTATAAAAAATTTAGGACATTCTGTTAATTATTTGGCTAATTGAGGAGTTATTCTTCTAGATCTTTTGCTGCTGTTTTCAAAAATTTAATTCACTATTCTTAATAGCTACCCAAGGAAAATATCATATTATTTTTGTGAAATTGGAGACCATTTGCCATCAACCCATTAGAATTTAGGTTTTTAGTCAAGATAATATTCTATTTTGTCAAGTATTTTATATAGGATTTTATATTCTCTTTGTATGTCTTCAATTTAAATCATTAGGGAAAGAGAATGAATAGCTTTACGAATTTGCTTTAAGTTATAAGTTAAATATTCTTTATGGAATGGAATCTAAACAAAATTCATGGAAAAAGGAGTAACTTCTTAGAAGCTTTATCCTTAATTTTCAGGATTTTTTAGAAGAGTGTTAACAAAAGTCAAAGCATAGTCAATAAACTTAGAATTAAGTAGAGTTGTTTCTTAAACTGTTTATCCTTTGCATACAATTTTGAATTGATGATTGCTTCTTAATCTAATATCTTCGTTTTCAATAATCATTTTATCTTTCTCATTTTCAATTTCCATAAATTGATTATCCTCTCTAACTTCCTAAAGTTCTAAATTAGAGCAATCTGTGTATATTTTTATAATCAAACTATCTGAGAATTTAGTGAGATAATCTTCTGTTATTCTTTTCAATTAGCTTTATTCTTTGATGATTACCAACATAAATTTGATAACATCAGCATGGAGTTTAGGATCAAGATTTAAATGAATTAAATCTGTAACTTATTTTGGAAATGACTTTTAAAACTTTTCAAATGATAACTGTTAATCAGTAAAAATAGATTGCATATGTTTCTTAGTAACCTTCATTAAAAAACCTATATACATAAATTATCAATCATTTAAATAAAATCATAAATTGAATGGAATTCTAATAAATAATATTTTTTTTTAATTTTTGTAAAATTATTTTGCAATTTCAAAAATCTATTTTAAAAGTTTTTTAATTTTGTAATTTTTTCATATTAATAATTTTTATTTTTTTCTTATTGAAAATATTTTGTAATTTTTTTATGTTGAAAATTTATTAAGTTTTTGGTGTTTTATAATAAAAAGGGAAAATTAATTATTTCATCTTCGTTGATCTAAGTTTAATTAACTTAAGAAAATATTTTGTTTAATTCTAATTAAAATATGAAATTTTTGAATTGAGAGGGAAATCTAAAATGAAAAAATTCTTTTATTATGGATTATATGAAAGATAGATATATTTTTCTTACTTAGAACTTAAACAGAGAGAAGAAACATTTTTGCAATTTCGGTTCTCGATTCACGGCATTTTAGATTTTTAAGAATAACCAATCTTTCTTTAATACCGCCAAATAAACATATTTAATCATCTAATTGCTTTCCAATATTTTCATGATAGATTTTTTTGACATTTTGATATAGGGTTAAAGACTCATCATATTTAAGTTCAAAAGTAATTAACTTGTCTCCCTATAATTTTTGGAGAATTGGTTTAATAGACAAACTGTTAAGAGGCTTAGTATTTATTGAGTTTTCAATATATTCAAAATGCTTTGCTTTATTTAATAATTCCTCCCAATTTTATTCTTATTAGTCTTAGAAAATTTTAATTAGCTTCTATTCTAGATCAGTAGCATCCTCAAATTCAACTTCAGTTAATGATGAATTCTCACTAGTTCCTATCGTGGTTAGTTTTTATTCTATTAAATTACATCCTTCCTATTCATTAATCTCCTTTTAAATCTACTGTGCTTTATCAAAATCAAGAATACCAGCAGCCTTGTATTTTGGATTATAAATCATTTCCAATTTGTAAAATCTTTCATCATCAAATTTAAATAAACCTGATAATTCTGTGTAACCATCATTGAAAGAGTTAATATGGTGAATGTAGTAACGAACGAAGAAGCTCATCTAATCTATTTGTTGCTACTTTAAATATATGAGTTCTTGCTTTGGAGATCCTTCCTCAATAACTACAATAAGTAACAGGATATACAATGCAGATCTCTTAATCTTTAAAGAATCACTCCAATTTAAAATATCCAAGATTCTATCTAGCTATCTATACAAAAATTTATACTATTCCTTTTTTAGCAATTTAGATTCAATCTGTAATATTTTTAAAATCTATGCATCAGCCTAATCTTTTTATTCCTTTGAGACTGCTACATAATTAGAAGCTGATTTCCCTTCTTCCTCTACCTAAAATGTAGATTCTGCTTGCATTTTTCCATTTAAATCTTTTTATTATGCTTGCTATTATGTTTGAGGGGTAGTTGTTGATTTATTTTCAGAGCTATTTAGGTTTTTTTCTTAAAGATTATTATTGACATCTTATCTGTACTCGTCTCCAACTTCATATCGCTTGATAACTTCTATACTTTCCTCTAATAACTAATCTAAACGATCTAAGAAGAAAGCGATGTGATCGCTTTCCATTGTTCTATAAATCCCCTTCTTATCAACAATTGAATCAATATTCTACCAAAACTATTCTAAGCTCTAGCTTTTCAATTGCTCGAATAAAGCTTCGTCTTCAGCCTATTTAAATAAAATAATAATATTTATCTTCTTTTTCCTTAATCGCATATTTGCCATTATTTTTTAGATTTATTTGCGTTTACTACTACTTTCAGCTTTTAAAAATTTTAAATTATTTTTTAACCAGATAGATAGATAAATAGATGATACATGTATGCACTTGTAACAAAATTATTTCACAAACAATAATGCTATATATAGGATGGAATTTAAAATTTATATGAATATAAATCTAAGTTATCTTACCAACGCAAAAGAAATTCTCTTAAACTCCTTAACGATGACTTCTGGGATTTTCATATTTAGATTGTTTTTTACTGCTTATAATAAATAAATGAGTTTTAATACTTTCTTTGCTTGCTTTTATTTGCTATATATTCTTGAGATATTATTATTTATTACTATTTATTAAGTTTTTTCTTTTTCTTATTATCTTCTCCTATCTTAGATGAATTATTTTCACTCTCAATCTATTTAACAAACTATATAATAAAAATAAATATATTGATATAATAAAATTTGCAAAAAACTATCTATCCTTAATTTATTTATTTACCATTTTTTTATGTCATTATTTTCTGCTAATTTTTCCTTTACTTTTAATAATCTCGATCACTTTATTGCTATCAATCAACACAAACTAAAATTAAAACAATCTCATTTCAATATATTCAGATATAATATATTATTTTATTTCTTCAATATGTTTTTAAATTTTTAATTTAGATTACAGATTATGTTTTTAAAATCAATTTAGCTGATTAAACTAATTATAAAATGAGTATGTTTATCATCAAAAAGTCTACTCTTTTTAAGTAAATTTAAAATATCTTCTTAATCAATTTTTTTATTAATATATTTTAATTATTCTTTCTTCATCTCATCACTTAATTTTTTTGTTTTATTTAAAAAAATATTATTTAATTAGATGAATGAAACATTAAAAAAAACATTTGTTAAAAATATTTTTGGTTATTTAAAATATTATGATAATTTGCTTAGTGAAAATAAATAAATAAATATAAATCAGATTATTTTATATTTATTTTTAATATCTTTTGAAATTATTTCGTTTTTTAAATTTACACTACTTGTATAATTAACTCTATAAACCAATTAAAAATATATTTAAAATTAATTTTTTATTTATTCTTAATTAGTTGATTTTTTACTTTTGATTCTTTCTAAATAAAAATTAATTACAAAAAATTTTGATTGTTTCAAAGATATATTTATTTATTTGTTTAAATTTATTCTAATACTTTATTTATTTTAAAACTAAATAGTTAATTGCTTTTTAAATTTTTCATAAGGCTTAATCTAGTTACTGTAAAAACTTGGATCCTCAAACACATCTAAAAATTAAACATTGAGGAAGGACTTTTAAAAATAATTTTAAAAATAAATGGTGTCTTCAGCTCCTCAGCTCGTCGGGTATTTCCAAGGAGTTACAGTATATTTTTTAATGAAATAAAAAATAACTAGCATATCATGATTTTAAAAATTAGAAAAGGAACATTTTTTTATTTTTTTTATGTAATAAAATAGATAAATTATCTATCAACTATAGAAATTTTTTATAGTAAATTACAAAGCTATACAATTCAGCGACACAATTTAGATTAGATGAGCTTATTCTATTCAAAATTAATCAGATTAATTAATAATAAAAATTATATCTTCTATTTCATATCATTCTCTAAATAAAAAATTTAGATTTGATTAAATCTGAATAAACTCAATCCTTCTGATCTAATTTTTAACAATTTATGCGACTCCTACAATTTTGTTTAATATTATGAGTAATTTAAATCCATTAAATTCTTTACTTTAGAAAAATAATAACAATTTAAAATAAAAAAAATACAATTAATAATAAAAGTAATTATAAAAAGCTAAACATAAATTTCAGATTTATAAATGGACCAAGAAGCAGAAGTTATAGTATCAAGCTCTTAAGCTTCTAATTTCATCATAAAAGTTTAAATTAATGAATTTAAATTTAAGTTCTAAGTTAAAGACCCTTAACAAAAGATTTAGTAGCTAAGATATGAGTTAATAGAACATTTAAAGAAACTAAACTACAATCTTTAAGATGAAGCATATAGTTGTTATTCACTTGCTGACGACTAAGAGTTTGTGCTTTCTGAAGATGATGCTGTTTCAAGCTTAATTTCTCACAATGACCTAGTTAAGATGGTATCTAAAGTTAAATAAGAATAGGATTAGCCGATTTAAGTAGAATAATAGAAAGAGGAAGATCCTAAAGAGGCAATAGTAATTTTGTATGATATTTCAGGTTCTATGGGATCAACATTTTATAATGAGTAAGGCTTACCTAGAATAGGAGCAGTTAATGCCTTTTTCTCTGCTTTTGCTGATAAAACACTTGCTATGGAGTACAATCACGTAGTTTCACTTTTTTGGTTTGACAGTAAGATAGAAAAAAAATGTGAATTTATCAGAGATATGAATACGTTTATCAAGCTAGTAGATGATGCTGCTCCAAGAGGTGGTACTCGTCTGTATGATTCTTTAGTTGAAGGAGTCAACAGTTTAATAGAATACAAGAAAAAGCACCCTAACACTATTTTACGTATGATTGCCCTTACTGATGGTGAAGACAATGAATCTAAATATAAACCTGGTGAAGTTGCAGCTTTGATATTAAAAAATCGTATTATATTAGACTCATTTGTTGTAAGTTAATAAAGCTTGTAATTAAAAGCAATCACTCATGCGAGTGGTGGTAGATGTTATTGCCCAGCCTCTATAAATGATGGTTTAAAATTATTTGAAATAGAAACAATCCTATCTGTTCGTGCAAGGGACATTAATTTCGAAGAGTTTTACTCAAAGAGTGTTTAATAATGTGACACTGATTAATTTATTAATTTAGACAGATTCTAGTCACTTCCTTTTGATACAGAAGGTATTTAAGTTAGTTATGATAAGTAAATTTAGCAGCCTGCTGCAGACATTAGTCATATTATAGCAAAGTACTCCAAAATTGCTAACAATCCAACTTAACCATCATCATCCTCTACCTCGAGTACTGGAGCTAGTATTAATTAATAAGGACCTAGTTAAGCAGTTTTAAAAAGAATAGTCAAAGAATTAGAAACTATTTAAAAGGAAACTGACCCTAATTTTAAGGCTAAAGTATTCCCTGCAGAAAATGATATAATGAACTGGAAGGTGCTATTAATAGGTCCTGAAGGAACAACATACAATTATGGAGTCTTTATGGTTTATATAACTTTTCCAAATGACTATCCCTTTAAACCTCCTCGTACCCGTTTTATAACTCCCATATATCACCCAAATATAAGCTCCTAGGGACATATGTGCTTAGATATTCTAAAAGATTAATGGTCCCCAGCCTTAACTATCTAAAAATCACTAAATAGTTTTTTGTCCTTAATGCAAGATCCTAACCCAAATGATGCTCTTGATAGTACTATTGCAGCATAATATCTTGATGATATTAACATATTTAAATAGAAGTGCCTAGATCACATTAAGCAATATGCTAATAAATCAGTAGACGAATTGATGGTTGACATAATGGGAACTTCATTGGATGTTAAAAGCGAATTCTATGTTAATACTCATGCTGAATTAAAACAATGGATTAATTCAAATAAAGCTAAATTTTGAAAATCATTAAAATTTTATTTCTCATAAATTTAAAAGCTCATTTGAAATAATTAATAAAACTTAAAAATATAAAATTTTTTATTTGATTTTGTGTTTTTATATTATTACTTCTATTATATTTTTTTATTAAAATAAAATGGTGAAAATTTTACTAAATATATTAATTATTATTTTATTTTGGTATAAGCTTGTAATTGTTTGATTTTTATTTATTTACTTATCATTTATTTTTCACTAAATTCAAGCTTAGATTTTTATTAAAATAGGTTTTTTATCAAAAAAAACAAAACAAATAATAGTTAAATCAAATAATTTAAGAATAGATAAAACTTAGTGATGAACAAACAGTTTAATAAAATTTATCTATTTTATATAAGTTGAGATTAACTTTAAAATATTTTAAAATATTTATCTATTAAATTAGATAGCAGAAATTAAAAGATTAAAAAATATGGAATTCGGAATTAGAAAAATATTTGATGCTAATTTTAATTTTGAGAAATATGAAAACCAGGTTTTTGAATAAAATTGCTTTTAATTTAGAGCAAGCTAAAAACTTAGTAAGAAAATCTTATTTTGAATTTAATTGCTATTATTTTTACTAAATAAATATTAATTTTTATATTGTCTATGCAAATCATCAGATTTTATTAAGCTAATTATACAAATAAATACTGTATATCTTAATAAAGTTTCGCGGTAAAGAAGATAATCGTAATTCATTCAGAATTTGATTTTTATCAGCCATTTAGATTTGATGTCAAGATAAAGCAACAATGACTTAGAAATAATTTATACATTTTAATTTTTATATCAATATTATTAAGACTAAATCAATTAATTTCAAATTTATTAAACTATATAGATTATTAACAAATTTGAATGAGTTATTTATAAAAAATTAATTAGCTAAAGAACTCAGTAGCTATTGAATAGAATATTAATAAAAGCGAAGAAAAAATGGACATTGAAAAATCTAAAAATTAATCAAATTAAAAGCAAGAAGATCCTGAAACAGACGTCAGCGATAACGAGAATGAGAAATCATAAAGCAAATCATAAAAGTGGGGAGAAATAATTCCTCTTGATTCACGTAAATTCTCTGTATTTGAGTGCCTTTAGAATGAAATAACAATTGGTAGAGCTCCTAATAATGTTCTAAGAATTGATGACAAGCGTCTTAGCGGTACCCACTGTAAACTTATTTATGATCCTTCAGAAAATGAAGTTTATTTATAAGACCTGTCTACAAATGGAACTTTTATTTTTGATAGAAAACTTGGTAAGGAAAATAAATCTAAGATAGATAGCGGGGATCTCATATATATTCTTCACAAATCTAAAGTTAGTTAGGCTGATGTCATAGGTTTTATTGTAAAACTTTCCTAATCTTCATCAAATGGAGGAGCTTATGCATCGAAGTTGAAAGAAGAAGAAACTGCTAAGATAAAACAATAACACAGGGAAGAAGAAGAATAAAGAATCTAAAAAATCAAAGAAGAGCATGAAGAAGAAAAGCGTAAAATTTAGGAATAGTTGAACAAATTTAAGACTTAGGATGATAAAATATCTGAAGAATTAGAATGCGTTATTTGTATGGATATTATCTATTCTTGTGTGACTCTTTAACCTTGCTTACATAATTTATGCGGAGCTTGTTTTTATGACTGGAAGCAGAAGAGTGATGAGTGCCCAAATTGCCGTTCTAAATATAATGATTTTGCAAAAAATCCTACAATCAACAATTTAATTGAAAATTTGCTAAACAAACATCCAGAAAAAAAAAATACAAAAGAATATTATGAATAAATGGACGAGAAGATAAGAAAGCTTTGGAATATACCTGCTCCAGCAGCATAAAAAAAACCAGAACCTAAAGCTCCAATAAGAAATAACAACAATAGAATATAAAGTGAGGACGAAGAACCTGAAATAAAACCTGCACCTTCAAGACCTTAATAGTCAGCTTAAAATAAAAATAGTATAGGAGGCAAAAAAAATAACTTAGAAGTATGCAGAGAATGCAAAAAAGCTAGAGATGATGATGGATTTTAGTGTGATGAAAATACTAAGCATGTTACATGTAATGCATGCAAAAAAGAATTTCCTGACAGAGGAGATGAGAGTGATAATTAAAAATGTGTAATATGTAATCTATTTTTCTGTAATTTATATATGAAAGGATGCAAGTAGAAGAGATATTTAATTCTTGGTAATTATCTTGAGCTATTGAGAGAAAGAACTCCTCCTAATTTTATACCACTTGGCTTTTTTAATAATAACCATACAGAAAGCAAAGTATTTAGTTAATATATGACATAGAAACGCTTAACAACATAAATGATATATAATGACATTCTGTAAAAAGAAATGAAAACAGGAAAATTCTTTTATGAAAAAAATAAGAAATTTGATGCAAACGAGACTGACAACAAAAGAATTTAATTGAGAGATATCTCTCCAGTGTGCTAAGTTTGCTTTACAAAAGTTTGGTTCCAAATGGTTGTTTAATACAGAATAAAAATAGTGAAAGACTTGCCTTCTCCATATAACAATAGAGATAAATGTTGGTATGGAATAAATTGTAGAACTCAATAAACTAAAGATGATCATGCAAAAAAGCTTGATCACGTATGTGAATAAACAAAATTTTGATTAAGATATTTGATGTAAATGTGTATTTAAAAAATATAATTATATAGAATTAATCATTATTAATTTAACTTCTTTTTAAATCTAATTTAAATGAATTTTTTCTTATGAATACTGCTATCTAAAAAATTATTTTATTTCAATTTTTTATGAAATTATTGATAACTGCAAAATTTAATTTATTTCTCTTAATTGAAGATTCAAAGCATTATATACTATTTTTATTCCATTTCTTTTTTTTTTTTTACTTTTGTGGAAAATCTTACAATTTAGTGTATTACAAAGCTGTTACAATTACAAAAATGTATATCCTTCTGAAAATATTGTTGAGTATCTTATTAAATGATATATGTTTATCAAAAAATGTAAAACTCCAGCTTTAATTCACTATTTGTCATTGTAATTTGAAAATACTACTATCATCATTAAGCTTTAATTTATAAGTTAAGTAAATCGTCAATTTTTGGGAAAAATAGTACTTTTTCTAAAATTATTACAATATATTCAAAAATAGATATCTTTTTTGATATTTTTCAAATCAAGTTAATTTTTATATTTGATTTAACTAAAAAAAAAGTGAATGTATTTATTTTCTAATCTATAAACAATTTTTTAACAAATAAATCTATAAATGCTATTACTAAGATAAAAATTTGAAATATTTATTTATCCTTTTTTGAAAATATATGTATAATAAATGCATTTATTTAAAGCAATTTATCTTAATTACTGAAATGAAAATAAAAGTAAATTAATTTAATTTACATTTTTCATTCATGAACTTACAAATTAATTTTAAATACTAATAGAAATTACTTTACAATCGTAATGAATTATAAGAAAATATCTGATGGATTCATAAAAATGTAATTTTTTTTGACAATAAATACATAAAAAAGTAAATATTAAGAATGAACAACTTACCACAAATATCAACTTCTAATTAAAAACAAAAAAATTAAATTTTGCTAAGTGAATTTTTATTTATACTTTATAAATAAATAAATGGTAAATAATATTTTAGTAGAAAAAAAATATTTTCATTCAGTGTTTGTTTTTGTAATAAAAACCCCTTTAATTTTTTAAATCAAATGAGTTTTGAATTGAACTTAATATTGGAAGCCTTACCTTTCTTAGAACTGAAATATAAAAGAAAAACCCCATTAGTCTAAATAAGTTAAGCAATACATATGTTAGTAAATACCTTATTAATTTTAAATGTGGTTTTCGCAATTACCAGATCTAATTAATATTTATTTGCTAAAGAAATTAGCTATATATTATAATTAGAAAAATTACTTTGGTTTTTACTAAAAGTACTCTAATTTTTGGAAAATGAATTAACTTGATTCAATTTGCAATTAATATGTGAATGGTATTAAAGAGGCAAAATTAAATGTTGAGATTTTGCTTATATTTACTTGTTCAGTGTTTATTAATTATTAGCTTTCTTTTATAGTTAATTAACAATAAAATGTAAAATTTATCAAAAGCTATTTCTCAATCAAAAAGTTGAGCTCTATTTTTAATTTAATGTAAAAGATCATATTTTAGCTTGATAATTAAAATATCAAAAAAAAATATTTATTTTATTTACTAATATACCTTGTTGAAAGCATTCTTAGTGCAGTGCGTGTAAAGAAACCATTAAAAAGAAGCCTAGATTTGATATTAAATTCTCAATTTGCATTAAATATAAAAAAATTATAAAGAGTAGTTGCTACTAATAACTTAGAAATTAGTTTTCTCTGACAAATGAGCAGAATCAGACACAGTGGGAGTGGATTTGAGTCATAAATATACCAATATAATGCAAATTTTGCTTCTGATAAATTAAAGTTCTATGAAAAATTCTATTAAGACGAATAGTAAATGAGAGTTTAGATTATAGCATATGAAAGATAAGAAGATTTAAATGGAAAAAAGTTTATAGTAAAATTTTTTTTGTATTTGTTAAATTTCTTAAATTCATAATGCTTTTTACTTTTATTTTTGTGAACATGTTCACTTGAAATAATTTTTATTAATATTATTAACAATATTAAACATTATGTTTATAAAAGGGATACATTATTCAAGTTGAAACTGATCAGTTAAGTTACTAGATATCAAAGCGCTACTCTGAATTCAAAAGTTTTAAAAGTGAGGTATGACTTTTTTAAAAGCTTAAAGTGAATATTCACAAAATATTGAACAAATCTTTGAAATTGAGTGTGTTTGTTAAAATTAACATTTTTGATAGGAAAAATAAGCAAGGAAATCAAACACTGAATTAATTTAATTAAAATTTTGTAATACGTCATCATTTATTATCATATAAATATAAAATTAAAGATAGAAAAATAGTAAATTTAAAAAGATGTATTTAGCGAATTTCCTCGTAAAATAATCTTTGGAAATTAAGAACCTGAAGTCTTAGAGTCGAGAAAAATAGCATTGAACAGTAATACATAAATCAATTCATTTTAAGTAAAACCAACTTATTTGCTAAAAACTAGATTTCATTTAAAGGCTTGTGGAAATATAAAGAGAGTCATACATTCCTCAATTCTATGATTTTTTAGAAATTTACAGTAAAACTTGATGAAATATCAAGAGAAATAATAAATTTATTTTTGAATAAAATTAGACAAATATTAGATGAATAAAATTTCGATACCTTATTAGAGAAATTAGTTATAGAACAGCTAAATCAAAGGTATGGGTTCTTAAATTCACGATAGCTCAGACTTAAAGGAAATAAATGATATGCTGATATTATTAAATAAGCACAGTGATGAACAAATTTAAAATTATAGATAAATTGAAGAAAGATACGGTAAATAAAAGCCTAAGTTAGAAATAAAATCTATTAAATTACTCCTTCATGTAAATATATAGCTATTATTTTTCAATTTGCAAATATTAAATAAGCTCTTTTATTAAAAAGGGAAATGATTAACTAAAGGGGTTAATTAAAATTGTAGGTTAGCCTTCCAGCGATGACAATTCCATGAAGAATAATCATATCTAATGCTCTGCAGGTTTGTAAATTTTGGCTAAGCTCCTAGACTTTGAATTCAATAGAGATGCAGAAACATATATAAGAGTTTTTTCCAAAGAAACACCTGTTTAAATGTATCAAGAGCTGAGATTAGGTAAATTAATTTAATAATTAAAATAATTTCTTAATTATTTGCATAAATACAGATAAACATATATCAGATCTTCCAGCAAATAATTGTAGACAGTATGCATTTTAGCTGCTTTCTAAATATGCAGACAAAAACTAAGATAAAGAAAAATAAATTTATAAATTGATGTCTGATTACTTTAAGCTTTCAAAGCAATCTTTAGAAGAATACAAAAAATGGAGTTAATAAAGGTAGTAATTGACTACAAATTAATATTTGCAAAGAAACTAATTAGAAATCTTTAAGTAAGAAAAAGATAATATATTTTAAACAGATTCTACAGACAACATGGCTTTGTAAATTGATAATTTCTTACTTCAGGATTGGACAGATATAAAAAAAGATGATACAGAATACAAAATTAAAACATAATAGCGGTAAATATTATTTAATTAAAGAGTAAATATAAAGTTACCATTGTAAATAATTCAGAGGAAGCTAATTATTTAAAATAACGAGCTACTTTCCAACAGAAAAAGAAAATTTGATTGACTTCTTTGTTGATAAGCAATACATATGGGATAGCAGAGTAAAAATTAGTTTGCTAATATATTTTTTACTTTACAATTTTATAAATAACAATATCAAAAAGTGTCGTGAATATAGAGAATTAAAAGAACAAGATGTTAATGATATATCTATCCTTCCTGTTTCTTATGAATAATACTTTTAAAGTACTGCCTAGATCATATTTTTATATAAGGTTTAGCGAATGGAAGATAAAAATAATATCAAAATATTTAAATAAAAAGTTGATTTGGACTAAATTAACAAGTCAGTGTATTAAAATCAAAAATTAGGTAATATTTATTTCACTTAATTTTTAGTGTTTATTAAATTATTTCTAAATCAAAAAGCTGATTGGTCTGTCTACTACTTATTTTAGGATTACAATAACAGTGATAAACCAGAAATAAGATGCAAAGTTACTTAGATAATAAAGCATAACAATGACAATTTCTTTTTAAGTGAAATGACAGGAGACAAAAATGATACAATCTAAAGTTTAATAAATTTAATGAAGCATATAAAATCTAAGTATTGCAAAAATAATACCAAATGAAGAAATTAATGTACGTATGAAAAATAATGAGTTATATGCTTATTAAAAATAATTAAGCAAAGAAATTTAAATAAAGATTATTATCAGACAGTGTTCTTTTGATTTCAGAAATCAAATACATAAATAAATAAATAAAAAAATAAACAAACAAAAACAATTCAAAACATTTTATAAGTAAAATAAATTTTTGAGATCATTTTAAATTATTTTTAAAAAAATTATATAAAGTAATATTCTAAAAAGTAAAAAATTGTATTCATTAAATGTAAATATGTATTCAACTAATAATTAATTTTAAATAAGTTAATTAAATTAATTCTTCTTTAGCTAAAAAAGACTCAATAATCTGAAATACTTTCTAAGTTATACTTACCATTAGAATTTTATACTCTTTTTTTTACCCAGCTTGACAACCTTTAGCAAAAAATAAATATAATAATTATTTGATAAATAAAGTATGAATTTAATTATTTAAGATAAATCTTACATTTCTTCATTTAAGTTATCTGTTATTTACTAGTTTATAAAATTGTTAATTGATTTTGTATTTTTATCTTAATCTGTGTATTAACTTATGAATTATCCATTTTTGTTCTCATCAGAACTCTTTTTTTGATTTTAAAATTCATATTAGTCCTAGGATTATTACTAGTAAAACCTTTAACTTTATTACTCTATCAACTTATCTTAAAGTTCTTTACTTAACATAATTTGGTCTTCTAAAATTTTTTCTTTGATAATTTAAAATAAAATTTTAATTAAAAAAATTTTTTTAAATTAATTTACTTGTTTTTTAAAATTCAACTAATAATTCTTAGTTTTCATCCTTAAGAATTTAGCATTAAGTTTTCATCAGTGTATTTTCTAATTTATATTTTTTAATCTCTTCATCTATTGTTTCATTAAAATTTCTCCATAAATAAATCTATATGAAATATAAGTAAGTTACCAATATTATTATGAGTGTGCCCATCGTAATGGTTAATTTATTCCTATACTAATTCCTTTATCCTTTAAACTTCTCTTTTTAAAATGTATAAAGCACTAGCATTTTCTTCTTACTTTTACCTGAAAGAATAATTTAACTATGATTTCTAATTAATTAAACTTTATTTTTCTAAGTTGTTTAAATTTTAACTAAAACTTCTTTTATGCTTAGGAGTTTTAGACCTACTAAAAGCTTAAGACAAATTTTGTGTTCCTTTTTGAGCAAATTTAGCTGTCTGACATGTTTTAACAGAGCAATTTTTTAAATTTTCTGCATTTTGATTAGCCAAGTTGTACGCTTTTTATAAATCTCCAAACCACTCACTCTTGATATTTTCTGCAAAATCGATCATTTTTCTTTCTTTAAGAATCGACTTGCTAGGTTGTTAAATTTGATTTATAGATTTTGTAGATATTTACTTCAACGACTTTTGTTTTAAATCCTCAATTTATTGCTATGAAATTTGTCTGTTTTAAATAGAATTAAATGTATCATTCAGAAAAGAGACATTGCTTTAAGGCTATTTGCCTTATAACTATCTCTATTCCTCCTCCTCTTCTTCCTATCTAAAATTATCTTCCTATTCAAACTGATACTTCTAATTTAGCTATTCAGACTTCCAGTTTTTCAAATTGTTATCATATTTTTAATCATTAAATCTTTCGTTTTCTTAAATATTTTTTTTTATAGAGAGATATTAATTATTTAACTACTATTTGGTTTATTCATCTTTCAGCTTGTGATAGTCCTAAGAGTACGAATAAATCTGCATAGTTTAAAGCAAAGAATTAATAGTAAAAATAAATGAAAATAAATTTTACAGATCTAATATCTTTATTTATCTACTAAAAATTTGCCTAAAGAAACTCATATTTCTTAATTATAGATAGAAACTCTACTTTGTTTTTTGTTGACTAGTAATAATAAAAAATGATTTATCTAAAATGCACTTTAATTACCAAGAAAAAATTATGTATTACTTGAATTCTTTCATTTTTATAACTCTATAATTCATTTTAAATCTCTTCAATAACCTTCGTTACATTCTTATTTACCCAAATCCTATCTGTCATGGGTTAATCCTCTACATTTAATTTTTAAAAAATAATATTTCATTTGTTTTTTAATTATATTATAAAAATTAATATAAGAATTAAATGCACACCATTTGAAATTACAAGCTCTTTTATTTATTTCATTATTTATAAATCTTACTCAAGAGATTTTTACCATTAATCTATTTAATCAATTAAAGCATTATGACAGAATTAGGCTTTTTCGCTCATTTAACTTTAAAGTTACAACAATTACTAAAATAAATATTTAACAAAGATTTGATAATTTAAAAAAATAATCAAATTCAAAATAATTAATAGCCAATCCTAAAATCTACAAATGAATCTAATCGATACTATTTTTACAAATAAAAAAAGTAAAAAGCTTTATGCAATAAAAATCTAGAAAGTTGATTTAAAAAAAAAACTACAAAAGTATGATTTTTATGATAATATTTATTTTATTGGTGAATTATTTATTAACTTTGAAAAGCTAAATATATATTCAAAATTTATTTTTTTGAAAAAGAAATACTCAATACTAAGAATTATAGCTGATTTGATTCAAATTTAAGGTAAAGCTAATATAAATATCTTAAGATACTTTACATAAAATAAGCTATTCAATTATTCTTTAAGATTAAATTAAAATCAATTACTTACTTAAAATATTTATATTTTTCTTAAAATTGGGATTCAAAGTTTTCTGTTGTATTATTAAAAAATAAATATTTTAATTGTAAAGATTAAAAATTTACAAAAATCTTATTTCTTGATTATTGGAATTAGATATAAGAACATATAGTTGGTTTTATTCAAATTAAAGATAAGGCATTATTTAATTTGATTTTTATTTAAAAGCAAACTAATCAATAATTATTCAAGGTCAAATTAAAACTTTTAATTATTTATTTTAAATAATTGAATCTCAAAAAAAAAATGATTCAGAATGAAAATTATCTTTTTATTTTATTTCAAATAATTAAAATAATCTATTAATCTTTTAATTTATATTTTTTATATCCTATATTAAGTATTAATAATTAAGGATAAGTTGAATTAGTGTTTTATTATTAAAAAATAGAAATTGCTTTTATAAAAATATAAAAATCAGTGATTTTATATTTAAGTAAATGAATTAAAATTAAAATCCTCTTTTCGGTTTTAAACAAAGCTTCCCATTTTTTCATAAATAAAAATAAAAAGTAAAATGAGTTAAATAATTTCTAATTTATTTTAATGTAGATTTTAACTATCATAAAATAATTTAATTTTTATTTGCAATGTTAATTTTTTACATCCAAATATTGATTTTCTTATCAATATAATATCTATGACTATTTTTGTAAAATGATAGCTACTTTTTAAATATATTTTTTGTGCAAATTATATATTTTTATTTAAAGATTAGTTGATAATAGTTAAAGATAAACATATTTTTTTGAAATAGAATTAAATCAATTAACTAACAAAGAATGCAAGTATATAAATAATAGCTAATGATAGAATTTTTAGTATAAAAATAGATTTTTAAAACTTTTGGTAGCAATTTGTTTGGAATATCTCCACTGTAATTATTAATTCTGATAAATAATTTGCATAATCTATTTTATAAATATCTTTTCTCAGTTGCTATTATTATTTGATTTGACTCTTATCGTAATAAATGATTTGGTTTTTTGATTTTTAAACTCAGCAGACTCACTCAATCATCCTTAGAAAGAACACCATCATCACTACCCTTTTATTTAATCTTGTCTTGGATAAAAATATTTCTAAGTCCCTTAGGATCGTGATAGACGGCAGCCTTGGTGGGGCATTCTAAGAAGAACCAAACAAGCTATTTAGTTTATTTAAAAAGATAAATATTGCTTAAATGAAAATCTACTAGTTAGTGAGTTATAAAACGAGAAATCTAAATACTGAGAATATTCATTTATTGTTTTAATTATTTTTATTTCACTTTTTAAAAATTTTTATTGTTTTTCTCTTAACTAAGTAGAAATAAATGTGTTAATTATTTTACGAATTCAGGTCTGCAAGTCATTTTAGCTACATTATCTTGAACAGATTTTTCTCTAAGACAGCTCAAAAGGTTATTTTCTAAAAATTCGCATTCAAGCCTATTATTAATTAATAAACAAAAAGAGTTGAATATTTTGTATGGCAGATACAGATACTAGCAGTTGTATAACGAGGCAACTAATTAAGAAATTGAATTTCTTTGACATAATTTTAATATTTTTGCTTAAAGTATTACTCTAAATTAAACTGATATAAATGGATACTAAAACAATCTATGAGTAAAAGCAATCTCAGATTTTTTAAAATGTTATTTTACTCTAGTAAAATTCTTTAGGATCCCATAATATTTAATGGGTACCTCTAATACAACTGCTTATGCGTATCTATGAATTATATTCATTTTAAAATCCCTACTTGTCATCGCTAGGTCCTCTATATTTAACTTCCATTTCTGATTGATTTAGTTTATACTTATATTTATCAAATCAATATATTTATTATTATGATATATATCTTTTTAATTATATTACTTTTCTTCTTCACTTTTCTTATGAATTAATTTTTTCTTTAGATTATTTTCCTTTCTTCTTTGCTTATCAATCTCCTCTTTTATTTGCTTTTTCTCTGTTGCATTACTAATAATGAATGCATTAAATTAATTGACCTTTATATGTGTGTATTTCATTGTAAAAGGCATGCATTAAAACATATAAATATTAAGGAGAACGATCAATCATTTCATAGAAATAAATATCTCAAATAAAATCAAAAAGAAAACTAAATAAATTTTTTATTGAATTAATTATAGCAAGGAACTTATTCAATCAATGAAGATATATCTTTGAATAATTTATTTGGATATTTTTAATTTAAACTGTTTGATATTAACTAATTTATTTAAAATTAATATAAAATTAAAAATATTTTTTATTATTTCTCATAAAATCATTTTATATATTTTGATAATTTATTTTTTTTAATTTAATTAGAATCAGTAAAACTTTTAAATAGGTTTTTTTTAGCTACTTTAATTAATTTTTATTGATCTAATTAAAATTTTTTGATTAAAATATTAAATCTATGAAATTAGTCAAATTAGTTAATTTTGCAAAGGATTCTTTTGATAAATAAATATAATAAAATTAGAATAAAATAAATTAAAACTGAGACTTTTTAAATAAAATATTTGAATTAAACAGAAATATATTTCAATTTTTTAGTTATAATTTTATAAAATTGATAATAAATCATAAATTATGGGAAGAATAGATAATTAATTATAATAAAGTCAGAAATAAGCTTAATTAAATGAAATAAATAGGGTATATTAGAAAAAGATAAAATATTGAATGAATGAAATGAATGTTGAAAAAAGTCATATATAGTCTTTTTGCAAATTCAAAATAATAAGGAAACGAATTACAATTAAAATAAAACAAACAAACAAACTCATTTAATACAAAAAAAAAAAAAATTTTTTTGACTAAATACTAACAAAAAATAAAAATAAGGAAAGAAAAAATATTTAATAAATAAAGCCATATTTGAAAAGGAAGGAATGGAGTGTATCAATGAATTAAGGCTGAGTAAATGAATTATGTAAAAGAGGATTGAAATGACAAGAATAATAGAAAGATAGATAATAAATAAATTAATAAAAAAATAATCTGTGCTTGTTTTGATTGCTATCATTCATCATTCATCATTTTATATTGTTATTTTCTTTTATTCTCATAATTATACATAAATAAAAAAATAATAGTAGGAAGCAAATTAAATTAAAAACAAATAATTTACAAGAAAAATATCATCAATCAATTTAATCTAAAAAGAAAAAGAAAAAAAAATAATATCATGGCTGATTACTAATTTTAAGATAATTGGAACGATTTATTCGCTTCCATTAGTGGTTATTCATGGGCTTACTTAGGTATTGGTTTAGCTCTTGGTACCTCCATTGCAGGTGCTGCCTGGTATGTGATTTCGTTTCTTAATAATTCGTTAGTTATTAAAACATCAAGCTAAAAACAAATAGAAACATATATAAATGCACATTAAATTCTTTCAATCTGCATAAAAATAGCAATTAACAGAGAAGAAAATGCTGTTATCATACAAAAGAGAATAAAATTAACATCTTTTTAGATATTTTAGCTAAACAACATAAATAGCAGCAATAAAAATTTAAAAAATTTTATTTATATAAATTAGGGGTATTTTCATTACTGGTGCTTCTCTTTTGGGTGCTTCAGTCAAGGCTCCAAGTATTAGATCTAAGAATTTGATCAGGTATTTTAATTAAAATTGAAATGTTTATTTAGAAAGGCTTTTAGAAAGGGTGAATGGCAGATAGCACTATTACAAATTTTAAATGTTGAGAAAAATTTTATTAACAATGTATAATTTAACAAAGATAAATAAATAAATAATATATGGATTGAGATATTGAATAGTGATGTGCTTCAAATAGTAAGTGTATCGAACAAATTTTAGAAGTTATACATCAACACATAGTTTTATTGAACTTCACAAATAAAGCAGTGTTTTGTCTAATGCACAAAAATTCATCAAATAAAATAAAAATAATAAAATCTTTGCTAATAAAGAAGCTTGAAATTTTTAGATTTGCTTCCCAATCACTTTTTTAAGCTTTTCATTATGAAAATATCTTTACAATTTCTGAATTGAAATATAAAAAGTTTACTCTAAAAATTTATTAATCATTTATTTATTCAAAAAAGTATCATTTTCTGTGAAGCCGTTGCTATTTATGGTGTAATTATGGCCATTATTATGTAAGGTAAAATGGCCAATTTTACAGGTGGTATTCCTAATGATAATTAAATATTCTTGATCCAATATTCAGGCTATGCTATTTTCTGGACTGGTATCTCTGTAGGTATCTCTAACTTTGTTTGTGGGTAAATAATTTACTATTAAAATTACTTTATAAATTGATTAACTTAGTTTTTAAAATTATTTTACACATTAACTAAAACAACTAACTCAGATTCGAATTTAACAAATAAGCAAACAAAAATTAATTAATTTTTTTTGACTAAAAGTCTTTAGCTTCAAAAGAGCTAAATAAAAAAAAAATTAATTAATTAATATTCGAGTTAAGGACACTCATTTTAAGTTGCTTAAAGCATCTATCTAAATTAAAATATTTAACATAGAGATTTATTTATTTTTTACTTGAAATCTCAATAATTAATTCTAAAATATTTTATTAAAAAGTATTTGTGTCGGTATTACTGGTAGTGGTTGTGCTATTTCTCATGCTCAATAAGCTGAAACCTTCGTTAAAATTTTGGTTATTGAAATTTTTGGAAGCGCTCTCGGTCTTTTCGGTGTTATTGTAGGTATTATCTAATGTGGTGATGTTTCTTTCCCTACAAAGTGATCATTTATCATGCTAAATTGGATTATTGATTGATTTCATGAAAATAAACTAAATAATTCTAATAAATTTTAATAATAAAGAACTTAATCTATAAATAGTTATTTTATTGGTAGAGAAATACTTTTAAAATGTATGGTCTATTTTCTAAAAATGTATTACTTTTTTTATGGCTAATTATAATATCGATTACTCATAACAATTTATACATATTTATATATACATATATCTTTCTATATATTTTCACAAATAAACTATCAGATTGAATATAATTATGTAAATGCAAATCTTTTTTTTAGTATTGATTAAAATAGCTTGAGTATTATTTTCATTTGAATATTAGAGTTTAGAAAACATTAAATTTTTTCCTGATAGGGCACAGTTTCAAATAGAGAAGAATTTCGATTACTGTTTTTCCTAATAAAAATTAACTCTTTATAAAAATGCAGTAATAGAGTCTATTCTCATAAAATAGAATATATGAATTTAGAGAACATTTTAGAATTTCCTAAAATTTATCAAAAAAAAAATTTTACGCACATGTCTTGCTTTCTGCTTTTGCTCAGTTGAATTTTTAAATTGAGATTTAGAAATAATTTTTGAACTTATTTTATTAGAAATTTGATTGAATTTACTCAAAAATCTAAATAAATAGTAAAATAAGGTTAATTTCAAGCAACCAAAAAAAGTAAAAAAAAGAAATTTCAAATAAAGGCAGCCATGGATAAACTCATACCTTTGATCAATGAAATTCATGTAAACGAATTATTTATCTAGCTAATGTTTATTAAGAAGTACTTTCTTACTTTTAGGATGTGTTAAGTAAATCGTAGCTCAGTAATTAATTGAGACTTCCTTAGATAGTAGTTATTGGATCTCAATCAACAGGTAAGAGTTCTCTTCTTGAAAGTATCGTTGGTTAGGAGATACTTCCAAGAGGTAAAGGAATAGTCACAAGAAGACCAATAGAAATATAACTTAAAAATCAACAAAATGCAGAATAAGACTATGTCGAATTTAGTGAAAGAAGAGGAGAAAAAATTACAGATATGGATTAGGTTCGTAAAATGATTGATGAAGATACTGAAAAAATAGCTGGAAAAAACAAAGCAATTTCAAATGTCCCACTACGTCTAAAATTCTATTCCAAAAATGTTGTTGATTTAATATTGGTAGATCTTCCTGGCATGACTAAGGTAATTAAAAGTTAAATTAAAATAGGCTTTAAAAATTTATTTTAGATCAATTCAAAAATTCTATTCGTTTTTTTTTGAACCATAATATTGTAAAAATAGCAATTTAGAAAAAGTAGACCTTAAATAAAAGAATTTGCAAATACTATTTTAAAATTAAATTATAATTTAAAAATAGAATCCAGTAGGAGATTAGCCATAGGACATTGAGTAGCAAATTCTTAATTTAATTGAGCCATACATTAAAAATCCAAATAGCATTATTATGGCCGTTTCTAAAGGTTCCGATGATCTTGCTAATTCAGAAAGTTTGAAATTATCAAGAAAAATCGATCCATAAGGTAATAGAACTATAGGAGTTATCACATAGCTTGATCTAATTGATGAAGGAGCTGATGTCCTTAATGATTTACAAAATAAAACATATCCTCTAAAATTAGGTACACAATTAGTTTTAAAGACAAGCCATAATATAATTCAAATATTTAACAGGTTACGTGGGTGTAATCATGAGAGGCTAGAAAGACATTAAAATAAAATCTATTAAGGAATAAATTGCAGATGAAAAAGCTTATTTTGAAAATCATTCTATCTATAAGCGTGTTTCCAATAAGATGGGTATACCTTACCTCATAAAATTACTAAATTTGAGTTTGATGAACCATATAAAAAAGACACTGCCAAATATACGCGAAAATATAGTTTAAATGCTCAACGATAGAGAAAACGATCTTAAACAATATGGTGACTATTCTTCTCTTGAGGATAAAAAAGATAGAGGTATTTTTGTTCTCAGACTCATCTCTCAATTTACCAAATCATATAATTCACTCATATGTAATAATTACATTCTTATTTTATCTTCTTATTGAGTATTTATTAATAGCTTGATTAAGCTTGTTAGTAATAGCTAAAACTTATTTAATATGATAAAATAGAAGGACATTACATTTAAACAAACAATGATGAACTTTAAGGAGGTTCTAGAATTCAATATATATTCAATAATATATTCAGAAAGTCTATAACAGAATTAAATCCTTTTGACATTCTCAAAGATGAAGATATTAGAACTGCTATTAAAAACGCTGATGGTTTGAGACAATCTTTATTTGTGGCTGAAGGAGCTTTCGAAAATTTAGTCAAGTAACAAATTTCTCGTTTACTAAATCCATCAATTCAATGCTCTCACCTCGTATACGAAGAACTCCGTAGAATCATAAATTTAATTAATGTTCCAGAAATATAGCGCTTTGATAATTTTAACAATCGTATATTCTAAGTCATGGAAGATGTTTTAGAAAGGTAAAGCTAAATAATTTAATATGTTTGCTTAAATTAAAAAAAAAATATATTTTTTGTATCATTCTTTTTAAATTTTTTTTTACAAAAAACTTATTTATAATTTATATTTATTTACTTTAAAAAAGATCTTTGAAGCCCACTGACCAAATGATAAAAAATTTAATTGAAGTAGAATTAGGATATATAAATACTAATCATCCAGATTTTATAGGAGGTAAGCATAATTATATTTTTATTGAAAAGCTAACGTAGTTAAATATTATAAAAAGGAATTGAATTAGTTTAAAATTAATCAGAATAAATGTGCAAAGAAGAAGAATAAAAAAGGAATTAGTAAAAGCCTCAAGCAGCTTAATATGCTAATAAAAATGAAAGGGGCTAAGAAACAGACTCTGATGCCAAATCAGTCATTTCAAATAAATCACAAGCTATTGGAGGAATAGAAAGAAATTAGAAAAGACAGCAATCTTAAAACGTATAAGCAACTTCTTAATCAACTCCTACTGATTAAGATAGTAGTTTTTGGTCTTGGCTCCCTTTCTCTTCTAAATAAAATAAACAAACAGAGTTATTGGATAGTAAGTTAAAAATAATGAACATGAAAAAGCTTGCTGAAGTAAAATAAACTGTTCAATACATTGATATAAAATTTACTTAAAAAAAAAAGGAAAATTAAGGCAAAGATTTTAGTGATTCTTATTCTTAAAACTCCCCTAAAGGATACACAAGAAGAGTATATAGAGAATTCATGGCACCATAATCGTATAATGATGATTATTCTATTAATAATATCAATTAAGGATACTAAGGAAATTTACCCTAGGTAATATTTATTTTTGACTGAAAATTTAAAAACTTACATAAAATTAAGGTACCAACAAATATAAGACTTGAAGATAAGCCTTCAAAAAGAGAAATGAGTGAAGCAGAAATGATTAAAAATTTAATAGTCTCATACTTTAATATAGTTAAAAAAAATATAAATGATTCTGTTCCCAAAACAATAGTATCTTTCTTAGTCAATAGAGTAATTTTTTTATTTAATAATTCTAATTCTTTTAAATTTTTTAATTACAATTTAATAACACTAACTAAAAAAGATATCACTTATTTTTAATTCATTTAATATTTGTATTAAAAAAATTTATTTATTCAATCTAATTTCTAATAACACCCAAAATAATTTTTTTTTTGAATTTCTATATAATTCTGTTTTTAGAAAATTAATTGTTAAAATTAAAAAAAATGAAATTTAATTTTAAGTTATTGAATTTTTCTTAAAATATTTTTAGAGTGTTAATATAGCTGAGAGAGAATTAGTAAGTAATTTATACAAAGAAGATATATTTGATGATTTATTAGCTGAAAACTCATACATTGCCAAATAAAGAGAAGAAACAAAAGCACAAATGATTCTTCTTAGGTCATGCCTAAATGTCTTAAATGATCTTGATGCTAAATTTTGAAAGATTAAAAAGAAAATAAAATTTATTATTCTTTTACTTTTTTTAATTAGCATTTAATTAATATAAATTAAGTTATAATGCTTTAAATAGTAGATTAAACAATTATTCTTTTTGTTAGTATACTTTTAATTATATTATTAGTGTTATACACAATCAACATTTGAAAACAAATACTGAAAGATTTACATTAATTTATTATTTTCAATTATTTGAAATAATATATCATGTGTTGTATGTCTCTATGTCTGTCTGTATAACAGAATGAAAACATAAGCAGCTTTAGTACATAAATTAGATAATTAAAAATTAAAAAGAAAATTAAAAGTAAAAAAGTGATATATAACTATCAATAAGTATTTTTTAAAAACAGTTTAATAATAGCCAAGTATTAAATAGATAAAGTAATAAAATGGGTTGCACTTCAGCAAAGGGAACTGGTAAATCTAAGCAAGAAAATGGGGATATAGCAGCAAACAAGTATGTTTAAGAAAATTAAAAACCTTAAAGTAAAATTTAGATTGTTTCAATATATTTAAATAATTTTACTTTACTTCAGGCAATGAATGCAGTTTACAATAAAAATGCTTCAATTTTAATCAAATAGAGAATAAAATGATACGATATGATCATTAATTGATCTAGTATAAACATAATATCACTTATAATATTATATACTTTGATAATATTTAATTTTTACAATCTTAGATTATTTTAAAAATAAGTTTTAAATGATTTTTCAAATGATTTTAGCTTTAAGTTTGGGTGAATTAGAAATATTTATAAATAAATGATTTAAATTTATCAAGTCTTTTTAAAGTTATACCAATTTAAGCATTCAATTTAGTTAGATTGAAGTTTTTTTGATGAAATTTAATTTTTACATTAAAAAAAAAAGATGTTGAAGATATTAAGGACTTCCACTTTTCTTCTGGAGACATGGTCGGAGAAAAGATGGGAAAAATTAACAAAGATTACACATTGATGAATCCACCTCTAGGAAAAGGTAACATATTATTTGAAAATATTTATTATACAAGGCTTATTATTGAAATTGTTTGAAAAAAATGATAATTTTTTAGAGATAGAGTTTGGTGTTAGTTAGTGGGTAGTTATGAAAAATATTTTTTAATTGGAGTTTAATAAATTTTAGTATTTTGATCAATTTAAAATTAAATCGCTCTTAAATTAACTAACTAAGTTGTTTGCCTTAAATTAAAGATAAAAAAACATAAATTAATTTATTACAGCCATTAAAATAAATATAAATTAATCGTCTGTGTAAATTTCAAATAGGAGCCTTTGGTGAAGTTAGAAGAGCAGTTCATAAGTAGACATAGATTTTAAGAGCTGTCAAAATCATTAGCAAACAGCAAACACCTAAAGAAGAGCAAATCCGTTTGAAAAACGAAGTCGAAATTTTAAAATCGCTGGTAAAAAAATTGCAAGATATTTATTTATTTCGAATTATTAATTTCATACTAAAACGGTTCATACACACATTTTAAATAGTAACTTTCTATAAAAACGAAAGAAAAAAGAAAGACACAACTAAAGTAAAAAATTGTCTTAATTATTTTTTAATTTGAAAAAAAAGGATCACCCAAATATTATAAAAGTATTTGAATTTTATTAAGACACCCGCTTTTTGTACATAGTAACAGAACTATGCTAAGGTGGAGAGCTCTTTGACAAAATTATTGATGAAAAGTAATTTACTGAAAATAAGGCTGCAGAAACTATGAAGTAAATTCTTGGAGCTGTAAATTACTGTCACTCTAAAAATATATGTCACAGAGATTTAAAACCAGAAAATATTCTCTATGAATCGAATAAGCCCGGTGCATTAATTAAATTAGTAGATTTTGGTACTTCTATTGCTTACAATCCATAAGAAAAAATGAAGCAATAATTCGGTACTCCCTATTATATAGCTCCTGAAGTTTTAGAAAGAAAATATGATAATAAATGCGATATATGGTCTTGCGGTGTCATTTTGTATATTCTTTTGTGTGGGTAAAGTTAATTTGTATTTTTAAGTTATTTAATTAATTAATTATAATTTCCCAACTAGATATCCACCATTCAATGGTTCAAGCGATTAAATGATTACTGATAAAGTTAAGCTAGGAAAATTTGGTTTTGATACAGACGAATGGAACTATGTTTCAAAAGAGGCAAAAGAGTTCATATGTAAAATGTTGGAAAAAGATCCCAAAAAAAGAATTTCTGTAAATTTTATTGCAAATAAGTTAATATTAATACTTAGCTACTTAAAAAATAGGCTTATGATGCACTTAATGATCCTTGGATTTAGAAGTATTCAGAAAAAACAAATTATGATATGCCTACATTAGTTAATTCTCTTAACAACATGAGAAATTTTAGGGTAATAAAATTTTCAAATCCTTGACTATTTAAGAATTTATTTTATTTTTTTATTTCATAGGCTGAGAAAAAGCTATAAGAAGCCACTTTGATGTTCTTCGTTAACCACTTAGCAACTAAAGAAGAAAAAAATGAACTTCTAAAAATATTTTAGGCTCTAGATACTAATCGTAATTTATATAAATATAAATGAAAGCCTAAAAAGAGTACTTATATTAATTAATTAGGTGATGGAAGACTTAGTAGAGAAGAACTCATAAATGGTTATAGGAAAATTTTGAATTAAGGCTAAGAAGAAATAGCTGAAGAAGAAGTAAATAGAATTATGAATGCAGTTGACACAAATCATTCTGGCTCAATTGATTATACAGGTAGATTATTTTTAATTAATTTGTAATTAATTATTAAAGTAAAACGTATATAATAAAATTAGAATGGGTAATGGCAACTATTAACAGAGAATAATTGTTATCTAAATAAAGATTGGATGTTGCTTTTAAAATGTTCGATAAAGTAACTTGTTAATTAATTGATTCATTAGATTTTATATAAAGTTAACTTAAATATTTAAAAATATTAAAATATAGGATGGAAGTGGTACTCTTTCAATAGATGAAATCAGAGATCTCTTTGGTAATCAAATAGGAATATCTGAAAAAGTATGGAGGGAAATGCTCACTGAGGCAGATGATAACGGAGATGGATAGGTAATTAATTAATAACAAACAAACTAACTAATTAATTAATTCATATACAAACGAGTAAATCTACAATAATATAATTTCTTAATTTAAATAGATTTCTTTCAAAGAGTTTAAAGACATGATGCTTAAACTGGTTGACAATCAATAACAATCATTAATGCAAGAATTAAAATAGATTGAAAACTAAAATCAAGAGTGAACAGAAAAGATAAATAAATAAATACATGAAAATAATAAAAATATTTCTAAAATAAAGTTAAAAATTTAAAAGAAGATTAATTTAAAATAAAATAAAAATTTAATTATAAATCATTATTAAAGTATGTTCTATATAAAATATTTAACACATTTTTATTGGATGTCATATAAATAAATGTAGAAAGCTCTTATTTAGAATAAATTATATTATCAAGGCATAAACTATTACAAAGATATATTTTTAAATTTATTTCACTTTTTAAAATGCATGGTAAATACTTATTTTGGCATCTAAATGATTTTATAATAATTAAGTAAATATTGTTTGACAAAAATAATTATTTTTATTCATAATAAACCAATAAATGTTATACTATCATCTAATTAAATTTAAAATAAAGCTTGATTTTATTAAATTAACTTACTATTATTAAAACACAAAAATATTTCCAATCATATATCTTTAAAATTAATACTATAATTTTAACTATTTTAGTATTTCCGAATCCAAACAATGAATTTAATAAATTGACTAAAAATTATTATTATTCTTTATAAATTTAACTGATACACATTTTTAACTAACTTATGTAGTATAAAATCAAAGTTTAATGAATTAAGCAACTACTAAAAAATCATAAAATAATTTCAAAAATATTTACAAAATTAATATTATATTTCATAGTACATAATTAAATATTGTTTTAAGTAAAAAAATAATTTGCATATTAGCTTAAAATATTTATATGATTATAAAAAAATTTTTTTTATTTTAACCTAAATATAAGTTAAAATATTGAATATAATAAAAAAGAACTCATATATGGTTTGGATTACTTAAAAAACTATAAAATATAATACTAAAATTACCTTAATATCTAAAATTTCAGTGTATAGCCTTGAAAAAGGCAGTGCCCGAGGGTACAATTAATTTAAATATCTAATAATAGTTTAAAAAAACTATGTTTTATTTATTTAGATGATATAATAAGCTATTAAAACATAATGTGTTAAAAATATTTAATATTGGTGATTTTTCATTAAAATAATTAATATTTTTGTAGGTATTTAAACGATAATAAGATTAATCAACTATGTATGTATTCTTTTTATATTTTGAAAATAAAAAATTATTTTTCTCAATTATTAGACCTAATAATATTATTTCTACCATGTAATTAGGTTTTCAATTAATATTATACTTAAATATTAAAAAATATTTTTGTTTTTACTTGAATTTAGTAACTTCCTAAATAAATTTATTTTGCTGAAATTTAATGCTTTTGTTATGATTTAATATTTTTAGTTAAAGTGAGTTATTTTCTATAAAAAATTAATTTATTGTGTTATTATATATAGTCTATTAAATATTAAATATGTGCGCAAAAAATTATCATTTCAAAAAGAATTTGCATCTACCAGATTTTATAATCCCTTAATTATAATATTGTAAATTGCAAATAGAAAAATTATAATGAATTATCAAATTAAACTTAAGATTTTAGCCTAAATTGTTAAATTTTATGAAAGTAAATATGCAAAGTGAAAGTCTCAAAAATTCTATTAGCGTCCTCAAAAATATTGTTGAGGAAATTAACTTTTAGGATAGTCCAAGCACTTTAAACTCTACTAATAAACTAATATAAATCTCTAAGCGCTTAAAAATGGCAAATATTCTTTTTTATGAAGAGTGTAAAGAGTAGAAAAAATTCTTAAAAAAATACATTAGGAAATCTAAATCTGCAGTAAAAAACAAAAAGTAAAATTAGAAAGATAAATTTAAACAGCAACAGTAAGAAAATAAATATGACTCTGATTAAAAAGAATCAAATTATTAGCAAAATTTTATTAATAAAATAAACGATCAGAACTAAATTATGGATGAAGAACCTCCTGTAGCAAAAGATTTGAAGGTAGAATATACAGAAAAGCTAACAGAAGATTAAATAAAGGAGATGATTAGATAAGAATTTGATATTTAGAAGCTGAGAGAATAGTACATAAATAGCAATCAATCTGATAACTTTTTTTAAAATTTATCCTATACTATTCACAGTGTTTCTAAAATAATTTGCAATTAGGCTGAAGGAATTTACAATAAAGTTAGGTAAAACTTTTAAAAGCTTTTGTAGGAATAGGATATTATTACATTCTAAAAATCATCCTAATGGTTTAAAAATACAATAAGTCTGTTTTAAATAGAATAAAAAAAATTCACTCAATTAATAAGTCTCCTAAAAAAAGAAAAAAATAATTTTTGCTTAGACCTTGTAAAGTATGATGATTCATTTTAGTAGTAAAAAAATTAAATAAATGTTATGGAAAAAACTCCTGATAATAAATAAGCATTTTTATATTCCCATGATCTGGATGATTAAAAGATAATTGTACAAAAATTTCCAAGTTACTTACTAAATTCAAAAATAGGAGCTATATTTTTAGGTTTTGAAGATATTGTCCATTTTGAGGTATTTACAAATCAAGAAGATCCTGATAATTTAAAATCACTACTTATTTTAACTGGGTCAAAAAAGCTTTCTTTAAATACTTTTAAGGTGAACAATCTATAAATACTACCCTCTTAAAAGTAATTATAATATTTTATTAAAAGTTATTAACTTTAATTTAAAAAATAGATTATTTAATGAAGTCTGTAAGCTTTAGTTTTAGCCAGTTCAAAATTGTTTTGCCATCTTGTCAAAAGATAGAAAAAAAATTAAAATTTTTGATGAAGGTGGAAGAAATATATATACATTCTATCAGTAAAATAAATACTTAATTTTATCCTTTAGCTTTTACTTAGATAACGAAGCACTACATATCATTAATTTTATGAACAGCTTAACAGTTGAGTGCATCAAGATTAAAATAAACAATTAAGGATAATTTTTAAGATAAAATCTTACCAAAGAAATTATTTAAACAGATGTTTATCTTGAAAGTACTAAGCTTCCTTCTGAAAAGGATGAGCCTGATATTTATTTTATAAAAGAAAATACATTTTATCTTCAGTTTTAGAATAGAATGTACATTTTATATTCAAACTAAGTCGAAATAGGAGTACTATTATATGAGAATAAAAATTATATCAACTCTATTTTCTTTGAAAACTGCATTTTTAGAGTCTATAAAAATGATATAACTATTCAATATTATGATTAGCAGAATGTATATAAAGAAATATCTATTTTTGAAGAAAAAATTGACAACTTAAACTTAAAATAAGCTTCAATAAATAAAATAGGTGATTAAAAATATAATTTTCAAATAGATATAATAACTAATTAAGACATATTTTACACATTTTATTACAGTACTGAGTAATGATATCTTCTATGTTTAAACTAATAAATATATATACCTCCTAATATCAATTGTATTTCCATTTATTTTGGTTTAATATAAAATAAACAATGTTTGGGATTTACTTATTATAAAATAAATAATAAAAAAATCGGCTGATTTATTCTTAAATAATATTTAAAGTTAATATATTTATTATAAACATAAAATTAATATATTAAAAATGGAAACTATATTTTATTTAAATTTATTTTTATAAAAAGATAATCATAACAAACAAATAATTTGATAAATAAAATATTAAAAACAAAATAAATAGAAAACAATTTGTTAGCTTTTATGATGTATGGACATCAATAGTCAATTTTGTTTTGAAATATTTTTTAGCATCACTTTTTTTATTTTTCTTAACTCTTTAAATATCTTAATACATGATTTTAAATATGATCAACCCATTCAACAGTATCTTATTCATTTTCTGTTTTAAAATCAAATTTTCTATCTTTTGTATAAATAATAAAGCGAAGGTTTCTATCTTCATTAGTTTCTTTTTTATTAGCTTTTCTTGCATCTTTACTGTATTAAATTACATTTACTATATTTTGCATTTATATTTCGTTTCCTTTTTACTACTAGTCATTGTTTTCATAATAAAATAAACTTCCCTCTTTAACAATAAGGTATTTTTTTTTCCATCCATTCAACTTTCTCATTACTTTATTTTCACTTTTTTTATAGACCCATCCTCCATCTATATTAATTTAAGACTTAGACTATTATGTCTAGACTATCTTACTTCTCCCTCTTGTCATTTAGTATTCTAAATCATCTGTATTATCAGATGAGTAATCTGCATCATCCTTTAAACTTTTACTTTTTTCAATAGATTTAGTTTTAACCTCTGATTTATAATTAATATTCTAACTTATCTGCTTTAAAGGACTTTTATTATTTTCTTCTTAATTTTCATTTTGCTATCCATTTTCTTCTTAATCACTGTTAGTCTCATCTTCATCATCATCATAAACATCAGAATTAACTTCAAAATTTTCAGAAATATCTTTACCCTGTTAAAGTATTTTTTTGTGAATTTTTTTAATTTTTAAATTCTTTTTTCTTTCTTTTTAAAATTCTATTTCACCAATAATATTCATATTCTTATAATTAGATTAATCATCATCAACAGATCCTTTAATGCTATCGAGATTAATTTTTAGACTTTTTTGGGAAACATTAGATAAATTAGACTACCTATTTTGAACAATTTAGTTATCATTTTGTTAAAAATCATCATCATTTATATCTTATTACTAAATTTCATCTATCCCGTTTTAATCTTTGCACTAAAAAGTATTTTAATCAATTTAATTTTCAATATATTAGTTGTTATTATTATAAAATTAATCATTGTTATATTCCTATTCATACTAATGATGATTTTAATATTCTTCTTGTATTTCGTCATTGTTGAGCTCTGAAATTACTGGTGCTTAGAATTCTGGAGAAAAAACATTTAAACTCATCTAATAAGAAGCAATATTTGGTTTTTCAATATCAAATTACTGAAGTGTGTTTTAAAACTCGCTTTGACCGAGCTAACTTTCTGCATATTCAGAGGAAATTTCGTTAAGCTATGTTTTGAATAGCTATGGGTTATTAGCTCTTAATCTAGGTTCAGTTTATTCATTTAACTCATTTTCATCTAAATTTTCAGTGATCTTTCTGTTAGGCTGATTAAACATTTTGTGCTTGACATTTTTACCATAAATATTGACTTCGAAATCATGAGCATATGAATCATCAGATCTAGCACTATTTGGATTTGTTTCATTTTAATTTGAAATTGATACTGCATTTTTTTTAACTCTTACTGAGGAAGATGACTCAGAGTAAGTTAGGTCATAATTCGAAGTATCAGTTCTTGCAATAGAATCCTTTTACTATTTTTTATTTGCATAGAAGTCGCTTGCTATATTTGTTGCTAGCATAGTGTTTTAATGCTATCTATTTTCAATATCTTATCCTTAATCCTCAATATGAATTACCTAAAAAGTAGGAACCTTACTTTTATCTTAATCTGTAGTATCATCTTTTGTTTGGAAAAAGCTATCATCTAAAGAAATTTCATTCGTATAATTAATAACTTATTTTCCATTAACCATTTCTTCTAGAGACATCTCCTTTAATTACTATTATAAATACTGCTATTATCTTACTCTAGCTACTATTCCTCCTTCTTCTAACTTATTTGAATTATTAAAATTGTTTTAAGATTAATTTTAATTATTATTCATCAATTAAGCTAATTTAGACACTGGCTTTTTTTATTAATTGTTTTGTGTCTCAGTCAATTCCTAAACATTATCATTTTTTCTGTCTTTCTTTTTAAAAGTGAAAAAGCCTTTTATTTTATTTAATAATCCACTTTAGCTTTGTTCTAATTCATTTTAGCTTAAATCTTGATTATTATTTTTGTTTTATAAGTTATTGATAAATTGTTATTTTTTTCTTCTTTGCCATTCGTTTATCACCCATTTCTCACCAGATTATATTTTCTCAACTTCAACTTCATTCGAACCCATATCTATTTTATCTCTTGTAATAGTTTTTACTAGTTTTTTAAGAGAACTAAACATCGATATTATGCCTACGACTGATATTAAAAAACACACTATTAGATTATACCATCTTCCTAAAAAAGGGACACTTTGCATTGGTCTGAAAAATGTGTCAAAGCCAGAATGCACTTTTAAATCACTATTATCAACTTAGTTCAGAATCAGCATTACATTATAGCACAAAGGAAACTATTAAAAAATATGTTTATTGTTAAAGTAAAAAATAAATTTAAATTAATTTACAGCTATTGTTCCACATGTTTTAGAATTAAACATAACAGTTAGTGGATGAGTATGATAAGGATAAATTTCAAATCCTGCTCCTAAATCAATTTCAAACAAAGCAAAGCATGCACAATGTATTACATAACATAGGATAACTAAAATGAAAACAATTACACCAGCTACATTTGTGCTGTTTTATATGATCTTTTTGTGAAAAAATTCATTAAAAAATATTATTTGAATTTAATTAATTTACTCTCATAAATACAATAGCTTAATTATCGTCAGTAGAAAAAATTAAAGCTGTTTCACTATAAATAATTAAAATAGATAGCATACCAGCTAAGCAAGCTGATATTTTGTAAAAGATCACATACTTTTTATCCATTTTTTTTGCCTCTAATTGTTTATAATCTTTAAGCAGATCGTTGAAAGAAGTATTCAAAAATTTGCTTTTTAATGAGTCCTTGTTTTAATTGTTATTGCTTTTAGAATGTTTATCTTCTCTTGTAGGTGAAATTAGATCTTTTTTATTTTCTAGACTTTTTATGTCAATAACCTTATAAATTTTATCACAGTGCTTTATTTATAACATTAACAAAATATTAAAGTTAAAATTGTTTTCTTTAAAGAATTTACTTGTTTCCATTTATTAAAAACTTTAATAAAATTATATTTTGCACTCTTTAAAGAAAACCTAGCGTTAGCAAGATAATTTTCAGTAATCTGATTTACAAATTAAAAATCTTTTAAATAACTTAAAATATAATTAACTTTAGTAATTTTACGATATCTGGCATGTCAGTTAAATGCTTCATTAAATTAGAAGAAGCTGAGCTTGTTTTGTATGACCTATGCTCATCCAAGTTTGGCAATTCGTTGATAAACATATCTTTATAAGGATAGAGCTAATGACCATCATAAATTTTATTAATTATATTCTGCATTTTTTAGGTAGCTAATAACAAGTTGGTCTATTTTTTATATAATTTCTTAACATAACTATATTAATGTATTTAAATTTTACCTAAGCATCACAATACCTATTAAAAAGAGGCTCTGCTTTAGTTAATAGAACATCTAAAGTATTATTTGTATTAGTTTTTGACCAAAGAGAGTAAGGAAATTAAACTAGACCATACCCAATTAACAGGACCAAAACTGTTATACCATAAATATTAGATAGTAACAAAAAAACCTAAGTCATAACTCCAATTCCAAAGCTTTTAGTAAAAATGAATAAGATAATGCATCCTATAACAAATGGAATCACAAATACTAAACAAAGTTTGATATAGCTCTATTATTAAAATATTAGAATATTAATTTAATTTTAAGCAATATCTATAATATTATTAAGTAAAATGATGTTTTTACGACAATTGTACCTACAATACGAGAGCAAAAAAATACATGGCCTGTTTTATGAAACAAATTTTAGACATTCATAATGAACATATTTAATGCCATCATAACCCAATAAACAACATACCATATTTTATAATAAGTGTTGTCATATAAGTAATTCGAATTGTTGATTTAAGATAAGTCTGCAATCTCTTTAGATTGTGGAGAATCCTTGAACAAATTCTAATATCTTATTGATAAGGCAGTGTCAGCAGGTATTAATATACTATTGAACAATAAAAATTTCACATTTTATGGCATGAACTATTTATAAATTTGAAATTACAAAGTAAAGAAGGCTAAAAAATATCCTATTGAAAGAGTGATAACTAGATCAACTGTAAGAAGAGAAGAATCAATATACTTTGCTAGAATGTGAAATATCGAAGCGATAATTACTTTTGATAATTTTAAATTAAATAACTTAAATAAATAAATCCCTTAAACTAAATGTTTATATAAAATTATATAGAAAAAAAAAAATTCATTTTCATTTTTATTAATCAAAATGGAATTTATCAAATGCCTATTTTTAATGCAAATGTTTAAATTTACCTAAAATTGATCCAGCAAAGTATCCCTAAATATTTTGGCTAATTGATACAGTCAAAATTGAAGCTATTATGGCTATCGCCCAAATTATTTTACGCAGTTTAGAGCGTATACCTGAGGATTTGACCTTTTTAGTTTTTTAAATTTATGTAATATCGCTACTTATCATGCTAAAAATTTAGATAATATTTTTTTAAATTGAAATTATAAAAAAATATTAGCTTTTTATTAAAAACCATACATTGAATATAAAAATAGTTATTCCTGCTAATTTATTCTTACCAATTTTAATTTAAACATTATAAATTGTATCTACATGTAAGTTATCGACTTATAATTGTTTACCTTAAATTTTATTGATTCATTTACCAATATATCCAAAATCAATATTACTTCTTATTTTTCGTAAACAGCTTATTTTAATTATATGGTCACTGTTTATAGTTAGCTAGTTATCTATCAACTTATTGTATCTTGATCATTTATTAAATATATTCTTATTATTTTTACTTTTAAATAATTAAACTTATTTTATATTTATACTTGCTCAAATTCTATTTCTCATTTAAATTTTAAACAAAAATATAAAAAATTTATTTCAAAGAATTTCATTAAACATACCAGATTACTAAAATATCAATTATTCTATTATGTTTATTTAAATTTAGTATTTATAAATTAGAAAAAATAAACTATAAAAATATAACATAAAAAAAAACAAATTTATTAAAGTGAAAATAATTACACATTTAAAATAATTTTATTTATAAAATTAAATTCACCTAATAAATACAAAATTAAAATTCTAAAATAATTTTGCGTGTTTTAAATTTATTCATAATTGAATTGAGTATCTGTAAAACTAATAGATAGATGTTTTATCATATATAAATATTTAATAGTTCTATTTTTCAATTTTTTTTTATTTGTTTTTAATTATTTTTATCTAAAAAATATTGAAACACTTAAAGCATTTTAATTTATAAAATTAGATTCGCCCATTATTAAAAAATATTAAAATATTTAAAGATTGCTATGTTATTTTTAAATTTAATTGATAATTCTTTTAATATTAAATATTTTATAATAAATAAATACTATATTACTTCAATTTGTACAAAATCGTGCATTCTCTATTGAATAATCCACTTTAAATAAAAATTATTTGGGATTTTTAGTGGAGCTCATTTAATCGGTAGTTTTTTTATTGAGGAATTACAGTAAAAGTAAAATTTTTTATTTTCTTAATTTATTTAATAATAATTTTAATGTAAAAATAATTTAGATATTTAAAGTATTTTTATTTAGAAAATAAAATTAGCCTATTATATATTAAAATTAGAAAAGTTGAATAAAGTTTGTTTGTTTTTTTTAAGTTTTAATTTGATTCATAATTGAATATTGGGATATGTAAAATTCATAAATAGATATTTTATCATAAATAAAAAGTTGATAGTTTAATTTTCAAAATTTTTTCATTAATTTAATTATGATTTTAATGTAAAAAATGCAAATAATTTAAATATATCATTAAAAACATACCTTATCTATTAGCACTCTCTCTACATAAAAAATAATTAAATAAATAAATAAAATGTAAATTATTTTATAATAAAAACTCTTTCAAAAATTATAAATAATCATTTTAAATATTTTTTAAAACTCTTAAGATAGCTTTTTATTTAAAAATATAGATATAAGATTTTTGAATGAAGTAGATTGATATTTAAAAAGGATAAATTCCAGATGCTAAATAGATATCTGGAACTAATTTGATGACTAAGAAATAAAAAGAAGAATTACTGAAAGAGCTTTAAACTTAGCCATAAGCTGTTGATAAGCCTGTTAACTAGAAGGCACAATATATGTATAGAAATTTATTATATTTAGAAATTATTCAGTTAATTTAGTTTTTTTTCCATACTTTTAAAAATGAAAATATTAAAATTTAATTATGTTTAAAAAAAATAGAAATGATGACTCTAAAGTCAATTTTTAGAATTGGGTTTTAATACTTGTAAGTTTTTCTAGCATGATACTAACTGCAACTTTAATATATTAAGGTTTAAGTGCATCAAGTTTAACTCAGCATTCAATGTATGCTGATAAAGCTTTAGTTCTACTTGGAGCACTCACTTGCATTCTCAATATGATTACTATTTTTGGTAAATTTATTGCTACTTTATAAGGAGTTAAATAAATTCAAAAATTTAAATAAATTTATTTAGTTTTAAAACAGAAAAATAAATTTTTTTTATTTTAAATTAATAGCATCACATTTTAACAAGAAGAGAACGTTGCTGCTAGTCGTTTATTTAGATTTTGTAATGATTGTTTATCTTTTAGTTTATGCTTTTGGTTGCATCACTTTTAAACCTAACATGCAACAATGGGTTTACACTAATTGGGAAACTTTATAAAATAAAGTGTAGAAGCAAACATTTGTAGAATTTTAGCAAGAAATAGAAAATTAGATTATTTCTTTAGGTGTCACAGCCTTAACTCTTTCTATTGGATTTATAATTTCAATTACTATCATTGTCATAAGAATCCACTTAAAAAAGTAATTTTTACGTATTATAAAATTAATCTAAATACATATTTTATTTATAGAATTCTTTTAACTTTTGTGCCTGCCTTTGCACTCATGTTTATCGTATTAGGAAGTGGTTTACTTTATTTAACAATATATGCTTTAGTTCACTTAGATTTTATTGATATTCCTTTTTGGATGAACACTGTTTCTCTGTGCTTGGCAGGAGTTTTGATTTTAATTGGAACAATTGGATACTTTGCTTCGCTTTATTAAATGAGGAAGCTTACTATATTTTATTTAACTTGTGTATCATTAATTAGTTTATCTATTCTCGTTTGTTGTATAGGATACATCATACTATCAGGTAAAATAAACATGTATGTTGAATAGCATTGGCCTTAGATAAGAGATCAATTAGATAGAGCTGGAATTTGGATGCCAAGATCTACTTTTACAAGTGGATTAATTCTCAATATTAAATTTTCTGGACTCTATGGCATAAGCTTTTTCTTGTTTTTAGTAATAGGTCTTGCTGGAAGTATTTACCATGTATCATCGTGGTGATATATTTAAGCTTATCTTAACTGGAATTTTCTAAGTTTATAAATAAATTAGTGTTGACATTAAAATAGTTTTATATTAAGTCTGTCAAAGTTATTAAAATGTATTTATTTTAATTTTAATATTTAAAACTAATTAATGAGTTGGATTGTTTGTTTTAAATTTTAGTTAATTATTTTAGATATAGCTTTTATTTATTTTTATAATAAAAAAGGTTAAAAATAAAAATTGATTTATTTATCATCAAAAACTTCATTTAGTTTTAATAAAAAATAAATTGACTTAATATAATTAGAATATAGGGATAGAGAAAAATAAATGAGCATAGACGTTGTTTTACAATCATTAATTCCAAAAAAGGCTACAGATGATTAAACAATTTACACTTTGCTGAAGTAGTATGCTGTTTTATAAGTTAGCTTAAAGCAAAATGAGTAATTTTCAGCAGAAATTAGCTAGGAGTTAAATAGTGTATTTTAGAAAAACATAAATGACGAATCTATAAAAAATAATGCGCAATTTCATAGAAAATATTTGTTTTGCCTCCTTTACTTGTATCAGCAACTCAAATAAAATAAAATTATGGTCTAAATAGATGTTTTACAAGGACTTTTTGAATTCTCTCTAAGTCTCAGTTTAACATCTACATAAATTAACTACTATTTTGGTAATAATTAAATGAATATTTTATTTTTTTAATAATTAAAATAGCTATGAACAAAAATAATTATTTTTTTTAATGAAAAGTTCTAAAAACATTCAACAAAATTTTAGTGAAGTAAGGAGGAGAACAAATCAATGTGATGATAAATGAATTTTTAAATGCAGAAATTATTTTAGAAAGCTCTGTTTTGCAGTTCTACAAAACTCTTAAAGAAAAAGTAGAACATGCAGATATAGAAAGTCACCATACTCAACATCTTAAAAAGCAAGAAATATTGATAGATTTTTATATAGAGTATGTCTAACTCAACATTAAAAAGGGGTAATTCTCCTAAATTAGTGAGTCCGTCCAAGGAGTTACAAAAGATATATTTAAGGTCTACATTTGGAATGAAGATACAACTTCTATTTTCTAAAAAGTTTGCAGTAGTGAAGCCAATGGTTTTGATTTTTCAAAATACAATGTTAATTCTCTTTATAATGCCAATTATTTTAATAAAATGAGAGAAATATTGTTCAAATACTTTAGGACACTATTTTAGTCATAAAAATCTATTCAAGATAACATCTCTAGTGTAAGTTTATTTTCTAAATAATACAATATAATTTTTTTTTAAAGGAATTTAGAAAGAGGTATTTATAGTAGAGAAATAACCTTAGTAGCTAGCCTGATAAATAGCATAACTTACTTTGTTTTGAAGTTATTAAATTTGTAGAGCTCTTGTACTTCAATAGAAAGTATGACTTAAATGATGAAATTGTTAAAAGCGAATTTTATTGGAGTGATTTGAAAAATACTCTCGAATTATATGAAAATTTCGAAGCCTGTAAACAAGGTGTTAATGCTTTAAATGGTATTCTTGAATCAGTTTAAAATAGATTTAATGAAAAGGATATTAAAAATGATAAAAATCTTTTGGAATATAGTAAAATTTACACAAAAAAGTATAAAACTTTTGTAGATCTTTACATAACACTTGACAGTTTTGCAGTTCACTTGATTAAAAGCTTGTGGCCTCAATTAGCTAATTTCTTTTAAAAAGATCCTGTAGGGATCAATAAAATTGTAGAAAAAATCCCAATTTTACATCATTTGAACTCTGAATGGCCAGTATATATCTTATTCAAAAAATCAATTTATCACAACAATTAAAGTATTGTTAAATGCTGTGTAAAGTATTTCTTGAAAATGGAAGAAATAGATATTGATGATTTATAAGACTTGATATATGACTATGCAGTGCCTATTTTAAATAACTGTTTATTTTACAATGATGCTACTCTAGATGCTGATAGTAAATTCTATAACGTTGTTTAAACTTTCTTTTTGAATGCCTATCAAAAAATACTCAAAAATTTAAAAGAAAAACTAGAATAGTCCAATTAAGGTATTATATTTGATTGATGATTTTGAATTTTTAATTATTTTTAAAAAACACAAACTTGTATTTTGGTGAATAGTTTAGTTTATTTCATATCATTTTAATAATAATAAAATAGCTCAAGAATATGAAGAATGTAGTAAAAAATTACTCAACCATCACTTAAAGAGATTGATCTAATCTGTTTGCAAGCATATTGTTCACCCTTAGGCAGTTTGCGCCTTTTTATTAGTTTTTTCTAACTTGAATGAACAAAGCACCTCTATAAGTAGTGAAGAGATAAAAATGATATTAGACTTTACTCAAAGAGTTTATGCAAGAGCAAACGTTAGAAAAAGAACTATTTTTGCTAAAGGGTTAATTTCATTAATTGTCAATCATTTAGATATTTAAAACATTGAAAATGAGTAAATTTATGATTTGATACTTGGATTCCCTTAACAAACTTTCGAATGGATGAGCATCAAGCAATTTAATGGGCCTTAGCATTTAATTGAACTTGATTTAGTTAAAATAAATGAAGAAATAAACTCTTCATTTTAATACAAGAGCAAATTATTGTATTTCTTGATAAAAAATGCTGAAAAATTAAACATCTCTTAGACTTTAATTGACTTAAGAAACAATATATCTTAGATTAAATTGTAAAATAATGAAGATTAACACTCGTATTAAGATATGAATTAATAATATTTAAAATTCTTAAGTTTTACCAATATTTTACTAGAAATACCCTCTTATTCTCATGCAATTAAACATCTAATTGATAATTCTAAAGAAATTAAAAAAGAATTAGAGTTCCTTTATTAGTTCTCTATTGATGGCAAATTAGCAGAATTTACTTCTTCTTGGCTTTTTAATGACAAAATATCTGATATTTATACTAATTCTTATCGCCCTTACTAAGAAAGTACTTAATATATTCTGCAATTAAAAGAATTGATAAAGCTATTTAAGGATACAAAGGAAATGAAAAAAATACATGAATAATTAGACTCTGTTAGTGCTGATCTTCTCAGTTATTTAATGCTTAGAATATCAGAAAAGGATATTGATTCTAAATAATACTCTGATTTTTCTTACTACTAAAATGAAATTTTAGATCTGTTCTTCAATTTGTACTATTATGCTATCTCTCCTCAATTGCTCAGACCTACTCACAAATTATCTACTTCTCTATCTAAAGCTATTAAAAATATGTTTGAATAATTGATTTAACTTTTAAATAGATAAACTTCATAGTCACATTCAAACGAATCCATTCTATCACCTGGTGAAGAATAACTAGTGTGCCTTTACTTTGAAATTTTATCTTGTATCTGTAAGTCAAATTTAGATATAATTTAATAATCACAAAAAAGTGCTAACAGTTCTATTTTTATTGATGATTTAATATTTGACAAGGGTTTGGAATTGGTTTAAATCCTATCCTTATATGACTCGCCTAGTGATTAAAATTATCCAGTTATCAAATAGTTGGCTTCAAAGCGTGGGTTCTTATCTAAATCTCATGCACTTCTTTGCAATTTAATGAGCTTGCTAAGCTTTAGCAACGAAATTTATAACAACCCTAATTTCACCAATATTATTGATAAAGTAGTTGCAGATGCATATTATCTTGCAGATGTCTTTGATTTTAATAAATTAGATGAGCTCTTTATCATGTTGAAATATGTTTATAATCCTTACCTTGTAAGTCACCTCAATGATGAAAACTAAGAATAGCTTATTAAAGACTTTAAAAATCTTTTTGAGTTATGTTTCAACCAAAATATTTTAACAACTTAATTAAATTACATAACTTATAAAGAAGTTCACTATATGTACGAATGGGCTTTGGACCAAACACTATTTTACAATCCTTACATAATAAAATCTGACATTATTTAACATTTTATTAAGGTAACCTTGAAGGCAGGTTAAAATAATTGGTTACTATAGAGAAAAGTTGTGGATAAAATAGCTTCAATATTTTATTCTGACCCTTCTTTACTTGTTTCTTTTGAGAAAACTATTTATAGATTCATCAAAATAAAAGTAATGAATTGAAATTTGAATAGAAAATCTTATTTTAAATAATTTTTTTCTTAATTAGGAATATAGAGGATTTGATAATGGAATGGAGTTCTATAAAGATGAGTTAGAAATTCCTTTAGCAAATGAACTCAAAACCAAATTTTCTAATAACATAGAATATTATGGAGCTTTCCCAAGATTTATGATACTAAAACTATTAGAGAATATTGTTATCTGGATTAATAATTGTGTGAATAATCCTAGTGATTTATTAGATGAGGTTACTAAAGCTAAATTTAAAACTTTAATTGATTTTTATATAAAATATACATAAAATTTGTTAGAAAGAAATTACTAAAAGAAGTACTAAAAGTCAAGAAACTCACTTCTTCCAAATACCAACCATTATAACTCAAAAATCCGTATGTGGCAGTGTCTCTGTGTTATTAAAGATTTCTTTACTGAAAAAGTTATGAACTTCATTAAAAATACCTTTGATTAATCAGAGTATAATGTTGATAGACTTATATCTGACATCAAAGAAAAAATTTGGGGAATCTTAGATTTTAACAATTAAGTCAACATTAGACAATATATTGAAGTATTTACTCTTCACTTATACAATGAATTCCCAGTTTATTTTGAATAGAGCATCATAGATGGAATCAAGGAAAAAAATAACAGATCTCAATACTCTATTCCCTTAGTTTTTGTAAATAGTTTTTTTTTTATTTTTTAATAATTTTATCTTATTTATATTAGATGGCTGGTTATCAATTATGCAGAAAACCAAATAATCTTAAAGCCAAAGAAGTTTTATCTCATTTAATTCCATATACTGGATCACATGTTGCATATCTTAGATCTATTGCATAGTACTTTGTTTCCAAATTCACTGAAGCTAGTAAATAATTAATATTTAAATCAATAATTAATTTAACTTAAACTTATCTCAAATAAGATGAAGAACAAATTAAGGATGATATTTTATTGAAGAATCTGAATTCATTTTTTACAGAAAACAAAGAATCCATAAAAATGAGAAAAACATTTGATAAAATTGTAGAAAAATTCCAAAAGGTTATTGAAAACTTTAATACAGAGCAACTTTTGAGTATTGACATGGATGGAAATGGTGAGGTGGTTCACGAAAATGTGATTGAAGAAATAAAAAATGTTTGTATGAACTTGATATATTAATTAAAAGAACATGAAGATGCTCCTCCCAAAAAAGACGATTTATGGAGATTGTAAAATAAATTCAACTGATATATTGTTAAATATTTTAATATTATCAATTAGAAAAACTTAAGAATTCATTCAAGATATTCCAATTCCTGATTTAAGTGAGGTTACAAACTTCTAGAGAAAAATTGATGTGGTTTAGAATGAACTAGATTAAATTGAAGTATTTATTTATTTATTCTTAATATTTCTAAAATATTAAACAAAAAATGTAAAATAAATAGGCTGAAAAGAAAAAAAGGAGAAAAGAAAAAGACATCATAGTTGTAGCATCATTGTTAGAAAAGATACCTAATTTCGGACACTTAACAAGAACTAGTGAAATTTTCGGAGTCTCTTCATTGGTCATTCCTAATAAAGCAATTTTGGAAGAAGAAGGTTTCAAGGCTATATCAGTTACAGCAGAGAAATGGCTTCCTATTTAAGAAGTAAAGGAAAAAGATCTTATGGCTTTCCTGATTCTTAAGAAAAAGCTTGGCTACAAAGTAAATTTTAAGCATAAAAATAAACCTAAAATGATATTTAAAAATTAAGATTGTTGGATTAGAACAAACAAGCAAAAGTAAGATGATACAACATTAAGAATTCCCTGATAAATGTATACTTCTTTTAGGAAGAGAAAAAACAGGTATCCCTCTTGAGTATATTGAAGTAAATATTGTTCGTTCAATTCAATTATTCTAAAATAAATAAATTTAAAATAACTCTTTAAATATTTTTAATTAATTAGATATTAGATGAATGTGTAGAGATTCCTTAATTCGGATAAGTAAGATCTCTTAACGTTCATGTTAGTGCAGTTATTTGCATTTGGGAGTTTGTCAAGTAAAAATTTATCAAAGAATGAAATATTATTGACTTTATAATAACAACTAAATCAAAAATAAAATTTATAATTTTTTGTTTTCTTTCTTTGGTATTTCATAAAATATTTTTAGTGTGTAAATTTTATAAATTTAGCAATCAAATATTTTTATTGAATTTTAAAGAGCTTCATTAACTTACTTTTCTGAGTATTAATGTAATAAAAAATTATTTATATAGAATTCATAAAATATTTCCTACTTGAATTTTCTCATGAAATATTAAAATTTGTTATATTAAAGTATTTTAGCACAATCTCAACCATTTTTTTTAAGAAAAAGAAAGAAAATAATATTAAAATATAAAAAATTTAAGTAATGATAAATTTGTTTGTTTGTTTGTTTGATTTTTTTTTTTTTGATTATTGTATGGAAGTTTAAATGGTGAATAATTAATTCTAGTTTTGTGAATTTAATTTTACTTTCTAAAATTTCTTAAGATTTCTCAACAGATCCATCATAAAAAGAGATTATAGTTAGGTAAAATATTTAGCTGTTATTTTTAATCAATTATCAAAAAACGAGATAAAGCTGTAGAGTAATTACTAATATACAATTAGCAATGTAATAGTAAAACTATAAAAACAATCAACAAAATAAAAAAGCTTCACCTTATTCGAATAAAAAGAATGGGTAAAAAGTGCATTAATTGTAAAATCCAAATTCTTATGATGACCAGCTATCTTCAATACTTTTCAGCGAATCATAATACTCAAACAAAAAGCCATCTAAAAACAAAGTGTATCATACACCTGAAAAAAAATACGATCATTCTACTTAAAAAAAAGTACCTCCCTAATAATATTAGATATTTTAAACTTAGAATAATCAAATATTTGGATTCAATTAGCATCCTCTTTTGTAAGATAGAGGATAGCCTATAGGTGAATACAAATGGCATTTACCTTAAAGGTAATAGCTCCCTTTATAAAACTAGGAAACAAATAAAAAATATTTTAACTAAAATTCATTTCAGCAGGAACAAAATAGCAATTTAGGTGCGGAAGAATAGCATTCTTATATTCCATCTGATAATTCAAGCAATATCTTTGATTCTATGAAAAGCTTTTCTCATTCATTTAATCATGGAAATACTTTTAATTAATAATCTAGTCCTTTAAAAAATGAATAACATTTTACTTAGTATAATAATTTTTCAACAAGCTAGTAAAACTAAATATCCTAAGAAGCTTAATACTAAAGCTTTAATAAAGGATTTACTCAAAGCTCTTCTGAAGGCCAGCTAGATAGTACTGATTAAATTATAAAAAATATGAGAGCAGATTTGCTTAAAGTTGATTTTGATAAGAATAAAGTGATACCAAACTCAAATGTTTAGGTTATATGTGAAGATGAACCTCCTTAAAATTTTATATCTTTCTCATAAAATGATTATAATCATAATTTATTTAACAATAACAAGTAGAATGATCAGGGCTATTTATATCACTCTTCTCATGTTTCTCCTGTTGACTATGAGCCTTCTCTAGTTTAAGATCCTAGCAAAAGAGAGTCTTTTAACGATATTAGCAATTTGTAGATTTAAATAAATCACAAACATAATCAACTTAAAATGGATGATTAGAGCAAAATTCAAGAAAATAATACTTAGAGATTTGTTAAATAAAATTAAAATAATTCAGACAACTATTCTGAGAACTTGTTTTCTAGTCAACAAAAACCAAAAAAGTAAGGATACGATCCAATATATATGGATATTATACAAAACATAGAAGCTAGCAAATAATATTTAAGTTGCACTCAGAAATGTTTGAGCTAATAAAAGGATTAAAAGAAATAAATGCATATTTATGAAAGCATTTTAGATGAAAATAAAAATAAAAAGGCTCAAAAGTAAATAAATGCTTCTTAAAAATCTACTTCTTTATAACCTAAATAAAGCTCAGCTAAAAAATAATCTTCCTATTATTCAACATAAGTATTAGATTCTATACAAAAAAAGAGATCAGTGCTTTTGTAAAATAGTAATGTAAAATATGGAAAAAGCCAATCTCCAAAATTAGTTCATAATCAAAGTTTAGACTTTTTAAATCAATCTCCGACTTCAATAAAAAAAAATAATTCAATCGAATCTAAGCTGTCGCTTTTAAAAGACCTTACCTAAAGGCATATATAGAATTTACCTTTAACTTCTCATTTAAGTTCTCTAAAAAAGTAAAGCTAGTCTCCAAACCAAAAAAACTCAAGGTCAGGATTTGAGGTTTGCACATTCTTGAAAGACCCTTCAGGAAAATCACTCATTAGACCTGACTCTATGGAGAAAGCTATATAAGAAAGCCATAATAAACCAATTGTAGGATCAGGAGATTTTAAGTAAAGATATGAATAGGAATTAAATTAAGCTAAATAAAAATTGTTAAATGAAGAGAAACTATCTGTTCAATTAGATAGCTAGATACTACAGTTCAATGATGATTAAAAAAATGTAAAATTTTAATTCATCTTTTTTTAAATTATATGATTTTTTAAATTAAAAGATTAGATAGCTTATTTTGCAGACAGATTCAAAAGTAAACAAGCTAGAAATTAGAAATAAAAAGCTTAAATAGAAATGGGTCGAATAAGGATTAAATTAGGAATTAATAAATGACTAAGACACTAAGCTATAAAGATTAAGTAAAAATTAGATTAATTTATAGATTTATTATTAAAGCGATTAATATTAACTAGGAGATCAAGAATAAAAGAACGATTTTATTATTTCTGAGTTATAAAGATATAATGGAGACATGAAAACTCAATTAGAGTAATTATTAAAATAAATAGAAATTGAAAAGTCAATTAAAACTTAAATACAAAGTAACATAAAGCAGAATTAAAATACTTTCTTATAAGATGAATCTCAATTAAGCTAAATAAAAATGCTTGAAAATACTAATAGTCTAAATAATACACTTAGTTTGCCTTCTTCTCCTTTTACTATTATTGGAGGATCCTTTTCTGTTAAAAATCAACTTCTATAAAACAAAAATGTAAATATACAGTTTAATTAATGTCCTAAATCAGATGATTCTCTAAACAATATTGTTGGCAACTCTTTTGACTAATAAGATTAAATGATATCTCATCTAATATAAAAATATAGTCCTTCACCTAAAAAATAATAAACAACCCCATCTTAGTCCAACTAAACTGTGAATACTTGCAGTAGTTACCAATCTGAAAATAAGTACAAACCATAAAATACAACTTAAATTAAAAACATTCTTTAATCAAGAGGTCTCCATGATATAATGGAAGAACCTTCAGATGATTCTAAAAATTCTTTTCTTCCTCTTGTTAATTACTAAAAATGAATTAGTTTAGTTTACATTTTTAAAAAAGCAATTTTCATAATTATTTGTTTGTTTTTATTATATCAATTTTTAATATATTTTTTTTAAATTATAAATAAAAAATGTGAAATAGGATACTTAGGTTTGTTAAAAAAAGAAATTAATTTTATTTTTATTAATCAATAAAACCTGGATATTTTTTTAATACTTAATTTAATTTTGAATAGCATAAATTCAAATAAAAAAATATACTATTCATAAAACTAAAAAATATCTAATAATTTATTTAATTTTATACTAATTATTTTATTTTTAATCTCCTTAAATAACAAAACGTCTAGAGTTAAAGGTTCTAATTAATAAAGAAAGTTATTTATTTTAAATTAAAAGAAATTTCTTAAATTTAATTTAAAAAAAAAAAAGATTGATTATAAAATTCAGTAATTAATTTTTTTACATGTATTTTAAATTAAAATAATTAGAACTAAAAAGATACAAAATATATTTAAAAAAAATAAACAAAATTTTTTATTAAAAAATTTTTCTTTGTGGATTAAAATTTTAATTTTATGTGAAAGAAAAACTCATAAATAAAGCATTTTATTTAATGTCTTGTAAAAAAATAGTCATAGCAAATATTTTAATTATTATTTGATTGAAATAAAATTTTAACATTTTATCTATACCTTAAAGGATTTGTTTCTATTTCTGATAAAAATATTGTTAGTAGTTTACATATTCTTTTTAGGTTATTAATCTTTTAAGAAAAAAAGAGTTCAAGTTACTCAAAATTCTAATTATACTTTTGTCTAATAATAATTTTGATAGATAAAATTTTTGAAGCTAATTAAAAATGGAAGGGAAATAAGAATACGAATAGAATATGAAATACAATTAAAGTTTATTGAAATTTAAGTTGATAATTTAGATTTATATTAGTCATTCAATTCAGTATTTTTTCATGAAAGGAATAGCCTTTTCTTGAGCTTCCAATTGCTTTTCCATTTGGGTGTTAACCAAAGAAGCAGGAATACTTCCTTTGGGGTCCATAAGATAGAAAGATTCAATCTTAGTTTTGTTGGCATCAATAGGAGTAAAGATATTACCATTAATAACACATTCACCTCTAACAGCATCGTTCTTAACCTACTTGGCGTGGGTAGGAAGATTAACCTTAACGATAATTTTTCCACCATTGGGTTAGTCTCTGATTTATTGAACACATAAGAAGTCTCTGGCACTGACCATAAGTTTACCCTTGAGCTTGAATTAGACAACTTTTGTGGTGGCATCAATCTTTTCAATTTCTTGAATGAAATCACTGTTATCTTTGCTCTTGTGTTGGGCTTCAAAGTCTTCGTTGAAGTACTTGACACAGGATTCTAACTTGACGTCGGCAATAGTTTCAATTCTGGCTAAGAGTAAATCGTATTTTTCGTATTTACGGGTGTATAAGGTGGAGGATCCCAAAGTTTTACCCTTGCTCCATCCTTCAGTCATAGCAGCAACCTTAGTAACAGTGGCAACTTATTAGTCGAGTTAAGCAGTGTAGTTGGCTTCCATTTTATCTTTATTGTTTTGCTAAGTTTTATATTATTGATTTTACTTGAAGTAAATGTTTTTAATTTGTATTAATTATTGTTACTTTTATTCGCTAAATTGGATGATATTTAAATCTAGTTATTTATATAGATATACTTACACAAATTTAAGGATTAATTATGTTTAGCTGAACGCTATATAAAAATAGAAAGAAGAACAACTGATGCGTCAACTTTTCAAAACATTTTGAATTAAATTTTAGGCATTATTAGTAAATCAAATTTATTAATTTGTGGTAATATTAGAATCATATTCATAGTGATTTACATATTATAAAATTTCACAAAACTTTACTTCTCTTTCGTCACAGTTTAATTGTCATCACAACAGTATATAACAATCGTCACTTTTTTTTAATCTTTAGGCATTTATATCGTAAAATTTTATTACAAATATATAATTTTAATCTTCTTATATTTATAATTTAAGTATGAGCAGGAGTTCTTAAATTCATATCCCTTCAGATATTTATGAGTATAAATATCTGGCAATCATGCTGTACTACAGTAACATTTTTAAAATTTTATTTATATTTTGCTTAATCTTATAGATTAAGATAAGCATTAAATCTTATAAAAATTAAGCTTACATACGACTACTATCTCATCAGTTGCGTATTATTAATATGCGAAAAATATTATGAATAAATCTTTGAATTTCGCTATCACCAAAATCTCTCATTTAATAATAATATATTTATAGGAATAATATATCTTTGATAAGATTTCTCTATAAATATTTTACGTTATAGCAATAAAAAAATAATATCGAAGATAAAGAATTGAGTTGTATTTAAATTTAGAGATTTTGTTTTAAAAAATATTTTACTTAGTTTTAAAACCAGGTTTCAAATAAATTAACAAATATATTATAAAGCTAATGTCTTCCAAATTAGCTAAAAATAATCAAGGTAAAAATTACAAATAGCTTACAATAAATAATGAATAAAATTAGTTAAAATTCTAAATTTAAGTGAAATTAAAAGAAGCAATCAAGCAATTATTGTCATTATTGTTAAAAATTAAATAGCTAAAGTAAAAATAATGAATGACAAATTTATCTTTTTAGAATTCGCTCACCAATATATTCAATAAATCAATTCGTAATTTATTTATAAAATCTATTCAAATGATATAGAATAGACTTTACTTTTGTCTTGAGATTAATTAACCTTATTTATTGAAATTAAAAAGTAATATTTAGCAATAAGTACTTTCAACATATTCTTCTATTTTAAATAATATTATTCAATAAATATAGGTCTACAATCTAATTTACATAATTTTTTATTTCATTTGCTTGTATTTGAAATATCCATTTTTACCCTACATCAAAATTTATCTAGAAAAAATAGACTAGCTTATTTCTTACTGACGACCTTTTAATATTTTTAGACACACACAAAATTATAAAATGTATAAAGCAAAATTAGCTTAAGTTAAGAAAATTAAAAGTAATTGGTTTAGCTGAGACTTTAAAATCAATAAATTGAAAATATCTTTTACCATTTTTAAGAATTAGAAAATAAATAATAAGCTGTGATAGCAATTTTTATTGCATTAAATTTTTATTTCATTTAGTTCTAGAATTTTTAAAATATTTGTCTGATTGATATCTTTTCAATATAAAAATTTAGTAATTTATTTGGTAACCTTTTTTAAGTTAATCATTATTGATAAAATCTTAAATAGTGCGTAAACCATCTAAATATTCTAAAATTATTTATTCTATCAAAAATTCTTAGACACGACACCACCAAAAAATTTTAAGGAAAAAAATATAAAATAAATGTAAGATCAAATTTGCAGCAAAAACTATCAAAAACAAAACTATTTTCGCTTAACATATCACTAAAATTATAATTTTTATTTTATTTATTAATTCTTTTGAAAAATAAAACTAAATATTTATATTAAATTCTAAATAGCTTAAAATAGAATATTAAACTAATAAATAAATCATTTAATATAGCTAAAATAATTAAATCATTAAATATTTTTGATCATATAAAGATATTTTACCTTCAAGATATTTAATAATTATTTTTATAAATATTATTTAGATAAAATATAAAATTATTTTTAATAAATAAATTAATTAATATTAGAATAAAAACACATTTTTGAATTATAACACAATCATTTGAATTTATTATTATCAAACTCATAGCCTATCGCTTTACATGATAGCTTTACTTTTCTATTAACATTTTCTTCTAATAAACTTAAGCGAATAAGTAAATGTCTTTCTTAAAGAAATTTAAAAATTAATCTTTTTGAATCTATTGAGCAATTTTAAAAAATCTAGCTTCTAAAATTTAAATTTAAAATTATTTTATTAAATAAAATTTGCTTAAATTTAAAAAATTTATTTACTTTTCTTTAAAGAAATTAAAATTAAATCAATTAATTTTATTTTACAAAATATTTACTTCAATAATCTTTAGTATGATTAATACACTATTTTCAGTAAAATGAGAGCATAAATAAATTAATATGAATAAAAGACAATTAAAATATTTATAAAACTATAAAATAAAAATAATTTTAAATAAATTTTATAATAAATTTAAATATTATCTGATTAAAATCTATTTTATTTAAAAAAGAATATAATAATAAAATAATTTTTTTAAATTTTAGATATTTTTTTTGATATTTGATTAATTAGTGCTTGCTCATCAGGAAATAAAATATCATTATCCTTCAAACAAAATTAATATGTAGAATTGACATATAGAATTGATAGTTTTCCATGGCTTAATTTGAATTTCTTCAAAATTTTCTTCAACTCCATAAGGCAAATTTCTAATTTTTCTTTCAAAATCTGTAGTTCTTTTAAGTTTTTAGATCTAAGTTAGTTAAAAATCTTAAGTTTTCTGATAGATCTCACTAACTTTAATCATTTTTTATATTTTTTTAAGATATTTTTTGCTTTCTAGCTTTATTTTACAAAATATTTCTTCAAAAATCTTTGTATGATTAATTTATGCTTTATACACTATTTTCAGTAAAATAAGAACATAAATAAATTAATATGAAAAAAAGACAATTTATATATTTATTAAAACTATCAAATAAAAATAATTTTAAATATAATCTGATTAACATATATTTTATATATAAAAGAATATAACAATATAATAATTTATTTAAATTTTAGATATTTTTTTTGATATCTGCTTAATCAGTGCTTGCTGATCAGAAAATTAAATTTCATTTATCCTTCAAACAAAATTAATATGTAGGATTGAATATATCCATATAGAATTGATAATTTTCCATGGCTTAATTATGAATTTCTTCAAATTTTTCTTCCATTCCATAAGGCAAATTTCTAATTTTTCTTTCAAAATCTGTAGTTCTTTTAAGTTTTTAGATCTAAGTTAGTTAAGAATCTTAAAGTTTCTGATAGATCTCATCAATTTTAATCATTTATTTTATTTTTTAAAGATATCTTCTGCATTCTAGCTTAAGTTTAAAACCATCATATTAATCACAATTGAACTATTATTCCTATTTTGAAAGGCATTTTTCAAAATTTTCAAAAGAATAATAATATGCAGCAGTACCTCCTAATGCTATCAAAGCAAGAGTAAAGGTAATTTATATTAAATTTTTTTGTATTCCCATATTAATATTTTTGAATTAATTTTTTTTATGATAAATTATTTATATTTTTGATTTTTATTTCTCAAAATATTTATATTTACTTTAATAAAAGGTAGTTTTGATTTTGTTTAGTTTAAGACAAATAAATAAAACTATACTTTTTTTTTCCTATCAGAAACCTATTAGAAATATAACTTTATTTATTTATTTAACATTTCTTTTGAATGATATTTGTGTTACATATAAATATTTTATTATTTTTATTTTTTATTAACACTTTTTTGACATTTTTTAGATTTTTATATTTCAATTTTAAAAGAACTATGATGATAATTTATATATAGTAGGCATTTCATTAGCTAGATATAGATTAGATTGCCACAATAAATAATTTTTTAGTCTTGGATAAACCTTATTTTATGATTTTTTTAATTATATTTTTTTTCTAAAAATTTATTATTATATTTAGTTTTAAAATTTTACCTGAAAATAATTTTTTTATTTTTTACAAAACTCTTCCTATCCTTTTTACAATAATATAAATAAATTAATGATTTAATTAAAAGCCTTATTTGAATTTTTATATTATGAAATATTTTTAAAACTTATACATAGTTAAAATTTAATATTAAAATTTTTTAGATTGGTAATTTATTTGATATTAATGATGATAGTAATAATTGAATAAATTTATTATAATTAATTTAAATCAGTAATAAATATTTTTTTGCTTTTATAATTATTTTTGATAATTAATACTGGATTTTTTTTGTTCAGTAGATTAAAAGAAAATGTTTCATAAAATTTAACCAAGATTTGTTCAAGAATTATATCTTTAAATGAAAAATGAATGAATGAGTGCATGTAAGATTCTATAACTAAAGCAAAAAATAATGAATATTAATGTTAAAAAATTATAATTTGATATTAGGTTGAATAGTAAAAAAAGAGTTATTTATAATTAACTTGAATTAAAGTGACTGAATGAAAAAAATTTGCTGGACACATTAAAATGTAATGATTATTTATTGGATATATTAATGTATTTTGTTTATTCATTAAATCACATAAATAATTCAATAAATAAATTTTACTCAAAAGAAAATTTTTTATAAAGCTTAAAATTGTATTATAAAATTGGAGATACAAGAATCATATTTAAACACCATATTAAGTTATTAAAATGATAAAAGGAAGTGGAACAGTTAGTTTTAATAAACCATTAGCATTAGTTTGTTATATTTGTGGAAGAGAGTAAATATTCAACATTTTATTCTAAATTTTTACAAAGCTTCTGATCAAAAATAAATGATGTTCTTTTGTACTAAATTTATAGGTATGGTACTAAATCTCTAGGTATTCATTTGAAGACTTGCAGATAGAAGTGGGAAGTCGAAGAAAGTAAAAAACCTAGAGCTTAAAGAAGACCTCTTCCACTACCTCCTGCTGGACTTGAGGAATTGTTAGCAAAACCTAATATCAGTTCTGCAGATATTCAAGACTTCAACACAGGAGCATTTAATAAATACAATACTGAAGCTCTTATTAAATGTCCTAACTGTAATAGAACGTAAAATATATTTATAGTAGTAATTAGTAAAAAATAACGAAATAAATAATTTTTTTTTCTAGATTTAAACCAGAAGCTTTGGTTCACCATCAAAAAGCATGTAGTAAAGACAATCCTTTCAAACCTTTGGGTTAACCTAATTCTTTAGGATCACAAAATGAATTTTCTGAGAATGATGCAGCTAGCTTAAAGTCATGCATTTTTTGTAATAGAAAATTCGCTGCAGATAGAATATCAAAGCATGAAAGTGTTTGTACTAAAATGGATAAGTCAAAATTAAAAACACCTACTAAAAGTTTAGGTGAAATCAAGGCTGGTACTGGAGGAACAATCAGATCTGGCGAAGGCTCAGGAAATTCTTTTGGATCACCAATGAAATAGCCATTAAGACCAAAGTCTTTAGTTTGCTACATATGTGGTAGAGAGTAAGAAATCATTAATCATCTCATTTTTTAAAAAGCTCAATTTATTTTTCATGGTCAATTAAGAGCTATATACATACATAGATAGATAAATAATTTGCCATAGAATATATAAAAACAAGATTTGTGTCTTTAATAGATTCTGATTTTTCAAAAGAAATTTAATAGAATCACTCATTAGCTCCCAAATTAATAAAATTCTATCTTTAAATCAAATTGAGCTATTTATGGTTGATTCGAGTTTAATAACAAATCACCAGCTAATGCGCAATATAAAAATTTTAGAATTTCAGCCAATAGAATATTGATTAGATTGAAAAAAAAATAACATCCATAAATTTATTTGAGAATAAATAAAATAATGCTCAATTACGAAAAAAAGAATAAATCAATTTTATTTTTATTGTTTCTAAGAGTTTATTTTTTTATTTCATAGATATGGTACTAAGAGTTTAAAGATCCACTTAAAGACATGTGAGGAAAAATGGCATATTGAGTAAAGTAAACTACCCAAGAAAGATCGTAGACCTATTCCATAACCACCTCCAGGTTTATTTGAGCTTCTTGACAAAGATGAAATAACATTCGAAGATTTAGAAAGATACAATAATAGAGCTTTTGACTCCTATAATTATTCAGCATTAATGCCATGCAATGTAAAAAATAATTTTAAAATAATAAATTTTATTTCGGTAAACAAATATTTATTAATTAATTTATTTTTTATTTAAATTTAAGCACTGCGGAAGAACTTTTAAGCCTGAAGCTTTAGCTCATCATGCAAAAGTATGTACAGCAGAAAATCCTTTTAAGCCCCTTAATAGAGGTTAAGGTGGTAATGATGCTTAAGGAGGAGAATATGATGAAACAAATGCAGCTAATTTAATACCTTGTGCAAAATGTGCTAGAAAATTTGCAGCTGATAGAATAGCAAAGCATGAGCTTGTTTGTAAAGGTACTGGAGGTACAGGAGTATCTATGGCACCAGGTGCAAAAGGTGCTTAAACAGCTCCAATTACTAAGAAGTAGCCTGCATAAAGCTATGAACCTAAAATCCCACAAAGACCAAAAACCTTAGTTTGTAATAATTAATTATTAAAATTTAATTTCTAAATTAAAATGTAAATAATTATATTTTAAAGGCTATATTTGTGGCAGAGAATATGGTACAACAAGTCTAGCAATACATTTAAAGAGGTAAAATTTATTATTTACTTATTGAGTAATATTGAAATCGCTTAAAAAAAATAGTTGTGAGCAAAAATGGTATATTGAATAAGAAAAACTTCCTAAAAAAGATAGAAGACCACTTCCTAAACCTCCTGCTTAATTGGAAGCTTTACTAAAAGGAGAAATCTCCATGGATTAAATGGAATCATATAATACTAAAGCTTTTGACTCATATAACACTGATGCTCTTTATCCTTGCAAGGTAAAAATTTAATATTATTTTTTTAGACATAATTTTTTTTTTCTATTATGCTAAGAATTTTTAATAATTTATGTTTATTTAAATAGCATTGTAACAGAACATTTACTTAAACTGCTCTTCAACACCACTCAAAAGTTTGTACTGCTGAGAAACCTTTCAAGCCATTAACTAGGACAGCAAAAAACGAATAAGAATAAGGTGGAGAAGATTAAGGTATATAAGCTCCTTCTAAAGGATATGATTTATCAAAAGTCCCTGATATGAGCGGAGGAGATGGAGAAGTAGAACTTGTACCATGTGATAAATGTGGTAGAAACTTTAATGCCGATAGAATAGCAAAGCATTCTAAAGTTTGTAAAGGTCCAACTGAACTGAAAAAGAAAGAACCTGAGCCACCTAAAACAGATAAGCCTAAGAAAGAAGGTCAATGGAAGAAATAACATGAAGAATTTGTATAAAATATGAAATACATGAGATAAATGAAGAAAATATAGGAAGAAGGAGGTGATATACGTTCTCTTCCTGCTCCACCTAGAGCAAACACAGATCATTTAGTACCATGTCCTTATTGTAATCGTAAATTTGCTTAGGAAACAGCAGATAGACATATTCCAAGTTGCAAAAATGTTATCAATAAGCCTAAGAGCATAGCTTAAAGTGCTCCAAAAACATATTAGCAAATGCAAAACTAACTTGGATCTACTGGCTAACAATTTGGAAAACCTAGTGGAAACACTAACATTTTCGCATCTAAATCACCCTAACCAGCACAAAGCAAAATTGTTGGGTCAACATCATAAATAAGAATATCTTAAAATAAAAATATATTTAGCAGTAAGAAATGAGCATTTATTATCATAACATATAAAAAATCTTAAATAATAAAGAATTAATGGTATTTATTTGGACTAAGAAAATAATAAATATTTTATAGTATAAAAAAATAATTTTACTTAACACTACGCTTATAAAACAAGTATTTATTATATCTATTTATTTATGTTTCTCTAAATTAGTATAAATATACAATTTCTCTTAATCAATACTTACTTACTTACACTAAAAAAATATTAAAATATTAAATTTAACATATCATCCAATAAATTAAGTATAATTTATATTAACAAAATAATAGTAAAAGATACAAAATGTTACCTTTATAAATTATAGATTGCTTCTCATATGAAAATGAAGGTACTTGTACCCCTTAGTTCAGCAACTACTTTAGGGTTAAGTTGGAAAATAGTTTATTTGCTCTACTTATGAAAATTATACTTAATAACTTTCAAAAAATACTCACTATGAACTACTGAAACTGATAGATATTAGAGATTTTGTTCTTTATAAAATTTTGATTAATATTTGTAAAATTTTACTTATTTATTAAAGATTAAATAAATTTATATATAATCATTAAATATTTAAATATGCGCTTAATATGTCATTTTGTATCTGGATTGTAAAATAAAATTCCTGGCTAAAATAAGATTATTAAAATTTTTAAAAGCCTTTTCTAATAGGATAAATTCTGGTTTTTGATTGGTTAATACAATTATTAGAAAGGCTAAAATCAATTTAGTTTATTGCTAAATTTATTGTCTTCAAAAATGCTAGAAACTAATTATATTTTGGTTTTTATTTAAAAAAATGTTTAACTTACAAGGCTTACCAATAAAATCTAACATTATAAGTATGTGGATTTTATGTAAATATTCTAAATTTTATTAATAAATTGTCGAATGAATATATCAAACGAAATAATTGTAAACCAAATCCAATAATTTTATCAATCAAAACGAATGCTTTTTTTTAATAATAGTAAATGAATAGTCTTATTGCAAAACAAGAAATAAATTTAGTTGTTAAAAATCTGTTTGGTATTTGAAATGAAAATTGATTAATAAAATTTATTGGTTTGAATTATCTAAATATTCTTTATGGATTATAAAAAAACTTGATTGTTGTTATTATTTAATTTTAATTTAAGTTTTGCTCTTAACTTTACTTTACTTTACTTAGCCATAAATAATACAAAGGTAAAATAATACCAATCAAAAAATAAAAGCAAATACTATAATACTTACTTACTATTTCTTACTAAATTATTAGAAAAAAAAGCTTTTTTACTAAATTTAAAAGCCTAGTTGAACCAATTAGACAAGCCTCTTCACTACTTATATAAGCACATACTAAGCAAAGACCAGATAACTGCACAATAACATATTCTAAGGTATACTTTATAAGTCATGAGTCATAAACTATTAGCGAAGACGGATATTGTAATAGATTATTTAATAGCATTCAATAGAAAAAATTGTATGTATTATTTAAAATAGATGAAAACTAGGACAATAACGGAGGAAACTTGGCAATAAATTTAGAATAAATTGAATGATTTGATCATAAACAATGATAATTTGAATCAAGTTATTCTGGATAAAAATAAAGAAAATGAAAATCTTAGATAAACAATAGAGAAACTTTATAATACTAACAAGCAATTGCAAAAACTTAACAAACTAGTTCAGCAAAATTATTTAACTGAAATAGTAAATAATTAGCTTGTTTGTATTAGAAAATGATTTTATTTTTTATAACCTATTTATAGAATAATTAGAAGAAGCTATATGAAGAGGAGCAATTATACTCGGATACACTTAAAAAAGAACTGCAAGAAAGCAATAAAGATAAAGATTTGTGGAAGTTAAGATACTTTTAGCTTGAAAAGGAGCTTTAATAAATATCTAATATGGAAAAGGAGGTTCTATAATATTTGCCACTTTAGCAGCAATTTGAAGAGAAATCCAAAAATTAAGAAAGCTAAATTGAAGTAACACAATCTTAACTTTTTATAGAATTTTTTTTAAGTACTTGGTTTATAGCATTCATAAAATATTTTAATATTTTACAGGCACTAAATGCTGCTTTGGAAGAAAGAGAGTAAGATTTGCAAATATTGAGGGAGTAAATAAAATAATAAAATACAATAAATAAATAAATTGAAGGCTCTAAAAAAGAGTAAGCTAAAAACAATATTGACATTGAGTAGTTAAAGAGGGAAAACGATGTTTTACTGCAAGCTTAATTAGAATAAAAAAAAAAGATAGCTTAACTTGAACAAATGATTTAAAATTTTAATTTATAAAAGTAACTTCAAAACTAAAATTTAATAGAAGAATAGCAAATGAAGTAAGAAAACTTGCCAATTATTTAGGTCAGTGAGAAGTAAATTGATGAATAAAAAAATAAGGAATAAACCAGAAGGAAGAAATTAAGCTTTAACACAGAATCTGTGTCTGATAATAATAATGAATCTAATATCTGTATAGAAAATTCTGATGATTAGTAAAATAACAAATCTTCTGCTAGACCTAGTATCAAGCTAAATTAAGTTTAATCTCCACAAAACAGTGCAAGCAAAAAGTAGGATTCAACAGGAGCTTTAGATAATTTAGATAAAAAAATAGATTACTTGATGAGAAAGTAATCTCGAAAAGTTTCATAAGCATTCACAGAGTTAGGTTCAATGCAAAATTTAGGATAAGATTCTGGTAGAGGTGATAATAATAAGAGTTCTAATAATACATCTTTTTCAAGACCATCTGGACCTAACTAAGCTATGAGGAAGGATACTTAAACTGATGAATTTGAAGATCTATTTGCACCTAGGTAAAATGCTTCTTCTTTCAATAGTACATCGAAATCTCCTAGAAACTTATTTTTAAATGCTGGAAGATAGAATGAAGATGATGATAGATTTATGTAGACTTATAACTAAGAATATCCTGCTAGACCATTAAGCACTAGCAAAGTTAAATAACAAAATTAAAATTAAGATACTTACTCAAGATTTAGCTTTTAATATGAAAAGGAAACTGAGAATTAAATTAGAAATTAAGAAATAAATCAGAATGAATAGCATGTTTTTATGAATAATAATGACTAGAATACAGATTTGGATAACTAATAGATTATTTATAGAAATAGCGAAGATAACACAGAAGTGAATAGAACTTAAGAATTTTCTTGTTTGATTGAAAAAAATGATGATGACTTTTAATCTATGAATGATCCTAACAAGAATATTTTAAGAGAAAGCATTAAAATTTAAGAAAATTAATAAAATAATAGCAATTAAGATTAAATAAGAAGAAGGAGCAAAGAACAAATGGAAAATGAAAATAACCACGATTCGTAACAATTTAATAAGAATAATGGATTTTTAACTGATACAGCTTTTAATATTGATTAATCTTAAAGACTTAGACTTTCGTCCGAAGAATTAATGTAATAAAGATATTAATTGCAGTAATAAGAAGAGCCTTCTCCAGTTAAAAAGAATTCAAGAAATTTTAAAGTTGAGCAAAAAAAGAGACTTTCTTTCTAAAAAGAATTGCAAATTAAAGTTTACAAAAGCTAAAACAACTCTGAAGTAGAAGATGAAGATGAATCAGCTGAAGAAGATTAAAATCAAAAAATTAATCCAAAGGAGATAAGAGAGGCTCAAATTAAAGCTACAATTTAACAAGAAAATAACGGATAAGCAAAGTATGATAATCAAATATTTAATCCTAGCTAAAATAGTTAGAAAAGAACATCTGGATAATTTTAATGTAAATAAACTAAAATTGTTTAAAATTAATTTAATTTTATAAAAATAAAGAATAGAATCTGATAGAGGATGATCAGATAAATTAGAAGAAAGATTTAACATAAAAATAGAAGGAGTTAGAGTAAATAGAACAAAAGTATTTAGGAGACTCATAATCAAATTTGAATTAATAGATAAATAATCAGCAAATAAATTAGTAGATTCCATAGTAGTTGTTAAATTAAGAAGATTTAGAATATCGTAATTAGGAGATAAGTGAACGTGCTAGGATTTTCAAAGGATAGGAAGTATATATATTCATATTATTTTATCATAATTTATGTAAATATAAATAATTAGGTGCTTGAGAATAGAATTAAAGAAGAAATAGAAAAGTAGCTTGCCTTATAGAGAAGAATTAACTTAATGGAGTAAGAGAAACTTAATATGATACTTCTTCTTTAACAGAGATAGGTAGAGGTAGATAAGGTTCATAAGGAGGAAATTATTATCCTTGAATAAAAAATAGAAGCTTTGGAATAGAATTAAAATCAAATGCAGAATATAATTATCTAGTATTAGCTTGAAAATCAAAGTGGAAATGAAAAGGAAATTGACTTATAGCATGAAATCGAGACTAAAAAACTTATTATTTAATAGCTGCAAGAAAAAATTAATAGTATGCAAGAAAAATTAGATAAATTTAAAATAGTTTAGTAATAAATGAAAGAATTAGACTCTTAACTTAAAGAAAAGAAATCAGCAGTGTCAAATTTAGAAGTGTAGGTGTCTTAATTACTTAGAGAAAATGAGAGAATAAACGAATAATATGAAAACTTACAAAATTAAATGACAATTAAAATGGTTGATAAAGAAGAGCTTTTAAAAAAAGATGAAGAGCTTGAAGAAGTTAAAAAAGTACTTGAAAAAATCCCGTAGGAATACCAAGAAATAGTCCTAAGCATGCAAAAAACAGTTGATGAAATAGAAAACAAAATGAAAGAAGAGCAAATTTCTTACTAGAAAAAATTATAATAAATTAACAAAAAAAATTAAGAATAAATAAATGAAATGAGGGTTGACTTCGATACTTAAATGATTAAACTCTAAACTACCTAAGAGTAAATGTAATTATAATTAAATGAAAAGCATCAATAAAGCCTAGATTTGCAAAGTCAATCTCAAATTCTCAAAAATCAAAACGAAGAATTAAAAAATTTACTTAGACAAAATCAAGAATAGCACACAAGATAATTAGAAAAGATGAACCTTTAAAGCTCTGAGAAATTTGTAAATTTTAAAATTATAAATGTCTTTTTTAATATTTACTAATATATTTTTAATAGGAAAGAGAGTTATTGTAGCAAAGAAACTAGCTAACTTAAGATAAACTGGAATTGGAAAGAAAGATAATAGAATTAAAGTCTTAGGTTGAAGTGGATAAGATGGAAGCAAGAAAACTTGTAGACCAAATAGAAGATTCTGAAATTACAATTAAAGAATTAAAAAATAAAGTTGAATAGAAAGAATAGCAGCTATTGATGCAGACAAGTACTTTTGATGAAAATATAATCTCTCTAGAGAAGAAATTGAATTAGTTAGATAAAATTAATGATGACTTGAAAAAAGTTATCAGCCAGAAAGATAATGAAATCAAAAGATTATATATATCCAGAGAAGAGGAATTAGCAAACTAGCAAGAGCTAGAGCAGTAGTGCAAAGTAAAATAAAATTAAATTGCATAAATTAATTTTAATAAAAAATAATTTATTACTTAAAATAAATAGTCTCTTGAAGAAATATTCTAGCAATTTAAAGAAGAAAAAACATAATATGAAAAAAAGATAATGGATTTAGTTGATAAAATATTTGATTTATAACAGTAGTTATCGGTAGCTACTAAAGAAAAGAAAGAATGGTAAAAGCTGAATGATAATAAAACAAAATAAATTGAGGAGTACTAGAAAAAATTAGTTCACTTAAATATTGATTTTAACTCTACATAACTAGAAATAAGTGTTTCACCATAAAAGAAAGCTGTTGATTCTGCTTTTTAGGAAAGTGCATCTAAATCTAAAATGATTTAGTTGGATTTTGATATGAATTAATCTTATAGTAAATCATAAAATTTAAATGGTTCATTAAAAAAAAGTTTAAACTCATCTTAAAGAGCAACTGCTCTTAACTCTAACAATATTATAAACAGTAAAAATTTGAAAATTGATGATGATAATAAATACTATCAAAATTAATGAATGAATGAATAATTTATTTTATGATTCACAAAACAAATATGTTGATCATTAATTAATGTAAATAGATATTTTTGTAATAAATTATTTTATTTGATTCTTGTTAACCAAATGTAATAATTAATAAATTATCATATTTCTTTTAATCTTATCTGTTTTAATTCAATCTAAATTTAGATAAATTAATCTTCAATTATTTTGTTTAATATTAAAACCATTTTTACATAAAAAAAAAAATACTTAAGAATCATATTTTGCATAAAAAAAATAAAAATTTTATGATTTTTTATAATTTTTACATATTAAAAAACACTAATTTTCCAAAACACTAAATCTAATTTTCATTTATTTGAAAACTTTTCTTTTAATAACTATTCTAGAATGATCGCTGAGGGATCTTTATATAATAATGACATAACAGGGCTATAGTTTTTAATGAGATATTGTGTTTTAAATCCACAAGTATCAAAGTTTTGATAAGTTTTTTCGAGATTATAATCAAAAATTTAACTATCTTAGTTCTAAAATAAGATTTTATCTTAAGTTTAGAAGAGAATATTAAGAGTCTTAAACATATAAGGAAGATTATTACTTTATTATTAACTACCTTCACTCTAATATTTACTAATGAAATCTTAAAATTCTTTAATATTCATGTATTTTTATATAGTATAATCATTTTCATCAGAGTTATCTAAGCAGCTGTAAGTTTTAACAAAGCTTTTCTAAATGTTGTAAAGAAACTGCTTTTGCATTGTAAAATTTATATTGTCATAATTTTAAAAATAAGGGCTGATAGCAATTAAATCAACTTCTTCCAGATTTCTCCCAGAGAAAAAATGATTTTTAAGTATTTGAATAGAATCAAAGTTACAAATAAATATGCTATTTTTACTTTGAATTGATTAAATAAATAAATCTTTCTCATTTTTTAATTATTTTTAAAAGACGTCGTACATTATAAGCTGCAATGAATCCACATAGTATATGTTGCATTAGTAATTTTTGGTCAAGCTTTTAATATGATTAAACTAGCTTTGATTTTTTAGAAATCCATCAAAATAGTATATTTTTAAATCTCTCTCTTTTCTATTAACAGGTTATCTAATCGTTTAATCCAAATAAATGTTCTTAGAAATAGCGTAAAGTTTAAAATAATTCATTCCCAATGGAATCAACCACTTTTTCTCATTCCATTCTGGATAGTTTGATATTGCTCTCATAATAGATCTCATATCTTATATTAATCTTTTAATTTCTACTAATTAATTAAAATTTGATTTAGATTAAGTTACAATCAAAAATAAATAATATTAAAGATACAATTTTTATTTCAAAGAAGTTTTGATAGAATAAGATTTAATCTATCTGCTTTGAATCTCAATGATCCTGATTACATTTCCTATTAATATGATATTTTATATTAAAGCATAATAAATTAAATAAATATGTAAAATATTACTTATAATAAACTAATTTTTAAATTAGATAATCTAAAAATTCTGTTAAAAATCCAAAATAGATATTTATTTTACAAACATTTTAACTATGATAAATAATTTTTTTTTTGAAATAAGATAATATTATATAATTAATTAATCAAATCTCATTTATAATTCTTAATTATGTTACAGTTTGAATAATTTTATTATGAATAATTGGTTAGCTTTAAATAATTTTAATCAGTCATCCACATTTTGAAAATCTACTTATAAGATTATTATCAAGCAAATTAGATTTGTAAAAGAATAATTGTTTTAATAATAAGGATAAAGCTGAGAAAAAAGAGAATCAAAAATAAATAAATAAACTATTAATTATTTATTTAATTGATATTACTTTTATTTTGATAGATCTCATTAAGAAAGTAATAAAATGATTAAAAAAACATATATAGTTCTATAAGTGTTTGCTTTAAATTTAGTATGTGTTTTTAGCTAAACAAATACAATAACAAACTGTGCGTAGATGTCTACTGATAATACTTACTGTTTATACTGCAATAGTGGTTATTTTTTGGATAATTTATAAAAAACATGCACTTAATAGGGACCTGCAGATTTATTTTGCATTTAAAAATATAATTCAATTTGCATAAAGTGTGATTGTGGACATCTTATTGTTTCAGATAAGAACACATGTGCTAAAGCTACTTATTAGCTTAGAGGATGCGAAGTAATTAACCCAAGATCATAGTGTATACGTCCTAAAATAGATTATGTAATGTCTTAAGTAGGAAATGATGTAGTTTTAAGATTATCAGGAGGTTCTTTTTGTGAAATAGAAACATAATGTATGCCATTTAAATATAGTGAATATTTTAATAAATAAATAGATAAATTAATATAGATCTTACCTTTTATTTTATAGAAATATAAATTTTTAACAAAGATCATTTACAACTTTAATAATTATCTCAAGATACTAAATAATTGAATTTAAAAAGCTTTACTAACACTAAAAAATTAAAAACCTTTATTTCACTTTTCAATAAACTCTATTAATAAATATTTTTTAATTTATACCACAAATTTAATATAATAAACACAGCCTGATTATTTTTAATATTAAAGCTTTATTTTTTTTAATCAAGTATTTTAAAATTAATCAAATGAAAAAATATTTATTAAAATATAAACTATTTACAAAATAAGTATTAATGATCTTTTGTATTTTATAATTAAAGTTTTATTTTATTTTAACTTATAATATAATTAATAGAATTTTAATGCCTTTAATGCCACTCCGGTTATAAGTTAGATGCAAATAGAAATTGTGTTTAGGTGAATAAAAAGATAGATAATATTTTTTACAGCTACTTTTATGGAGATTAATTAAAAAGTAGAAATTCTTTGTATGTCCCTGGTGATTTTGGAGTTTATCCAATAATATAATATTGTAATTAATATACAGGTTCTGGAGATGGTTTAACTGCTATTTGTACTTAATGTTATGATGGTATGATACCTAATTTAACTTAAACAGCATGCTATGTTTCTCCATGCAATTTTTGTCAATTCGCCGACTTATCAACCAATGTTGTGGTTTGCGTTTAGTGCTTAAGACCAAATTACTTCTTTGTATATACAGATAAAAACTAAAATCAAGTTTGTGCCCCAAGATCAAACTTTTACTTTGATAATTGCCTAGAAAGGAATCCTAAATCTGATTCTTGCAATACATGTGTACCTAGTTTTGGAACTCCAAATCCTTACTGTCCCCTAAAATTATGGAATTTATAGCTTCCATAAAACAGCATATATGGTTGTTCTGTATATTTAGATAGTAGTCATTGCTAACTATGCTCATAAGGATTTTTATTATCGTCAGGGCAATGCTACTAAGCTCCAACTAATTGTGTTAGTATTGATTCAAATAAAGTATGCTTATAATGCTCAAATTTATATTATTTAGATAGTAGTAAAACGTGCTAACCTATGTCAAATCCCTAAAATTGTATTTTATCAGATGGGAAATCAAATTAGTGTGCTTAGTGTCAAAACCTTTTTTATCTTTCATCTTCTAATCCCATAACATGCGTTCCAATTTCTGATATTTAATGTGCTCTATCTGATGGGATTAATGATAAAAAATGTAAAAAATGTAATAATTTGTATTATACTAATAGTGGTTTATGCAAGTAAATATAAGAATTTTCAAAATGTGTTGTCAGTGATGGAATTAATAATTAATGTACTAATTGTAAAAATAATTTTATGTTAGATTCAAGTAGTAAAAGTTGCAAGGTAAATACAAATTTATAAGATGTACCTGGATTTTATTAAGATTCATCTAATAAATATCAAAATTATGATTTCACAAATTGGAATTTCTGTTTATCTTTTGTATAAAGTGCTAATAAATGCTAATAGTGCACTAACATATATTTTGTTGACACAAATGGAACTTGTTAAAGCGCTTAACCTTCTTGTTTTACAGACGGCAATAGTTAGAATTGTTTATATTGTGCAGGAAATCAGTACATTAATAGTTTAAATTAATGTGCCGCTAGTAATTATTGTAGTGGTTCTTACTTAACAAATGGTGTTAAAGATACTTGTACTTCATGTTCTGATAATAGTGGTCAACCTGGATTTTACTACAATGATAATTCAAGCCCTTCTATTCCTTAATGCTTAACACAATCAAATCTAATAATACCTAATTGTGCTTCTTATAAATTAGATCCAATTAACAGCATTAAAATTTGTACAATATGCAGTAATAATTATTATATTTCAATCAATACATGTTAACCAATAACTGAAAAAAATTGTTAATACTCAGATGGAGTAAATGACTAATGTCTAGTGTGCCTACAAGGATATTATATATAAAATAATAAATGCAAACCATTGTCTCCAATACCTTTTTGCATCAACACGGGCTAGGTATTTTGTTCTCAGTGCTAAAATTTATATTATATAAATAGTAATACAGGGTTGTGTTACCCAATTTCAAATCCAAACTGCTAACAATCTAATGGATTTCAGGATTCTTGTCAAGTATGCTAACCAGATTATAATTATATAGATCTTAATTATCCAAATTACTGTGGATTTCCCTTTTGTGATATATGGAATCAATAAAACCCCTCTAGTGGATGCACTAAATGTAAAAATGGGTATTATCTCACAAAAGTAAAAATTAAAATTATTTTAAACATTTTTTATTTAATTTTTTATAAATTTTTAAATTATTATGATTCATATATAAAACATTTTCTATATTTTGATTATAAATTTTTATAAATATAAAAATTGATTGTCTGATTGTTTATTTAATTGGATAATTTCAAAAACATTCTTTTAACTCTATAAACTATTGATTAAAAAAAAAAATTATTTTTATTAATTTAGCAAGGATCATGTAGCTATATTACTCTTTCAAATTGTCTCGCTCAAAACTCTGATCAAGAGTGTACTCTTTGTGATGGAAGTTAGAAATACTATTTAGCATAAATGAGTTATGGAGGAGTTATTTGCCTACAACTTAATGATTAGAATTGTAAAATAACAGATGGTATCAATCCTGTATGCACTCAGTGCAACCCTAATTATTATCCAGGTCCTTCAGGAATATGCCTAACTATTTAAAATTGCCAAACTTTAGATCCTGTAAATGGAATATGTACTTAATGCAATATATCATATATTCCATCTTCTGATTAAACTTAATGTATTCAAATTCTTAATTGTTAAAATACAGATGGTAAAAATTGCATATAGTGCAAAGATGGTTTTTATCTAACTACTTAAAATGGTCAAAATGCATGCATTTAGATTAGAAATTGTTCAAGTAATAATAATAATAATGGAATAATATGCACTTCCTGCTAATTAGGTTTTACAATTTTAAATTATTAATGCGTACCTTCACAATCTTAACCAATAATATGTTAAGATCCATGTCCACCTAGCTTTTCAAGTATATAATGTTAATAATGCTAACAAAGTTCTACTATTTAATATTCAAGTGGTGACTAATGTTTTATTAAATATAAAAACTCTTCAAATTAATTTAATTGTCTATATTGTAGTTAAGCTGCATATTTGCAATAAAATTCTCCCAATTCTCCATTTACTTGCTTATAAAGAAATCCACCTACAATTAATTGCTAATTATATAACTTTAGTAGTAATAATGATTGCATTTTATGCCCTCCACTTATGTATTTGGATAGTAATAGTTGTAAAAATTTGAGTACCTCAGATTGTATTTACTCTTATGGTATAAAAAATGAGTGTCTTAATTGCTAAAAAATGAAATATTTTAAAAAATTAAGTGACAATAATTATTTATGCTCAAGTGTAGCTAATAGTAATGTGCAGATTGGATGTAAAATATATGATAATTAAGAAAATTGCATTTAATGCTATGAAAATCATTATCTGAGTGGGACTGGAACATGCTTACCTCGTACTTTATATGATAATTGTTTAACATATTATCCTGATTAGGACTAGTGCTAAATTTGTCAACCTGGTTTTTATTTAAAATAAAATAATAAGAACCCTTTCGGTTATTTTTAACCATCAAATACCTATGTATTAAATGATTATTTTTGTATGATTGTGGATACAGATAAAATAATAATTAACTGTATTTAGTATGATGAGAATTAAAAATGTGTAAAATGCAAAAATACTGGATTATATGGGCCTTTGTAAGAATATTATTTGGATAAATCGAATCCAAATGATATTTATTATTGCATAGATATAACTGATAAATAGTGCTAAAAATTTGTTGGCACAAACTGTTAAAAAAAATATATTTTTTAATGCTAAAACTATGACAGCAATTTTAATTGCCTATAATGTAACGCTGGATACTACTTAAATTCATCTGGTTAAAGCTGTGAACCATATACTGCTTAAAATTGTGCTTAATATGACCCCAAAAATGATTAGTGCATCTCGTGTATTAGTTCATATTTTTTTGACTCATCGAACAAATGTTTATTACAAATAACTAATTGCTATTCTGCTAATAATTAAAAGTGTACTTAATGTATTAAGGAGTAAGATTTTTAAATATATTTTAATTAATTAAGCAAAATACTATCTATTTCAAATTTTTTCATCTTAGATTTTATAAAAATTTATTATTTAATTATTATTTTTGAATTTAAACTAATTTTTTAATAAAATTTTTACATTTAAATTCAATTTATTTTTTATTTTTAAATACCATATTTTTTCATTTATTCGGTTCTCTTAATTCTGAAAATTGAATCAGAAAAAGTTATATTATTGTTTTAAAAAGAAAATAAATTTTTTAGTTTTTGAATTTGAAAAAAATAGATTTATTATATTAAATAAATTTTTTTTATAAAAGCTATACACTTGATTCAAGCAACATATGTCAATCAAACGTAGGCGCAAATTGCATGGTTGGATATGGAACTTATGATACAACGAAAAATTAATTTCCTTCTTGTTAATAATGTAATATTGGATATGCTCTTACTTCCGATAAAACTCTTTGCATTCCATACTATCTTTCAATTGCGAATTGTAAAATATTAAAAAGCTTAACAAAAAAATATTATGAATGTGATCAATGTATAGATAATTTTTTTTACTCCAAAGGCTAAAATGAATGCTTGCAAATAAATTCTTTATGTAGTATACCTAATTGTTAAACCTATGACACTCAAGACTCTTATTAGGATTACTATTTCTGCTAGTAATGTTAAAGTCCTTATTACGTAAACTAAGCTGCAAGATGTTCCTAGGATCCCCCTCCTCCTTCTCCAACAAGTGATAACTTACCTGACCCTGTTATTTCATCAAATTTATCAAAGATAATTAAATTTTGTATCTATATTGCAGTCATTTTAGTATTATGATCATATAAAAATGTATTCTTTTATTTTTGTTGCCTATTTTTTTAATTAAAGAAAATTAATTTATTTGACATTTTTATCATTTGAAGTTCCATTTTAATTTATATTTGCCATTTTTTTTGATTAAAAATTTATAATAATACATTTAACACATATTTTTAAATGATAAATGAAAAAAAGACATACTTTATTTATTTTTCTTAGATATCGAAGTTTAATTTCTTCTAATTCGAAATAAACTTTTGATCACTGTTTAAATTTCACTAAAAAGTATCCTATCTGCTTATTATCAATAAAAGTTCATTAGTTCATTTTTTCTTAATTTAATAAAATTTTATAACATTTATGTATATTGTTCGTTACTTTATCCAAAAGAAAAATTAAGAATTGCAAAACAATCAAAAAATATTTTTATCATGATTTTTTTAATAAAACAATGATATATTTTTTAAATATTTATGTTTTTGGAGTGACATTTATATAATTAAAGTTTTATTTTTTAAACTCATCATATTAAATGAAGAGATTTAATTAATTAGGTTGTTATCGTTTTTTATTTTTAAAAGCATTATATTCATAATTATTTTTCAATATAAAATGTATTAGATTATTTTTATCTTTAATCACTTTTAAGAAAAAATTTTATCTTTTACATAGATTATTGATTTTAGAGGAGAATTTAAAAATAATTAAATAATTGAAAAAAATATATTTACAAGTATTCTCATTTAAATTGAAAGTTAACAGAATAAATATTTTAATAAAATAAAATAATTTTATAATTTAACTTATTTTTTAAAAAACATCACTCAATTCTTTATGTATTAGTCTTACACCTACTTACAATTAATAATCATCAAATTATTTTGATATTTGCATTAATATAAAAATTTCTATAAAAATTAAATTATATTCTTGATTGTTTGTAGTTTTAGACTTAGTTCTTAAGTTAGTAAATATTTATAATTTTTGTTGGTGATTATTAATCATTAATTTTGCAAATTATATTTTATAAAAAATTACTAAATAAAAAATTAAATTTGTTAGCTCTAATTTATAGATATGAAGTAAAATAATATATAAATGTAGCAAAATTCTCAAAACAAAGAGCAAAATAAAACAGAGGAAAAATAAGGTAAAATGTAGAATTAATAGAATCAATAAGACTCAACTATTAATTAACAGACTCATTTAGATAGTAATAGTTAGGCTTAGTAGCAGTTTTCAAATTCATAGGTATAGATTATTGATCATTAGTACTAACTTTTTATGTGAAAATCATATTTATAAAATGATTGAATCAAAATAAAACACAAAACATAATCAGATTTATTTTAGACAAAGTATTTCTTGTATTTACTCAGTTTTATAGGCTTTTATTTTTTTAAAAATAGGAAAATTAGCAAATTATAAAGCCTTTAGATAATAGTTCCACTATTTAAAATACAAATGGTTCACCTTAGAAATAATTATAAAATATTTCAAAAGATGATAAAATAAAAATGAAAATGGAGTTAATGGAAAAACTAAAAGATTTAGAAGGAGAAATAGAATAAATGGAGTAGGAAGAAGAAAATATTTTGCAGAGTGATTAAAAAAAAGGAAAAAATAGCTAATAATCAAAAAGGAAAACCAACCCACTCTAGAGTAATGCTTCTAGTGAAGAGTATGTAAAAAGGATTAAAGAGCTTGAAAAAGAAAGAAAAACATTAAAATAAAGGAGAGAAGAGAGAATAAACTAATATGAAGCAGCCTTATAAGAATAGCTTTAGAAGCAAAAGGAAGAAGAAATTTTAAATAAACAAAGAATGAAGTAATTGAAAAAGTTGGAATCTGAAAAAAAGCTAGCTGAAATAGAATAAAGAAAAAAAGAAAGAGAGGAGAAGTAAAAGGAAGAAAAGTAAAAAATACATGATATTAAATAATAAAAGCCTTTATATGTTGATTTAGCAGAAAAATTTTCTGTATAGCAAAGCTAAGAGCTTCAAGAAAAGAAAAAATTATTAGTAAATTTGAGGGAGATTTCAAAACCCATAGATTTTAAAATAATAAAATAGCACTAAGAAGAATATGATAAGAAGAAAAAATAAAAAGAATCATCCCTTCCTCGCAATAATAACAATAATAATGAATGGTCTTATGAAAAACCTTCATATAAAGGTAAAATCTTCGAAATGTACAACAATGATGTAGAGCATAGTAAAAATAATAACGAGTTTAAACAAAAGAATGCATAACAAATCGTGGAAAGACGCAAATTGTTTAGTTTGATTATAAAAGAAAATTTTTAGCCTAAGCATGATCCTAAAAAAGAGTAAGAATTTAAAGAAATATAATCGAGAATACACACTTAACCAAGGAGTTAAAAAAATTTGGATTTAGTGAAAGCAGAAGGTAATGAATATTTAAGAAACTCAATTGAAAAAGTAAAAACTTTAAATAAGAGTAATTCTTAAACTGATAGGCTATCACTAAAAGAAATTAAAGATAAATATCTATTAAATTAAAATTAATAGTAGTCTAATATCAAGCTAAAATCAATTTAGAGTTCTATTTAACTTGAGAATCCCTCCCTATCTAACCTAAACATTTCTTAGATATCATAAAACAAATAAAGATAATTATCTTATCATAATAATAATAATTCAGGTTCTTCAAATAAATAAAATAATAATAGAGGGAATGAAGAAATAAATTATGGAAGCAATGTATTTATAAAGATACAAGAAGATGTGAATGCCAACAAGAGGAGCTTTGAAACAGTTGATGAAAAAAAAAAGTTTTTTGATTATGTTCAAAGGGAATATAGAAAAAAGCTTGGATCTAAGTACATGGAGTCTGCTCGTTACTAAAACTCTCATCCTTAAAACTTAGAAGATCATATAAAAGAAGAGGTTGATAAAAAACTTTACAAGCAGTAATATCCAATTGAGTAAAAAATATAAATAGTACAGAATATCCTTAAACCCTATGAGGAAAAAGCAGAACGTGATCACAGACTATTAGGTATTCAATAAAATGATCAATAAGCTAGAATTAGTGTTGCTGATACTTATCTTTCTTCTATAAAAGCAAAGTTAGCTTTAATCAATAAAATTCAAACCGAATCATATGAAGCCTTATAATAATAAAAGGCAAATTAAATTATCTTAAAAGTTGATAACAAGAGTGTAATTTATTTAATTATTTTATTCTATTATTATTTTTAATTATTTTTGATTTTTAAATAGAAAAGGGTAAGCAGGAAAAAAAAGAAGACCTAATATTTTGATGCTGAAAAAATTAATAACATATACGCTCCTTCTCCTAAAAGAAACGGGTCAATCAGTCCAACTTTAAGGACTAAAGTTAATTAAAACTAATAGTACGAACAGTTTTCTGAATTCTCACCATTAAAACATACACCGTAACAAACAAATAGGCAAATATCACAGAATTTATCTCCATAAAAAGTAGTTATAAATTAATAATAGATAAATAAAGATGAAAAGCAATCAGAAAAAAAAATAGAAAATTAATAGGAAGCAAATTATAATTAAAAAAATAACAATAATAATAAATAATCCCAAAATAATTCTTATAACAGCTAAAACTAAATTTCTAGTAAACAAAATTTAAATAATAATGAAAAATTTTCAAGTTAAGGTGAAATAAACAATAATATAAATAACTAAAATGTTTAAAAGTAAGAAAAATTAGAATCAAATACATTCAATAATAAAGGTCAGGAAGGATAATCACCCTTAAAAAATTAATAAAATCAGAATACTAAAAGCAACGAATTAACATTTAGCAACTAAGCCACACAGTAAAACTAAGTAGTGCTAAGTAATTAGTCATAATAACATATATAAATAGTACCTAACAATTAAGAAAAATAACAAGAACTTTAAAAATCTAAAAACTCTTAATCTTATTTATCAAAAGCAGATAGAGAATATTTGAGTAAATAACAAATGCAAAGTAATATTTAAAATAATATTTAGATTTTAGAAAAAATCTAATCTGGTTAGAGTTTAAATTCTTAATAATAAAAATAAACAAATGTTATTTAAAAATTACCAAATAATACATAGAATACTGTAGATAATGCTTAACTACAAAACCAAAATAAAATTTAAACTGACAATAATAATAATAATAATAACTAGAATATGACTTCATAGAAAGTAGTTAGCAATTAAGTTAGTTAAGATTCTAATAAAAAAGAATCTTAAAATAATATTTTAAATGAGATACCAAACAAACAAAATAATGCATATTAGACAAATAATATTTAACAACAAAATCCAAACAAATTTTAGATTAATAATAATAGTAACTAGAATATTACTCCATAAAAAGTAGTTACCAATTCAGATGTTAAAGATTCTGATAAAAAAGAATTTTAAAATACTTAACATGGTACTGGTAGTTCTAATTAAAAAAATCAATAAAATATTTAGCAAAATTAATCTAAAGTAATTCATATTTAAAAAAATAATGATTTTAATGAGTAATCAGATAATTCAAATAATAAAAAATCAATAGATATTAATGAATTTGAATAGTAAAAATAACAACAAAATTAAAATAGATAAAATGTAGATTAAAATATCTTGAAGAAATAATTCTTTTCAGTTTAAATACAACAAGTTACCAACATAAAAGAAAAAAATCCTATAACTTACCATATCTAAATTGTAGATAAAAACACAGTGATTAAAGATCTTGATGGTCTTAATATTGACATCGAGCCTTTAGATTTAATAGTACCTGAAGATGACAAAGATGTTGCCTTTATTAATGATACATTAGAAGTTAATTATGATCCTAAAAAAATGCTAAAACATTATGCAAACAGGCTGTAGGATATTTATATTGTTTTCAGAATTATACAAGAAAAGAACGTAATTTATTTTTTTTTAATATTAATTTCATCTATTTATTTATTAATAAGTAAATTGAAGAACTTATTGGATGGACAGCAAGTCCCTTATTTAAAGAAAACTAATTTAATTATGGTATTTTCAAATAGCAGTTGTACTTGCCTCCAGATATTTTCTAATTACCATTAGAAAAGTCTAAATACAAATAGTCATATATGGGTATTTAGTTCAAAATATTTGAAGGAAAATTATGAACATCTTAAAATAAAATTATTAGATTATACTTTGCTAATAGGATTTACTTTTGTTAATATATGAAGTTAGCATAGATATTTGTGTGGTTTTTGTTTATCCTAAATTTATTTTTTTACTTTTGCGAAATTTGATTTATGAAATATTTTTGTTTTACAAGAAATGAGATTGATTTTCATATTGAAGGATTTCAATTTATGGATTTATTATTTCTTTAGATGAAAAGTAAATAGATTATTACTTTATAACTTAACTTACATTTTATATCACGAAATAATTTAGAAATTTTTTTTTCATAAATAAATTTCTTGAAGTTTTGTAATAATATTAGGTAAAAAATTAAATCTGTATAATTTGTAGACTCGCATATAATTTATAAAACAAATTCAATTCAAAGTATAAACAATATATAAAATAATCAACAAAATATTTTTGGAAAAAGTTGTTAGAGCAAAAGTTTAGATTAGTTATTGAAAAATAGAAGAATGCGCAAGGATAAATTGTTAAATTTATTTTATATATTAAACATTTTGTTTAATTATGCTCAATCTTAAGGATAGTTTAGTATTAGCTATTGCTAAAGCTTAGGAATATAAAATTGTTTGATGTGTAGTCCTTCTTCTACTTAATCTGGATAGAATACATGCTATTAATGTACAGATAACTATGCATTAAATGTAAGTTAAACAGAATGTGTTTTAAATTTAGGCTAATGTGCTTAGTTAGATTAAAATAATTAATGTGTTTTATGTAAATGCTCTTATGTGTTATTTGAATATACTGACCCTAATTAAGTAGGAAATATAGTAATGAAGAAATGCGTTTCTGTAACAACACCAGGTGTATCTCATGGTTGTGCAGTCTATCTGATTTAAAATTAATAAATGAATTGTATATAGGCAAATATAAATTATGTCTTAAAAAAAAGTGTATAACCATATGTAGTAGTTCCTCATAATGGAAGTTTTTGTGCAGAAATAGCATCAGATGGAGTGACTTGTGTAAAATGCTAGCCTGGTTACTAAAATATCAAGGGTTAAAACACATGCTTTAAAGGAACAAGCCCTATTTACAATAGTTAAATGGCATACTATGATACAACTTCATAAACTATAAAACCTTTAGATCCAACTTGGTATGCTGATCCTAATGGTGTTATTCCTCCAATTGCAAATTGTCAATTTTATTCACCAATAACAAAGAATGGTAATGTCTTAATCTAATTTGTTGATTATAAATACATAAAGAAATTTTTTAAAATGTTAATAATATTACCTTATTAAATTTATTCATTATTAAGAAAATTTTTTTTACAATTAAAATTTTATTTTTTTTATTTTTATTTTAAAAGGGCCTGGTACATGCGAAAGTTGCTTTGATGGGTATACACCCTCAAAAGATAAATCATAGTGTCTTTTATATAAAGATTCTCTTTGTGCATATGCATAAATTGATTCCAGCAATAAGGTCACTTGTTCTGTTTGCTTTAATCCTTAACTTTACTATGTTGATGGTAAAACTGGTAATTGTGTTATGAGATAAAATTTTAAATCTTAAAATTGTGCTACTCTCGATCCTTATAGTGACGGATGCTTAATTTGTGCAAGCAATTAATATCAACTATTAGATGGAATATGCTTCTTATCAAATGATTAATAATTATTAGCGCATTAATAAAACGCTTGCTTACTCCAATAACAAACAATATGCTAAATTTGTAAAAATAATTATATTTTTGCATTAAAGTATAACTAATGTGTAAATTAAATTAGCAACTGCTTATTAGCAACTGATGAATATAATTGCAGTGTTTGTTTTAATCTTTACCATCTATTTTAAGATTCTAACGGCTTTTAAAAATGCACTATTAATACTACTACTTCTAATTGTATTTATTCAGATGGAAAAACAGATTCCTGCTAATTATGTGCAAATCTTTATTTTTTATAAACAAATACTTAAGGTTTATAATAGTGTAACAAAATAACAAATTATAGTAATTGTTATTCTAATGATGGAAAAACTGACAATTGTACCTTATGTCAAGTTCAATACAATTTAAAAGGTAGCCCTTAATGTGTTTTTGACTCTACAAATTGGTGCAGTAACCTACCATCTAGTAATACATGCAGTAATCCAAATACTTAATCTTATAATTAATGTTGTTATTCCAAGCCAGCCATTCCAAATTGTGCAAATCAATAAGCTGATAATAAATGTATTGAATGCAATATCGATTATTATTTAAATAGCGATTAAACTGCGTGTATTCCTGTTAATCTATTTATTAACTGTGTTCAATAAAATGGTATGATAAATCAATGTAGTTAATGTAACCCGCCTGTTTCTTCAAACTAAAATTGCATTTCTTTAACTATTTCTTAAACTGAATGTAAAATATGTTATTTACCAACATGTAAAACTATTTCATCAGCTGGATTATGCCAAAGTTGTTAATCTGGTTATTATATTGATACCAATGTTTGTAAAAAAATTTAAAACTGTTAAGATTCGGATGGTATAAACAATACTTGTACAAAATGCAATAATCTTTATTATCTCAAAAGTAACATTTGCTACTAAATTACAAATTTTACTAATTGCTAAACTTCAGATTAATAAACAGATATATGTAGTCAATGCAATAATTTATATTATATTAATAGTAACATTTGTACCTAAAATAATATTCCTAATTGTAGCACTTCAAGTGGTAAAACCTAAGACTGTATATAATGCAATCCAAGTTATTTTTATAAAGACAATACTTGCCAAATAACAATACCAAACTGTTTATTTTACTAAAGTAGCTCATTGTGCTCTCAATGTTAAAATATGTACTAATTAGCATCAGATAAAAAAAGTTGCCAAAAAATAACGAATATACCTGCAAATTGCTTTTAAACAGATGGAGTGTATTCTGCTTGCAAATAATGTGTGAATTTATATTTTTAATATAGTAATGCTTGTAAACCAGTTAATTTAAATTAATGTTCTTAATCAGATGGATTATTACAATCCTGCTTGAAATGTGGATAATCATTTTATGAAAAGTAGATTGTCCCTTCAAGTAACTAGCAAAGCTTTTTCCCTAACCCTTACATAACATGCTTACAAAAATCTCAAATAAAAAATTATATAGAGGGCTGTAAAAGATATGTAGATACTTAGACTGTTGAAAGTTGTATACTTTGTGAAGATGCATACTTTCTTACTTTTGATTAAAATAAAAATTAAATCTGTTAACTTAGAACATTTATTATAAGCTAAAATTGCAAAGTATTTAGTAATTCACTTACTAGTAATTAATCTAGTAATAATTAAGATGTATGCGATTAATGTAATAATGGTTACATTCCTTAAGGGAATTCATGCTAAGCAATAGCACCAAATAATTAAGTAGCTAATTGTTCAGTTTATTAAATTAACACTAGCTAATGTCAATAATGTGTCTAGGACAATTCTGGAATATAAAAGTTTTATCTTAATGGAAATTAATGCCAAGATATTTCATCTTTGAATTGTAAAACTTACTAAAATTAAACATGCAAAGAATGTGCTATTAACTATTAATTAATGCAAAATGGTTAATGTGTTTAAATACCTATCATAAATTGTTTGAATTTTGTATAAAATTCATAAGTCTAATGTACATTATGCAGAAATCAATACTATCTGTCAGGAAATAAACTTTCTTGCTTACCTCATGATGTGACCAGTAATCCAAATTGTGCTTAATTTTCCTAAACTGTTTAGAATTAATGTTTATAGTGCCAAAACCTTTATTATTTAAATTCTAATGGAATTTGTGTTGGTGTAACTATTCCTAACTGCCAAAATAATACGTCTAATATGAATACTTGTGATATTTGCATGAATAATTATATCTTAACTGGAAGTAAATAAAATTGTATATAGGATACAACAAATTCATACTGTCTGTAGATCTAACAAGAGAATTTAAATAGCCCTTATTGGTAAATCTTTTTTTACTTTAAAAATTAATTTATATTTTATTTATCAAACAGCATAAAATGTTAGAAAGGATATTCTATGCAACCTAGTCAATTATAGTGCCTAAATAATATAAATATGTCGATAAATTGTGCTTAAGTTGATTCTAATTTAGCATGTACAAAATGTGAAGAAGGCTATTTTTTAAATAGCCTTTAATAATGCTTGAGCTTTTAATCAATTTGCTCTATTGTTGGGTGCGATTAGTATTCATTAACATCTTACTATGATAGTTACTTTTGTTAGTAATGTAGCACCTAATAGTAATATTTTAGTAGAGGAGATGGAAAATGTTAATATAACCCTAATTCGAATGTTCCTAGGGATAAAGGAGATGGAACCTTTTTAGGTGATGGAGAAATTTATAAGATACCAAGTTAAGTTAGTGACTAAAAGTCGTAATAAGCAATAATTTTTATAAATTTATTATAAATTATTGCTATTGCTTTTTTATGAAATTAATTTATCATTTTTTGTAGTAAATTAAATGATTATTTAAAACTTAAAAATTTGACAATCAACATGTTTTTATTTTTCAAAATAATTTATTTTAATTTACTTGTATTAAAATTAAAAATTTTTGTAATACTAAATCTTATAAATTAATTTTATTAAAATAAAAATAAGGAATTTATTGCAATATGCTGATAACTTTTAATTACAGATAATAAATTAAATTTATAAATTATTTAAACAATCCTCCAATTATTATTGAAATAAATAAGTTAAATAAGATTCAATCATTAAAAATTATTTTTTATCAAAAATGTTGAGATTTTTAAATTAAAAATGTAATTACTGTTTATGATAAATGTTTATTTATAAGAAATATCATTTTAAGAAATTTAAAACTATAATTTTAAGTTCTGTTAAATTCCAAAAATAAGTTTAGAAAATAGGATGAAATATATGTTAAAAAAAGAGTTTGGTATTTTCTATGAATTTACCTAATAACTGCATAATCTATAAAATAAGCTATAAAATAGTATTGAGTACAAGACTGCTTATAAAAAACTGATTGCTGAGGATATCTAATATTATACCTAATAATATTGGTATTTATTTATATTATATATTTTTTTTCTTATAATTCTTTCCTAAAAATAAATTTTCTTTAAAAATGTCCAATACAAAAAGTAAATGAGTATGCTCACTTTTTTCTTAATTATTGAGAATTTTTGTCTTAAACTCAATTTTTTATTATTAACCTCTCAATTTAATAAATATTTTAATCTTTAAATAAGTTCAAATTTAAACTAAAATATTTTTTTACTAATTTTAATAAGAAAAGTTAAAAATCTTTAACTTAGAAAAATATATTTTTTATTGAAAAATAAAATTTTAGATTCTAAAAAAAAATTAAAATTAAAGATAAGTAATATGATCAAAATAAATAAGCTTAGAAAAGTATTAAGTTGAATAATCTTAATCCAAGAGTTACTAATTTACAAATAATGTATATATATATATACTAATTATACTTTATATTAATTGGTAGTAGTAGAAAATTCTTAGTTAAGATTATTTTTATATAAGTTAATAAATTGGTTATTTATTTATAGGGTATATAAATGGTTTAATTCTTTTATCAAATCTGGTTGTTAATATTATTTATATTAGTTATAATTGTAAGTAAAAGATTATCATTTAATTAATATTTTATATTATCTTAAATATAAGATCAATGAGTGAGTGAGTAGCAGGTAGTTGTTAACTTTATCTATAGATTAAAGTAAGGTTGATCCGATTTTAAAGCAATATAGAGTATTTAGTTTACATAAGTATCTTTCTGTCCTAACGCTTGAAGAGTAAGAAAAGTCTGGAGAAGTAGCTTTTAAACAAATAGAACTTTTCTTTTCTCTAAGCTTTAGGAAGAAGAGAGAAAGACCTAAAAGATCGAGTTTTAGTAATAAGTCGTGATTTATCTACAATAAATTTATATAATTATATAGGTATTTATTTAATTATTTATAGTTTGGTAGTATTTATGAAAGGCAGGGAGAAGGATAGATGAGTCATTGGTTAGTATATTTATATAGGATAGCACATGAGCACTATTAATTTTATATGTTAGTTAATTATTATGTTATGGAATGTTTTTTTATTTTATTAATTAATATTTTCTCTGCCTTCCTTAACAGCATCGAATCACCTCTTCGTGCATATCATGAGTTCTTGCCTATGAAAATTCATAGAGATTACTCTGCAGTAGATGTGTAGGAAATTTCACTAAATTTTCTTGATTTAAATTGCTATTCTTTAATCATTTGTTCTTCGAAGCTGGCAAGGAAACCAGGAGGAAATGCTATGTCTAGATCTGGGAGTACTTGATTACTCATCTTTGCTTCCCATACTTTTTTCTATTTCAATATTATGATGGAGATGATATTTAACTTTACTAATGTAATTGGGATTGTTAAATTTGGTTTACGGCTAGCTGTTCTCTTTCAGTTTTACTTCCACCATTGTGCTTTAACTTAATGTGGAGATTCATTGAAATATCAGAACCGTAGCTTTTTGAGCAGTTTTCATATGGGCACTATTTTAAATTAAACATTAATCAAAAATTGTTTTGTTTTTTATTACAAATTATTTTTATTAATTAGCTTTAAAACAAAAAATTAACTTATAAATTACTTTAAAATATTTATTAAAAATATTAAAATTTATTTTTTAAATATTTTTAGCACTGATTATAAGCAATTAAAATGAAAAATTGAAACTGTTTTTATTTATTAGATAGAGAAGCGATTCTAATTTTTTGTAAGCAAGACAAATTTTTCTATTGAGTATTTTTCAATTTTATAATTTTGAGTAATTAATTTATAATCAATCGATTCAAAAAATTTAAATATTCTTATATTATTTTTGAATAATCCACAACTTAAAAGGAAAAACTAATTTATTTAAATTAAACAAATTCAAAATATTGCTTGTGAAATTCTAAAAAATATAAATTAATAATTAGATCAATTTACTAATTTCATAAAATTGAATTGAATTGAATTGTAAAAATTTATTTTAAATTATTCAAATCAAATTACTATTTAATTAATGTAGGATTGATTGATTATCATTTTGATCTAATTTTTTTTTTGGTGATAAATAATTTGAAAATTATAGTAGCTCCTTTTAAAATGAAATTGTGTAGTAAAATATTCAAATAAATTAATTCTAAAGTTATATTGGCTATAAATTTAGATATTTGTTAATTAATTTGTTTGGTAAATAATAAATTTTTTTTATTTTAAAGCTATTTGAAATAGATTATTTTGGGTAAATAAATAATAAAAATAAATTATACTCTGAATTCTTTGTTAATTTCTTGTGCGCATCTTCTATTTTTTTTCTTTTGCTCCTTAGGAGACTCTTATCTTGATTTGAGCTTGTCATTCACGAGTTTCTATATAAATTTAAAGATGAGTTAATCAAAACCAACTTATTAAAATCAAAATTATACAATTTAGTTAAAAAGATTTAAATAATTAATGGATAATATGTAATAATATTTAATCAAATGACTCCGCGAAACTCTGCCAAAAAATCAAAAAATAATATATTAAGATAATTAAAAGTAAAAATTAATTAATAATGGATGTATTTGATTTTATTATAATTATTCTTTGTTATTTTTTTCAAATGAAATTGGATTGTTTATTCAGATTACAAGGTCGTTTTTCCTTCTAAAAATTTAGGGAGAAAAGGATTGAAAATGATAAAATAAGCAACAGAGCATATATGAGTTTTTACTTTTTCATAAAACTCGCTCTTAGAATCATATTTTTAGATTAATTTTAAGGGACATAGGAGACAAGGTTTATCTTTATGAAAAAAAATCGATGGTAAAAAGAAATTACCTCAAGCTCGTCGACTTTGCTTTTAAGCTCTTCTTTGTCTTGTATAAATTCGTCAATTGTTTATATGAGGAAATCGTGTTAGTTTGATATTTCTTCAAGTATTTTTTTCTGGTTTCTCTTTTACTCTTCTGCTGCTTTCTCTATCAAAATTTAGAAAAATAATGAATTAAGAATAATATTTGTAATTGATTAGAATATATCTGATGAAAATTTTCAAAGAAATTTCTTTGTTATTTAAACATTCATTTTTCAGTGGGTCAATCGAACTGCTTTTCCCGCTCTCGATACCTCTCATTGAGTCAATTAAAATTAATTATAAAATGATCTCTTGCTATGATCAGCAAGCGGTATGAGGAAGATGTTATTTATGACTTTTATAATTTTAAATAATGATGAAGTCTTTTTACCAAGATTGTAAATTAGGTTATCAATAGGTAGTTCTTATGCAAAGGTTGATTTGTAAGGATTTGGATCCACTATATAATTGGTAGAAGAGTTAGATACTTAAGAAGAAGTGGAAGAATATAATCCTTCATTGTTCAGAGAATCCATTTTAACATTTGGCTTAAGTATACTAGGCACTTGTATTTAATTGTTATTAATCTTCTACTTTAGCAATTAACTTTACTTGGCAATCATAATCGCATCGCCAAGATTCTTAAGGTTGAGAAGGAAACTTAGAGAATCCATTATTGAAAATTATTTGGAAGAAAACAGTTGACTTTATAAAATAGATTTTATTTGTTGCTCTGTATATATGCAAGTATATCTATCAATTAAGAATTTAAGGAGAGAGAGTTAATGTACCTCTTTTTAGTTTTTGTATTTGTTTTATGTTTTTGTTTTTTTTGTTAGTTTGTTTGTTTGTTTTTGATTATTTGATTTTTAGTAATTTAATTTTTGTTTGATTTTTGACTGATATTTCAGAAAAAAGAATTTTGGTTATGGAGCTAATTGGTGCGAGCAAACATATACTTTCTTTCATTATTTTTATATGTATATTTTTTGCTACTATCAAACATAAAATCAATCATTATAATATTTTTTTTATAAGCAAAACAACAAAATCATGTATGAATAAAGCAGGGCATATAATATAAAAACACAAAAGCAAGCAATTAAAAGCAAACTGTTGATAGAAGTAAAAATAGAAGAATCTATCTTTATAAGATAATTAAATAAATCAATCAATAGATTAATTAATCTATAGGTGGGGAAGAAATGAAATGTAAAATTTGCTTTATATCAAATGAAATTCTTTATATTCAAAAATAGAAGATGAATACATGAAATTAATTATTCATTCATTCATTCATACATACATACATACATACTTATTTAGTTTAGATTTCAAATAACAAACAAAAAAATTCATCTTTTAAAGAATCAGAAAATAACACTCTATTTTTTTTGAAATATTGCAATTAAAAAAAGCAAATATATTTTTTTTTTATGAAGTAGTAATTTTAAGTCATAGCCATATTTTTATCTATATTATAATTCATTTCCTATCATCTTATTATGCCCAATAGCAGTTTCAACTTACTGTCTATATGAATAAAATTTCTAATTAAATGAGTTAAATTACTGATTTATGTTTTTATTAATTAATTTTTTACATATTATTTGCTATTCTTATTTACATTCGATCTATAAGAAAATTGATGATCTCATCCAATCAATATATATATATGTAAATATACTTTTTAGATCTAGTTCATAAAATATTAACACTAAATTTTCTCTCATTCTGTCTGAAATTTTATTTTCCTTTTATTTTATGTGATATTCATTCGTATTTAATTTGATAATTGCAAATTCTCACATTCATATTTTCTTTTCATTATTTGTTCTCTTTTGAATAAGATAATATAAAAAATAAATAATTTTTACTTTAAAGCATTAGCTATCTCATCATTGAATAATGACCGACAAGATTTGTCAAAAAACTGAACTTAAAAAATAGTATTTAAATTCGTAATTAGAAATTTGTATAAAAAATATATGAAGTATCATGAATTTGAAAATTAAATAACAATTTGTAAGTGAATATTATCAAATTTATAAAAAGTAACTCATATATATATTTTGAATTATGAATTAGAATAGAAAAGCCTAAATTATAAATTTAATCATTAGTAAAAGTTTATATAAAAATTTCTCTTTTAAATGCATTAATTATTTCAGCGATCTCTCTTCTATTTCCTTCCATATTATTGATTTATTTATTATTGAATATTTTAGTACATATAAATAATTTTTAGCTTGTCTCATATTAATTTTGTTAGAAGTGATAGAGATTCAATTATTTATTAGTTAGTATTTTATTAAAAATAAAATAAAGCTGTTTTACTTTTTAGAAAATAGACAAATGTTATCAGCTTGATTGGCTGTCTTACGTTAATCAAAAGTATGTAAAGCGTAACTTATTTTTCTATTTAAAAGTATACATGAATACATTTACTTTATTTCATTTTAAAATAATTATTTCAATTTATTCCTTTTTAAAAATATGAAGTTTTATAAAATAGATCGAATTAATTTAATAAATTCTGCTGCAAATAGCAATTATGACAGCTTTTTAATCTTTTTTTTTACTAGTAATGATTTATTATTTTGAGATTCAAAAAAAATTTAGATGTTGATTTGATAAAGTAAGTTTTTATAAAATTATAGAAATCTTAATTTTCTGAGTAAAATTAAATGAGCAGCTAATTAATTTCAAAATTTTGAGATTTCTACCAAATTTTATAATAAATAAACTTTTTTGATATAAAAAATCATTTATTTTTTAAAAGATACAAAATAAATTGCAAACGTTTAACTGAATATTTCTTGTTAAACTTAAATTAAATCACTAAAAATTATATTTTTTTGTCTTACATTTAATTTTTTGACTCAAATAATATATATTTGTTGATTACATGCTTTTAAAATAAATTAAATTATTTAAAATCTAATTTAAAAATTAGACTTTAGCTAGAATATTTCCCCTATTCATTATTTTATTATCAATACTGCCTGAGATGAACATGCTAAATACTATCCTTTACTTCAAATACTTACTTTTAGTGCTTCAGTAACATTTTATTTCTTTTTACTAGCTCTATATAATCTTCTCGTAGTTTTTAATGTAAATCTATAAGCCTGGCAGTCCCATTTTCTATTTTTTTAATTTCTTTTTTATTTATTTTAAATTACTTTTGTATGGCTTTAACATCTTTCTTAAGAATAATATATTCTTTTTTTGTATCTTTCAGTTTTATACTAAATTATGTTTATATTTTAAGATGATTTTTCATTTAATCATCTTCTTCATCGTCGTCTTCTTCCTCATCATCGTCATCATCATCCTCTGAACTCAACTCTTCCTCTTCGTCTTAGTATTCACCAGGTTCTTTATTCATATTTTTTTCTTAACCTTTATCATTATTGTCAGTAAACATGTAATTCCATTACCAAAATTAAAAATATTTTGCTCTATCATTCTATCTCTCTAAAACTTCTTAATCATCTTCATCATCTGATTCTTCATCATTTTCAGTTTTTTTATTAAAACCTTCTTTTATGTCCATTCTTTCAAATTTATAAATATATTCATCAAGACACATCTCTACATCATCTAATGGAAAAAATTTCATAGAATACTATCTTCTTTTATACTCTCCTTTCAAACTTTTACTGTAAATCTTTTTCGTTACTGAATCAAAATAGCTTTTTATAGTTATTTGCACATACAAAAAAAGCAATTTTAATTTTTGCATAATGCCTAATTTAACTTCTGTTAATGGTTAGCCATTTGAAGGAACTGGCTTTATAATTTATTCATTTATCTACCTTATTGCTGTTTATTACATTTTTGAAGTTTTTTTTTTCTTGTGACTTTTTCTAATTCCCTACTTGTCATCATGAGTTTTAGAATGCTTTTTTTCTTAATTTTAAATATCTTTATCATCATTTTCATTTCTATTAATATCAATGTTTTTGCTTTCATTTTCAATCACCTAATCAGAATTTTATAGTAGCATATTTATTTAATTTAAAAATCATTTACTAGTTTAAAAATTTTTATTTTCTCTCTTAGAAAACTTTAGCTTTTTAGAATTATATTTTATAATAGTTTGTTTATTTGGATATTAATCTTACAAAAATAAATAACTTTTTAATTTAAAAATTTTAGAATTCCTTTGAAATCAATTGATTTTCATTAATTAAAAAATAACAATTTAAATTATTTATCTCAATAAATAGAATTATTTATTATGGAAATGTAAATTAAATTTTTTTACTGTTTCAAACATTTTTTATTCAAAAAAAAATGATTTTAATTTATTATCATTAAAAATATTATTTTTTTTCTTAAAAATAAACGAAATAAATCTCATAGAACTTTTCTTGAAAGCTTAAAGATTTTTTAAAAAATTTTAAAAGCACTTAAGCTTTTCAGACAAATAAGTTAATTAGTTAGTAAGGAACAAAAAGATACTGCAATTAAATATACCTCTAATTAATGTCATAAGATAAATTTGTTTAATTTATTTATAAAATAGAATTGGTTGGTTATTTTGTTGTATAAATAAATAGAATATTAATGGGAATTCTAAAAACCTATATACTGCAGACAAGTAATTTTATCCATAGCTTATTAACAAAATCAGAAAGTCTCTTCAATATTTACAATCAATTTAATGCTCGCTTTAGCGTTATCTATGTTTTATCTTTATTAATTTTTAAAAAATTGCTTGAGAGCGATATATAAGGTAAAGAGAATTATATTTTTTAATTATTTTTCTTTTATCCCTAATTCATGTCAATCTTTGAGATTCATAAACTACCAATTTGGATCTTAGTCGAGCTCATCTAGTTTAATGCCATCTCCGAATCCTATATAGCCTAAGTTAGTAAAAGATCTATCTATGAGATTTTAATCGATTTGAGGAGTGTATTTTCCAAAGAATTTATCATCCTAAAATTCGCTTTTATCATCGCTATCTATGCTAATATCGTTTTCTGATAGGTCACCGTCAAAATTATCAGAATCTTCTGCTTCATGTGACTACAAATTTAAATCTTCTTACTGAAGCAATTTCTTTTTATCTTAATATCTTATAAATTCTTAATCAGTATATTTAAATAAATAATTGGGTTTTGTATGAATCCATTTTGTTTGCAAGCATTCATGAGCACTTGCTCTGTCTAAAGGATTAGTTTTTAACATTACCTGCATAAATTCATCAAATAATTTGGCTTCTTCTTCTTTAAAGTGATATCTAAACAATTTTATTTTTTGATATTTATTACATTTTTATCACAATTACTCAAATTTATATTTTAATTACTTTTCAATTAACACGTTCAAAAGAGGCCAATAATGAAGTGAAGGAATTCTTCTAAGATTGCCTTACTTATCAAAATATTTTTTTGATTTAAAACCAGAAAGAGCAAATTTCTTAGTAAATTTATTGCAGAGTTCTTAAATCTTTTAAAAAAAAACTTAAATAAGCTAATTTAATGTCTAAAAATATTTACTTGTGCAATATGATCATCATTTTTACTAAAATTTGGACCTTTACGTGGCTCAAAAAGAAAATCTCCTGTTAGCATTTCAAATATCATACAAGCAAAAGACCACACATCAGCTGTAGTGTCATAATGGACTCCAATAATTGTCTGATATTTATGATAAATAAATTTATTTAAAATAAAAATTCTGTTGATTTGAGTAAATTTAATATACTTCAGGAGATCTGTATTATCTAGTTTAAATTTCTGTGGCGAAATGATGATGTGTCCAGCATGCATTACCTAAATCAGCTATTTTTACCCTTACATTAGTTTAGAGTCTGTCACCTCTACCATTCCAGCTTTAATTACATTTTTGTCAATTCAATTTTTTTAAAAATATATGAATTTTACTTGTCAAATTTGTAGCGAATCTCTTCAGGAATATCTTCTTCCTTAACTTCTTCTTCTATTTATTGCTTTTAACCTTCAGCTTGCTTATCTGTGTACATATAAAAAAATATAAATATAAATAGCTTTAAAGTAACACTACTTACCATTTAAATTATTTTGTTGTTTATTGCTATCTTGATCATTTGTCTATTTATTCTTTTCTTCTTTTTCTCTTTGTTTCTTTCTTTTATGAGCAGCTTTTCTTCTTTAATTCTTTTTCTACTTTTTAGTTAAATTTTTTTTGTCTCCTTAGTTATTCTGATTAGAGGCAGCTGTGGATGTTGCACCTTCTTCTTATTCGTCATCATTGTCATTATCATTATCATCCTCATCTTCATTTTACTGATCCTATTCTTATTTTGATGCTAAGTTATTTTTATCATTCTATTCTTATTTTTAAGGATTTGGATTTTAAGCTGACTAATTCTAGGAATCCGTTTTCTTTAAGTTAAAAAGAATAGGTTTAGATATCAATTTAGTTTTAATTGTATTGATTTTACTTATTGCCCATTACAATTGCTATGATTTTCTTTTTATGAATGACCATTTTGCTTTTACTCTTCTTATGGATCTAGGATAGGTACTTCATCTATCTTAATTCCATGTGCTTTCTGATAAAATTTAATTCTTTCTTAAAACTTTTTTGAATTTTCTAATTGCCCTTTCTCCACTATTTATCTCTAACAATTTAAATTATTGTTTATTATTTTACTAAGTTAAATAATTTTTTACAATCTCTTCTTAAGTGAGACAAAGTAGCACATTTTCTGGCTTTAAATCAGTGTGTATAACTCCACAATATCTATGAAGAAAATCAAGACCAATTAACACTTATTTAGCTATAATTCTAGCTAAGTGCATTGGAATACCTTTATAATTATATCTTTTAATGATTTCTAAAAGATTAACACCAAGGATTTCGAAAACCATGCAGAAGTGATTACCATAAGGACCTCTGAATACAAAAGAATTAAGCAGTTAAACTACTTAGCAATCATCCCTTGTAAACGTCTTTTTCTGCTTATCCTTAAATATAAATAAAGCAAATCAATTTTAGTTAATGTAATGTCTTAAAAATTCATCTTAAAATAACTTTTTTTCACTAAAAATCTAAATTTTCAATCAGTTTTTAACCTAATTTTAAGCAAGTTTCATGATTTTAATGAAATTAGCAACATTTGTTTTTCACATTTAAAGGTTTATTTAATTATTTAGTAATTTTTAATTTCAAATTGTAAATAATTTGCTTTTTTTATTTTTTTGTTATTAATGCAGTTGCTGCTTATTTGTAAAAACGCTTGCTTATAGCTCTATCTGAATTTTCATTTTATTTTGCTGATCGAGTTTACTTTATAAAAATATTTTTGTTTTAAAAGATATAAATGGATTACATCTTTGTAATATTCTTTTAGCTGATGAATCCATTGAGGGTTACTGGCTTATTTTGCAACTTTTTGAAGAATTTCAACTTCATCATATGCAGCTTCAAGATAGTGTGGAGCACTCTTTTGGATCTTTAGAGCAACATAGGTATCATATTTAAAATCCTTAGATAGCCAAACGGTGGAGAAATGACCCCATCCTAATTTTTGGATGATCACATAACGCTTGTTAATAACTTCACCTATATGCACTGGATGATATCTAATTTGATATAAATAATTGTGCTTTAATTACTTTTTGAAAATAACAATCGTTTAATAAATGATAAATGTATCTAAAATATTCATTTTTTACCCTCCAATTTTATAATCTTCAATGCCTTCATCTTCGCTGTCATTTTCTTCATCTATATTGTAAACTTATCTATTTTATTTGTTTAATTTTTTAAAAAGTTGGTTTTAATTATTTCATAATAAATACTTATCAGATTTTGTAGTCAGTCCTTCCATTTCAGGAACCCCTAAAAAATCATTATTTTCAAACTAGATAGGAGGAGGTTTCTAGGGATTCTCCTTTGGAAATAATTAGAATAAAAAATTATTAATTTGAGTTCAAAAAATGGTAAATAAAAAGAGAAAATTTTATTTTTGGATATATCTATTTGGCATTTTTTAAATTACATGTTGTTCTTAATGGTTTTATTAATGAGGTTTATCATTAACCAATGCCTCATCTTCGGCAAATTTTTTAGCTAAATTTGGTTTCATTAATACTTTAAAGTTGCAAATCTTGCTTATAATTGATATAAAAGTGAGTTTTAATGTAGCCTAAGTCTAAAGTACACGCTAAAATTGTATTATTAATCTATATTATTTTTTCTCTAACACAATGCTTTCTTTTGTTTTTGCTTTCAGCTTTACAAAATTTTATTATTATTAAACAGGATTTTATTTTTTCAAGATATTTTTAAAAATATATTTCATGAAGAAAAGCAAGCCACACTCATCAGATATTATTTAATTTAAATTAAAACAGTTTGATTGATTTAGAGAGTTTTCAAATATTGTTTATTCATTTATTTAACATTTTTTGATTATTTATAAAGTTAAATACTTTTTCAAACCTATTATGCAGTTAATAAAGCTAAGCAATTTTTAAAATTTAATTTTTATAAAATATTTCATCTTCTTAATATTAATAAATAGATAAATAAGTGAGTACAAATATTACTATAAAAAGTACAACAATATCTTTTTTTTAATTTATTTTTTATTTTTATTTTATAAACTAATTTAAAGTTTTTTGAATTAGAAATGTTTTAAAAAGCTTTTTTGGATATAAATCTGCTTAAAGAAAGAAATTTTTTTTTTTAAATTTATTTCATCATATTTTAATCTCTAAAAATATAATTTATAATTTTATTTATATTGTAGATTATATTACTATTTTTCAGCATAGATAATATGTAACATAAATTTATAAATACTGAATACACCATTACTATGTTTCCAATTTTTTAATATTACCATCTTGTAAGATTTTAATTCTTCAATTATGTTTATGATTTTATAATTTTATTTATATTTTATTGTTAAATGTAAATCAGTTAAAGAGAAATTGAATTTAAAAAGATCAGTAAGATATTAAATGATTTTAACATAGATTTATTCATAAATAAATTAACTAAAAAGTTATAGCAATAAAATTATAAAATTTTAATTTACAATATTTATTTTTAGTATTTATCAAAAACATTTGATTTTTACCAAAAAAAAAATAAAGTTACTCAGCAGATTTACGTACTTAAATTGAATATCTTTAGATCATTTATTTTTTTTACTTTTAGATTAAAAATCAATGCGAATTATTGAAAAATAATATTTGGTTATTAATTAATAAGAAAATTAATATTAAAATTCTTAATAAATTTATTAATCGTTAAACATAAATTAATTTCAACTAAAAATTAGAAAAAATATGGAATAATAATAAATAAGCAGCAATGATATCTAGCAAATTATAAATTACTTGAAATCAAATTTATGTGATTTTATTTTCAATTAATTGGGTCCTGACTAAAATAGTATAGTAAATTTACAAAGTTAGCTAATAGTAAAAATGCCTTTTATAAATGCTATCAATTAATGATATTTATTAAACTATTAGGAATAGAGATTATTAAATTTCAGGGAAGGCTAAAAGCAGCTGCTTAACACATTTATTAAAAAATATATCGCTCTTACAAATTGTTATACTATATCTAGGAGTCGATTCAAATAGATATTATTTTTAAATGGCAGCAGCAATCAAAACAATTTAGGTTTCGATCTACTTAAATTTGAGTAAAAAATTATATAGTTTCTTTTAAAATTTAATATTAATAGTTTATTGTTTATTTATGCTTACATTTAAATTAAATAGTCCTTAGTTAAAGCAAATTATATCCAAAATACCAAATAAGTATGGATAAATTGATAGAGAAGTTTTAGATAAGATTGATTATTATCAAACAGAATATAGTAAATAAAATCTAATGGCATTTGAAGATGATATTTAATAATCCAATTAGCAAAAGTTTAAAAAAAATATTTTTAAAAGTTAATAAGAAGATGATATGCATTAAAAACTGAATAGAAGTAGCTCTTTTATAGATTATAGAAACTCAAATAGCTTTTAAAAAGATTTCAAAAACTATGTTAAAAGTAGAAGCAAGAAAAATTCTTCTGTTTTCGAAGATTAAATATATTAAAAAGATAAAACTCCTTCCAATCAGCAGTAAAGTTAAAGATATACTCGCTCTTATAGTCAAATCAATTTACAACGCAAGAAATAAAATTCAAGTATATAACAATCGGTAATTGATTTAATTTTTAAGAATAAATTGATTTAATTTATCAAAAAAATAAATTCCAAACCAAATTTATTTTATACTAATTCAATATTTATTTTAAAAATAAAAATCTATCAAATAAATAATAAAATTTAAAGCAATCAAATCTATAAAAATTTAATAAATAATTTACTTTAGAAATTTCAAAAAAAATTCGTTGAAAAATGTATTTTATTTAAAATTATTATAAAAATTTTTGTTTAATAAATTAGGAAGAAAGTGGAAGTTAATTTAAGCATAAATTTAGCTTAATTAGTGGGGATGATTAATAAAAAAGCCCTTATTTAAAAAAACATGGTAAGTAGAATGAAGATATACAAAATCACAATATTCGCAATAACTTAAAATAAAACCATCTTCTTGAAGTTAAAACTCCTTATTTAAATCCTAAAAATAATTCATAATAAAACGATGAAAATGAAATAGTTAATTAATTACTTAGTGATTCTAGTTTTGATTTGAATGCTTAAAAAATTTTAACAGAATCTAGCTCGTAAAATCATAAGTATTTTATTTCAAAAAAAAATTAGGAAAACTAAACCAACCCATAAATGGCTCTAAGCAAAAGCAAATCTTAAAATTTATTGAATGATAATAAATAAGTAAGATTATAACAGGATAATCCAAATAAGAAAATTTACTAAAAAAATAATTTGATTAGCGAAAATGACTATGATTCATAAGAAGATATTTTAAGAAGTGTCTAAATAAGCTATAATAATTATGCAAAATATAAGGGAGATCCTTAATTATAAAAAATAAACTTGTAATCATCACCTTTAAAAGAGAGAAAATCACTTTATAATGAGAAAAAATCTAATTAGTTATCATAAAAAAACACAGAGAATTCAAATCTATAAAAATAAGCCATTAAATAAAGTTAAATAACTCCTATAGATACTTCAATTAAACAGTAAAATTTTTAAAACTAAAAATTAATTTTAAAATTATATTATTAAAGTTAAATAATTTAGCCATAAACCTATAGATATCTTGCATAAAGCAGATCTAAAGAAAAGTTAACGAAAAGTAATACACAAAACAGATATATTGATGATGATGAGCTTTATACAGATTCATCTCCAATTTACATAGTTAATTAAAATTATGAAAAAAGATAAAATTTGTAACCCTATTTCAATGAAATAATCATGACTCATTCTAGAAGACAAAATAGTACTGGTAAAAACTATGAAATATAAGTTAAGTATAGAGTTAAAAAAGATTTTATAGATTAGTGTTAATAGTAAAATGTACCCATAAAAGAAGCTTTGTAAAGAAGAATCGATTATATTTAAAAAGATGGAAGTTTAGCAGTATTTGAGAAGCCTACAGACGAAACCTGTATTTAATCTTTCAAGCATACGTAACTTAATAAAAGTTTGTCACCAAAGAAAAAGTAAGATCTAGAAAATATTTTATAAAATATAGAAAATTATGAAGAGTCCAAGAGATCATCAATAAATAATAATACATATAATAATTTTAACAAAATTGATAATAGATCTCAATATAATTTTGAAAAAAACCTCACTTTATCTCCTTTACCTGATAAAAATCTTTAGGCTCAAACAATCCAAATGAATGACTTTTTTACTATTAATTAATGTCTAAGTAACTAAGATTTAACTGAAAATAAATCATTTAGCTAATAAAGCAGTGTAACCAATAGAAGCAGTGCTTTAAATTAAATCGATAAAAATTGTTTAAGTGAGCCATAAATTGATACAAATAAAAGTAGTCCAGAACCTAAAAAGAAATCTTCTCACAAATATTTTTAAAAACATTAATCTAGGAAGAATTAGTCTTCTTCGTCTCTAAATATTCCTACTGATTTAAACATCACACAATCTCCTTAATAATCTGCCTTTGATAAATCTATTAAAAAGCTTAGCATATAAAGTAAAAGCTAATTAAATTAATATGATAAGTAAATAAAAATACAATCTTAAGAGCAGTTAATTGAAGAATTATTTTAAAAAGAAGATTTTATTGGATTAAGTGCATAAAATTCAGAAAGAAAATAACATTAAATACCCCAAATTTAAATTACAGATAATTCTTAGAATTCATTTAGAAATCCGATTTTCTATAAGCCAAGTGAGTTTTATATAAAATAATTAAATTAGTTGAAATGATTAGGTTTTAGAAGTAAATAATAAAGTAAAAATGCAAAAGTTGTATAAAATATAATTATTATATGTAAATTTATAAAAAAATAACAATTTGATTTTAAAATTTATTAAATTATTATATATTTATTATATTTTATATACGTAATAAATCATTTTTTAAAACATTTTAATAAAAAAAATTTCAATTAATTTTTGAAATTCTTAATGAAAAATTTTTAAGATTTCCATTAAAAAATAAATGAATGATATAAATTATCAAGCTTCGTAGTATATTTAAATTGAATAAATATTTATATATAAATCAATTGATAGTTTTTAACAAAACTTAAATGATAAAAATTAATATTTTAAAAATAATTTACAAAATAAATAATTTTTTTAAACGAAAAACATTTTGATTAAATAAAGATAATTAATTAATTTATTTATTCATTAATTGATTAATTACTTCTTAATTTAAATTATTTAATAATTAGCTAAAATCATGCTGGCAATAGATATATATATCTAAATAAATATATTATATCAAAGTTATTGTATATTTTCTTAAATACTTCTAACATCGGTTTTACATTTTTCTAACTCAATATCTAAATGCAAAATTTTGTAGAAATTTTGAATTACCTAATATATTTGGTAATTATAAAATTTAAATATTTAATTTAAAGTAAATTACTTGATTATTAGTAATATTTTTCATATTTTCTTGCATCATTTAATCTATTTCGTCTTGATCTTCGTCTGTTAATTCTTTTTCACACTTTTATAAATAAATATAATTAAATATAATCTAATATTTGATTGAAATTCTTACATTTAATTTATCTTTAAAGAACTGCAAAATCACATTAAACTTTTATTCACCAAGAACTTTATGGCATTCTGAAACTTTTATATCTAAAAGAGTCTAAAGTTCATTTTGTCTTTTTAGTCTTGCTTAAAGCTTTTACTAAATTTTCTGCTTAATATCTCTTTTATTTTATGAGGAAACATCTGTTGAAGTAGATTATTCGTAAGATTATTCTTCATATTCATCCTATTCATACTTGTTTTTACTATATTACTCTGCAGCTTACTATTCATATTCGTTTTCTTAGTCATCTTCATACTCATCATCTTCCTCATCTTTTTACCAATCATTTTAATCTGGAATAGATTAAATATCTTAATCGTCATCTTAGTTATTTTCACTTTAATCTTAGTCATCCTCATCATCTTCTTCTTAATAATATTAATCATCTTCTTCCTCCTTTTATTCTTCTTCTTCTTCCTCATCATAATCTTAATTATTATCATCTTCTTCATCAGCTCCACCCATATCATCAGGTAAATCCAACTAGCCACGATTAATAGTTTGGCTTTTAAAATATTCATCTCCAAGCTTATTATCATCTTCTTCTTCTTCAGAGCATTATTATTATTGTTCACTATTATCTAATTAAATTTTATTATTCCAATCTTTTAATTCTTTAGCTTTAGGGACAGGAATAAATTCGAATTATGTGTTTTCCAAATTTTATTTTTTATCTGATTTTTTAATATTTTATTTACTCTTTTTATCATCGTCTGAAGAGGAACAAAACTCCTTATCAATAAAGCTATCATTTACAATTTATTAGATATTTTATTTATTTTGTTTTTGTAACTCTTTTTCATATTTTTCCGTAATTTCTTTATCCACAAAAGGTTTATTATAGTGCAGCTTTTCTTTTAACTAACCTGTGTGAGGTCTATTTAAATCTTAATTTAAAACAGCATTTTACATATCCTTATCTTCTTATGTTTATTTTTGAAGACTGCTAGCGCTCTGTACGCTAATATGCTTATTAGGACTATCTTCAAAAGAACTATCAAAGCTTTCAACTGATGGTAATTTTCCTTATTCTGGTCTATTAAGTCTCTTTTGCTCAACGATTCTTTAGTCATTTTATGATTTTGATGTCTAGTTAGACATAACTGATCCTCTTTGAGAAGAAATTTTAGAGGTATTTTCTTCAAATCCTGAGTTTGCAATATTTCTAAGATCATTTACAGTTGGCTTGTATGGTTGTGCTGATTTAGGTGCATTTCTTTACTTGTGGACATTATCAGGTAAGTTATAAACTTCTTGTCTGTCTTAATCTTATTCATAACCTTTTAATTAATTAATTACTAAATTAGTATTTGATTTTTAGCAAAATTTTATTGTTTTATACTGAAATCTGAAGGTCTTCCATCCTTTGATTGTCTGACATCCTATTTAAAAATAATTATTTTTTTTTAAATTGTTCTTTCATAGTATATCTTACTTTATACCCATAGCTTAAAGGGTTTTTGGCAATATTTCCAAGACCAGTAGGAGCTCCTTTTCTAATTCTTTAAATATTCTTTCTATCGTCTTCTTTTGGTTTGATAGACTCTTTTCTTTCAGAAATGATTTCTTTTTTCTTTTCAACTTATTGCTATTTAATTTAAAATAGCATATAAAAAAATTATTTATTTTTACAATTTTAAAATACATACTTTTTGGTAACCAAATTGAGAAGGAAGCTGTTGTTGAACTTATTATACCTATTTATTGAAATTGTTAGGCATTTAATTTCCAAACAGCTACTTTTTGCTATCTGATTGCTTTGGTGAAGTTCTTTCAACCTTACTTACTTGCTACTATTAAGAAACTTGATTTACTCTAGGATCAAATCCATTTTATCTAATTTTAAATTCGTTTTTGATTTAGTCTTCCTTTTCTTTTACTAATTATTATTGCTGAGACAAAGCTGCTGCAGCTGCCTTTTCCTATTTCTACTTTTCGAGTTCTTTTTTTTTTCTTAACTCTTCTTCCTCTTTTTTCTTTTCAGCCTCTTTTTTCTTTTTTTCTAATAATTTTCTTTCTTCATCTTTTTTCATTTACTCTTCTCTCTTTTTTTACATCTAGAGAACTTACTCTGTATTTTTTTATCTTTCTAGTTCTTATTTTTGTAACAGTTTGAATTATTCCTCCTTTTTATATAATTCTTAGATTCTGTCTTTATACTTCTTATCATTGTTTTATATTTGTTATAAATTCTATTAAATTAGTTTTTGTTCTACTTTTTTATTTAAATCCCTTTCATCTTATTGCATTTTTTTTATTAAATCATCTTTGGCTTTTTATTATGCAGCAGCTTAAACATTATGAGAGGAAGGGCTGTGGCTTATTGGTTTATTTTGATTATTTGGATTGAGGAGAGCATTATTTTTTTCTCTTTATTTATCTATAAGATCTAAAAATAAAATTAAACATTATATAATAGCTTAATGAGAACATAAAAAGTAATCAAAATTTTTATTTCTTACTTTTATTTGATGAAGGAGTTGAAGGTACTGTAGTAGGCACGCTTACTGATCCTTCTTTTTTCTATTAATAATTTAATTCTTTTTATTTCACTTTTGTGTAGTCTAGCTCAATCCCTAATTAGCTTGCTTTTCCTAATACAACTGGTTTAATTTTTATAATACAGATATATAATTTATGCTTTTAACAAATAAAATGGAATAATTACTTTAAGTTTACAAAATATCTCTTGCGTTTGGTCTTTTCTTATAATCTTTACATAAACACATATCAACCATGCTTACTAAATCTTTCGAATAACTTGTAGGTATTGGATTATATTTGCCTCTTATGATTCTTAAAACTAAAGCTCCTTAATTCTGTGCTTCAAAAGGGTGACGATAAGTGCACAATTCATACAAAACGCATCCTAAACTCCAAATATCAGATTTTTCATTGTATGGTTTTTCTTCACACATTTCTGGTGATAAATAAAAAGGTGTTCCTACCATAGTACTGGCAAAATTTCCTTGATCAGACAATACTTTTGCAACTCCCAAATCACCAATACGTAAACTATCATCTTTATTCAAAAAAATATTCATTGCCTTTATATCACGGTGCAATATTTTTTTCCTATGAATATAATCTAGCCCCATACAAGACATAATGAAATACTTCCATATTTTCATTTCTTATAATGGCCTTCCTAGTTAGCTTTTAATAAAAGAAGATAGATCACCGCTATCGCAATATTCCATTACAATGCATAACAAATTTTTATCAACGAAGGAATCATAATATTTAACTACATATGGGTTATTCAACTTTGAGAGAATGTGAACCTCATTAATTGCATCCTGTTTCATTCTGCTATTCATTTTACTGATGTTTATTTACTTCATGACATACACATTTCCATCTACAACTCTTTTTACTTTATACACTACACCAAAACTACCCTATCCTAATTTTCCTAATGTATCAAAATCTTTTAGGGTAGAAGAAGATCCATTATTAAGCATCTTATTTGTTAAGTGAGTTTCTCAAATTAATCTGTTTATTAATATCTTCTAAGAACTTAGCAAGTTCTATGCTTAAATTGAAGAATCTCTCTATCTATCTATTTTTTTACCTATACTTGAAATATCTACAACCAATAAGTGTAAATATAATCTAAATGAATTTTTTAATTAATTAAAATTTTTTTGAATTAATAAATATTCTTTTAAACTATTACACAAATTAATTATTAAAAATAATGATGATTATATTAATAACAATAATCTTTGAATTTCATTTATTTATTTATTTTTTAAATTAAAAAATGTTTTCAAGTTACCTCAAATTAAATTTTAGAAATGATTTTCTTGCACAAAAGCTAACTAAACTAAATAAAGTTTTTATTTATTTATATTAACATTTATATGTTTTTAAGAATATTAGTTTTTTAATTGTAAACTGTAATTTCTCATTTTTAAAGACCTAAAAACTTAAGATTAATGAATGAAATTTTAAAAAATTATCATTCATATTGATCATTTTTTATCACTGGGGTCTCGTTTGGCTACATGTTATAGAGCTATATATAAAAATAATATTTAAAAATAAAGAAAATATAATATTAAAAATCTTCTTAAAATATCATAAATTATCATTATGAATTAAATTGTAAAATATTAGTTAAATTGTTGATGTAAGTTAAATAATTAAAATTTATTAGATTAAAATATGTTTTAAATTGTAAAAATAATAGATAAATTGTTGATATAAATTAAATAGTCAATATTACTTTAAATTAAAATATAAATTAAATTGTTGATATAAATTTAAATAGTTAATAATGTTTTAAATTAAAATATAAATTAAATTGTTAATAGTAATTAAGTTAAAATGTAAATTAAATTGAAATAATATTAAAATTTTAAACTCTTCCCGAAAAGAGGCTATTAAGTAAATTGTTAATAGTAATTTAAATTAAAAATATTAATTAAATTAAAATATAAATTAAATGATTGATCTACTTTATTTTAAAGATTTTACTATTATTACATAAAACCATTTACAGTTTTTATATTTTTGATATTATATATAATGCTTTAGAATATTAATACCCTTGAAAACTAAGAGCTACTTTAATAATATATGTTAGAAAATAAATAATATATAAAAAAGCTTTAAATATCTGAGAATTAAATATAAAATACTAATTATGATATTAAAGGTATGTTTAACGTTGAGTTTGTAGATAACTTTTGAAATAAAATTTTTAATATTAATTATACATTTTTAATGATTGATTATTTAAAAGAAGCTATTTATATTTATTGAACTAATGTTTTAATAAAATATTTTGTCTATTAACATAATTATATGATAACAATGAAATATATTGGAAAAAAAAGTTATAAGCGAATATTTTTAAATCATAAATTAATTAATGTGTTAATACTTGTAAATACACTAAATACAAATAATTATGACTTAAATCTAGAATGAATATATATTTGTATTTTTCTTTGAGCAAAATGAATGTTATATATCCTCACATTTTCTTCCACATGTATTGTATTATCGATGCCACAACAAACAAACAAAATATTTTCAATATGATCTTTAATCTACTCAAGAAAATATTCACTTTTGAATTTTTTCTCTATAATTCCTCACGTTCTTTTAGTATTTCTTTTGAATCCTTTATATAGTTTTATAATTCTTTAAGTCTCCATTAATATTCAATCTTAATTTCTTCATTAACCTTTATTTATTTTAATTTTTCTAAATTTTATTCATCTTTTTCAATGCTTTCCTTCATTATTTTAATATTTTCACTTGATTCAAATGGAAATATAATCTTAGGTATATTTAAATAAGGAATTTGATTCAATAAATTTTATTCTTCATTCATTTTTATTTGTCTTTTTTTCACCTTTCTTTATCTTATATTTAAATTTTATCTCTAATATAAAATTTATTTTTATATTGATTTTAGTATGGGTTATACTGATTTCATTTGAAATTTACACGACAAGTATAAATGAATTCATAGAATCTGTGATGAATTTATTTAGAGAAGAATAAATTAATTGAAGATAAAATATCATTATTTTGAAATTGTGAAGATATATAACATTCATTTTGCTCAAAGAAAAATGCAAATATATATTCATTCTAGATTTAAGTCATAATTATTTGTATTTAGTGTATTTACAAGTATTAACACATTAAATTAATGGTTGATAGTTTTTATATATATTAAATAAAATATTTTGTCATCTTTACAATTAAAATTAAATCCATGTATTTAAAGTAATATTTTATTTTACAATATTTTTTTTACCAGACTTTTAGTCTACCAATAAACATTTACAATTAAATTAAATAAATGTATTAAATAAATCAAATAAATAAATAAATTTTAGTAATATATTAAATTAAAATAATTTACTATCTTTACAATTAAGATAATATTTAGATTTAAATTAATTTATATGTTTTATTAAATTTAAGTGTTTAATTAAATAGAAAGAATTAAATAAATGTTAGTAATACATTAAATTAAAATAATTTGCTATCTTTACAATTAAGATAATATTTAGATTTAAGTTAATTTATATGTTTAATTAAATAGAAAGAATTAAATAAATAACTTAATATAAAATCATTAATTCTTTTACATTAACTTTAAAATTAATTAATTTACCTTATCATCATCATTTTATTTATATTTTAATTATAAATCTTTTACTTTTTAATCATAATTTGGTAATTTTAAATTATGATTATAATCTTTCATAGATTATTAAATCAAATCATCTAAAAATTAACTAAAACCTTATCTTTTTTATTATTCTAAATATAACATTACTTCGTTTTAAATTTATATCTTTTCTGTTAAAATATTAATTTATCTATTTAATGTTTAATCATAATCAATTTATTTATCACTCAAACTTTAATTAGAATAATATATTATAATTCAATTTAATATTTACAAAATATTTTTAGTGAGGAGACTTAAATAGCATTAAAAACTATTTGAAGGTCAAATTTTTTCTAAAATGATATTTGAAATAAGAATGGATAAATATTCCAAAAAAATTAGTTTAATTAGATTTAAAACAACAAAAAAATATTCAAATTATATTATTTTTACTTTTCTCTCAATACTCAATTAATTTATTTATTTTTTATATCTCTTAATAATCATAAGAATTTAGATCAAGATAATTTTAATCGGCTATTTATTTAAGCATGTTCAAATTAATAGTTGAATAAGGTTAAATACTTCTTCTTCTAAATCAAGGATATTATATTCTTTAGCAATTTTTTGAAGATCTAAGAGATAAGCTATTGCTTTAGCATTTTCTTAATTTAAAATACATACTTTAACCAAATTATTATATGTTTTAATTAATTATTCCAAATTAAGTTAATTGGAATAAATTAAATTTATATATATAATCTATTGATTATATAAATCAAATTATTCAATTTAATCCTAAGTTAAATTTTAATACTAATAATTACTATCTTATTCTTAATTATGTTGATAATTATTTTGAATTGAGTCTTCTTTTTAATCTTCAACTTCCATTTATTCATCTACTTTTTGATGATAATAAGCCTATTATTAATTATAAATATTTTATTAATTTTAAACATCTATTTAATTGCTTTCATGAACTTAATAATTATTATCTATTTATTATACTTAAGTTCCATTGCTCTAATATTAAATTAATTAATTATTATTAGAAATAATATCACTATTTTGTTATTATTATTAGTTTAATTAAAAAAATTAATTATAATTCTCCTTTGTTTATTATTAATTTGTCTAATTATTATTTAACATATTTTAATCTATGTTTTGATAATTATAACCTTGTTATTAATTATAATTATTTTATTAATTTTAAACATCCATTTAATTGTTTTCATGAACTTAATAATTTTAATTGACTATTTTTTAATCTTAAGTTCCATTGGTGTGTTATTAAATAAATTAATTATTATTAGAAAGAATATCATTGTTATGCTATTATTAGTGTTATTAATTCTCATATTAAAAAATGGCATTCGCTTATTATTAATTTGGCTAATTATTATTGAATACATTTTAATTATTTTAATGTTCTAATTATAAATTAGGATTCATTTGTTTGTTTTCGATTTGCTATTAAAAGTATTAATTAGGTTACTAATAATTTGCTTAATTTACAAGAAAATTATTTTATTCTTATTATTTTGGCTGTTAAAAATTGAGATTGAATGAGTTATGTCCAACCTGATTTTTCTTTGGAGAGTTTTAATTTTCTTATTAATCGAAATTATTAAATGAATTCTAAGATTAAATTTGTTATATTGTATTATTATTGTTGAATTATTTAAAATCATTATTTAAATGTATATTCACTAAGGGATCTGCTTAAATTATTTGATTTTATTGTTTTTCAGGTGAATGTTAATTCATATTGTCAAGCTATTAGTGGTTGTTAGTGTACATTTAATTTTATTGCTCTCTATTTTAAATTTAATAACTAAATGTATTTTAAGGATTCTATTCAATAGATTCTTTCTGATTTTAAGATTTTTACTCTTGATCTTAATTTGAGAGGTTTCCCTATCTAAAATTTTAGTTACTAATTTAAACCTTTTCAATATGTTTAATAGAGCTTTAGTTTTAATTAAAATTTTATTATCCTTCTTAATTTTAATTTGTATCATTATTGTTATTATTGTTGAATGTTTACTAGAAAGAATTTTATTAATTAAAAGTATTTTGTTATTAAAAATTTGGTTATTGGCATTAATTTTCTTATTATTTTGTAATTATTTATTTGTTATTCATTAATTTTTAGTTTCTTTCAGAATAATTATGTGAATTAATTTTATTTTATTATTCAAAATCCTTATTTAAAGGTATTTACACTTAGGGATTTGCTTAAATTATGTGATTTTAGTGTTTTTCAGGTGAATATTAATTCATATTGTCAAACTATTTGTTGTTGTTAGAATATATTTAATTTTATTGCTCTCTATTAAATTTATTTTAAAGTTGCTATTCAATAGATTCTTTTTGATTTTAAGATTTTTACTCTTGATCTTAATTTGAGAGGTTTCCCTATCTAAAATTTTGGTTACTAATTTAAACATTTTCAATGTGTTTAATAGAGCTTTAGTTTTAATTAAAATTTTATTATCCTTCTTAATTTTAATTTGTATCATTATTGTTATTATTGTTGAATGTTTACTAGAAAGAATTTTATTAATTAAAAGTATTTTGTTATTAAAAATTTGGTTATTGGCATTAATTTTCTTATTATTTTGTAATTATTTATTTGTTATTCATTAATTTTTAGTTTCTTTCAGAATAATTATGTGAATTAATTTTATTTTATTATTCAAAATCCTTATTTAAAGGTATTTACACTTAGGGATTTGCTTAAATTATGTGATTTTAGTGTTTTTCAGGTGAATATTAATTCATATTGTCAAACTATTTGTTGTTGTTAGAATATATTTAATTTTATTGCTCTCTATTAAATTTATTTTAAAGTTGCTATTCAATAGATTCTTTTTGATTTTAAGATTTTTACTCTTGATCTTAATTTGAGAGGTTTCCCTATCTAAAATTTTGGTTACTAATTTAAACATTTTCAATGTGTTTAATAGAGCTTTAGTTTTAATTAAAATTTTATTATCCATCTTAATTTTAGTTTACTGCTTAATCATTTTTGTAACTTTTATTTTAAAATTAGTTTGCACTATTTTATTGAATTAAATTATTAGGCAATCTAGATTCTTATTCATTTTAGCTGAATTTCTGTTCATCATTTTTATTTTCGAAGATTAAATTTTGTTATCTTATGTTTTAATTTTATTACTTTTAAATAAAATCTACAATTTAATGCTTTATCTATTCAGTATTAGATATTGTTTCAATATCATTCTTTTGTGAAAAAGAATTATATATTTTGCTTTTAACTATATCCTTTTCATATAATTAACAAAATTAATTATTAAATGCTATATGGCTATTATTATCATAATATGATAGAATATTTTAATTATTTGATTAATTTATATTTTTCAATCCGCTATACTATTATGAAGATATGTTTATTTATTAGATATTCATATTATTTTATTAGTTATTATTTTGAAATAAATTTTGATTGATGAAATTGCTGGAAGGCTATTCTTATGAATTGAGTGAGTTTTCTTCATTTAATTAAGAATTTTCCGAATTTAGGTTTTACTATTTTTAAAAATAAGGTTTTTGCTTTTCATTAATCTAACTGCTAATCCCTATTTATGAGTTAAACTTAGAATTAGCATCTTAGAGATTAGATTGTTAAATATTACTTTAATGTATTCCCATTTAATGAGAATTAAATTCAAATGTGCCAATCTTTTTGCTTTAATCATTTAAAATGTTTTATTGCTAAAATTGCTAAGCTCCTTAACTATTGTTATACATTTTTGATATATCTTATTAATTACTTCCGCTTAAATTTTAATCTATCTTTATAAACTATTTACTTTTTTTTGAAGAAATTTGTTTTATTTGTTTGTTTTTAAAATAAATTATAAATTTATTAATCTAAAAGTGAGTTATTAGAATATGTAAAAATTCTTATTTTTTATACTAATTATTTGATAGATAGGTACTTAAGTAGTAAAGAAATAAATAAATAACAAATAATATCAATTATATATATATATAATGTATTTATCTTTTAATTAAACTCATTTCTTCTTTGCAAGATATTTCGGATTAAATAAGTTTGAAGGATCTTATTTTATTGCCCATAACCTTTATGCCTTCTCTTCAAGTTTACCACCTGCTTTTATTCCTAATCTGGTTAATTCGTGCTTTAAGTGTGCATCTCCTAATTTAATTAAATCATCTGTAGATTTAATTTAATCTAATTCAATAATATCGAATTCCTTTATTTCACCAATAGCAATTAATTTATTTTTATCGATATTTGATTATTTTTATTAACTATTTTATGAATCACTTAATTTATTTTCATCTACAGAATCTAAATTCTGTGTACTGATTTCTTCTTATTTTAAATCACTCTTTGTAAATGGCAATTAATAAACTTTTTCTTCTTATTTTTCGCTTTTATTGTCTGACTCTTCAGAGTTAATAGAGTTAATGAACTCTTATTTTATTTCGCCTTCTATGGGACTTTCAGGGTTTTAATCGCTTTTCTTCAGTTTTTTTGGTATCTTAAATCCGTCTTCATCTTTTTCATATTCTTCTTATTATTCTTATGAAGGTTTATTCTTATTCTATTTTTACTTTTTTATCCCAAGTAAAACAGAACTCGATATAGATTCCTCTACTTTTTCAATTCTGTCTTTGTAATCATTGTTCATTATTTGATATCCAAAATTTTGATTTCCTTACTCTTTTTGCATATCTTTAAACTCTTTTAACTCTTTGTCAACTTATTCTTATTCTTATTTTTGCTTTTTGAAAAATTCAACTAGCTTTTTTTCATTGTTAACATCTCTCATTCTTCTTCCCTAAAGATCTCTCGATAAATCCCAATCAGTAATCTTTTTTTATGCCCTTGCATCTTTTTTCAATTACGAACCAAAACCTCCCTTACCACCTCTAATTCTCATTAGAACTCTGAGGATAGAGTTATGTTCTAAACTGCATGCTAACTAAATATTACTCTATACTTGTTTACCATTTAAAATAAATCTAAAATCATTAACAAATTAATGATTAAGTTTAAGACTCTAGGTAATAAATAGTAATATTGATTAGATGCTAACTTCTTATGAATCTTAATATCTAAATATTTGAGTTTTTTCTGTAAAAGGGTTTTCAACTAATAGTTATTTCATTTTGTGTTTTCCTATAATATAAATTTTGTTTGATATCAATAATTATATTTATAATAACAATAATCAATTATTTTTCAAATATAAATTAATTAATTAACTCTATTGTCTATTAAAAAAGTTAATGTATTGATTTATATAAATAAATATATGTGAGTTAACTTTAACACATAAATAAGGGAGTGGAAAAAAAAAGAGAGCAAAATTATTAATAACTTTTTTAAATTCAAAATGATTTTATATTAAAGAAATAAAGATTTCATTAAATAAATAATAAATATTTTATTTGAGATATTATATTAAACCCTTAAAAATAAATATAAAAATTAGTCATAAAGTGTTACTGAATTTATAAGAATACTTAATAAATATTATTTATTTTTCAATATTTTTCGTAAGACAAATTATTTATATTTTAATTCATTAGTTATTTTAATTATTTTTATTATTTTGACAGTTGCTATTCTTAGTATGGCGGAAAGCACCACACAACTCACACTATTTTTATTGTCTTTTTTATTTTTCTGCTCCTTATTAATCCTATTCTTATTTACCTAGATTATTATTAGGGATATTCTTTTATGGGCATTAGCTAGCCAAATGTCCTATTATTATATTTTTAAAAAATATTTATTTCAATAAAGATTAAGAATACCAAAATTTTACCTTATTAATCACATTTAGTGCAAGTGTAGTTATTTAAATTTTGTAATTAGCTTGTTCCTTAATTGTTTGATTACCAATTATTATTACTATTTTGGGTTGCATTAGAATTAAAGTTTTTATAATTACTGTTAAAAGTGTTGCTAGTGTTTTACTTATTAAAAGAAGTATATTACTAATTTCCACTTTTAAAGCTTGCATTTTTAGTTGGACAGTTATTGCTTGTATGACCAGGTTATTTACATGTGTAACATGTAAAATTTTATTAATAATTACTCTTGTTATTGTTATTGTTATTGTTGTTGTTTTGAAATGCAGCATTTTTAGGTGAATACTATCTATTATTATTTCGTTAATTCTAGAAATTATTTTTGTTATAGTTATTCTAGAAGCTTGTGTTGGAATTTTAGTTCTTATTAGCTTTTGACTAATTAGCTTCTTTGAAAGTAAATCCTACTTCCTTCAAACTACTATTGCATCCTGGATACACACAAATATTATCTTATCTGCAAAAAGTGTCATATTAACCCCCTTCTTCGAATTTTACCTCTACTAATAGACTTTTTCTGTTATTTTCTTTGCAAGATTAGCATTCTTAACTTGTTGGGAAAATCTATTAAAAATGAAAATTATTACAAATAAAGTTTAAAAGGGAAGTTTACTTATAAAATATCTTTTGGTAAAAATACAGACCAGTCGCAATCTGGGTATTTAGTACATCCTATAAATTGTTTTTTATCTTTTTTGGTCTCTCTTATTTAAATAGGAGAGTTGCAACATGGGCAATTGTAAAGAGAAATATTTTTGAGACCTCCAGAAAGGCTACAATTTTTATTGATGCACTTATAGCAAGGCATAGAAGTTTTTTTAAAATTAGAATCTTCAGAATTTGCATTTGAGTTCTCTATATCTTATTCATATGGAGGGTTATTGTAGCAAGAAGGGCATATATTATAACTAATTCCTTTATCAGTGGTAACTTCTAATACCTAAAAATTACATAACGGGCATCTTTCATTTCTAAAGTTTAGATTTCCATTTTTTGGTATGGAGTAGCTTTTGTTACATGGATTGCAGACCAATTATCTTTAGTAATCATTAGTTTGTAGTTCCATTATTTTTTAGCACTTTCCACATTCACTTCCAGGCTAAATATTACTATTATTGAGAGTGGAAGCACTGTTTTCTTGTTCTTTTAGCTGCTCGCCTACAGATTTGATGAAAAGTTATTTATTTTGCTCAACTGTTTTATAAATTGATTTCATCTCTTCCATAATTTATGTTATGATAGCTTCTCTTGTAGTCTTTCCTTCAGCTACATCTGACATTAATCTTTCCATCTTTGCTCTTAAGTCTGGCTTACTTAAAGTTAAGCCTAATTGATCATAGGCGTGGCATAGAGCTAATCCAAGTGGTGTGGGAGTAAACATAAGATGTTAATTCTTAACTGCATATCCTCTTTTTTAAATAGTAAGGATATGGTCGTGCATGGTAGCATCAGTTCCAATACCATTTTTATTCATCATATCAATAAGTTCTGATTCAGTAAGGGGTTTTGGAGGAGTTGTTTTTCCCTCTTATAGCAGAATCTTTTAGGGAATAATCACTTATCCAGGTTAAAGTGGAGGCACAATAGAGTCGTTCCATTTTTCATAAGTCCAAATTTCTAAATAATTTTTCTCTATAAAAAAAATAAAATTAAAACTGATTCAATAAATTAAATAAACTTTACCTTTAACAACTAAACCATCAATATTAAAACTTTCATCATTGAATTTAACTTCAACTTCTGTTTTAGCACCAACTGCGTCTTTACCGCAAGATGCTAAGAAATGTCTTGTTATAAATTCATAAACCTTCCACTCTTCAGGTTTTAATTAATTTTTATTTGCAAGCTTAATAGGATGAATAGGAGGATGTGCCTTATCATCTTATTTACCAGCACGAGGTCTCTAAAAATTTCCTTAATCTATCAGATTCGATGAATAGAATCCCCATTCGTCTGATTGTTTTTGGTTTCTAACTAAATCCATTAACTAACCATTTTAAAATGTGTCAGGATATTTATTTGTTTCAGTTCTTGGATAACTGATATAACCACTCTAATAGAGCTGTTCTGCAGTATGCATTATTTTTTCTGAAGCCATTCTCAGTATCCTACAGCCTTATAACAAAATAATTATTAAAAAAAATTAGCAATCATGAAAATAAAAAATTAAAACCCTATTTTGTTAAATCAACTGTAGTCAAAGGATAAGGTCTTATTTTAGTTGTATCTCTTTCATTTTTCTTGACAACAATACCTTTAGGATCATACTCACCATCTTCATTCTAAGTGCAATTCAAATAGAAAACAGATGCAATAGCTTAGTCAAATAATCTCCCTCTACTCCACTTTAAATCAACAGTCAAAGTTTTGTTATTATCTTTCCTTTTATAATAAATGTATAACTAGAACTATAAATTTTCAACCAAAATTAAATTTATATTTTTACCATTAATATGAAGGCTGAATATACCAAAACTTCTCATCTTAAAATTTCAAAATTTAATTGTAGCGATCTACAACAAAACCTAAAGTAGGAAATTAGCAAGGTCCATAACTTTTTTATAAAATAATTCTCTTTAGTTATTATTAATATTACAAAGTTTATAAATTATTTTTATTACCTGATAACTTCCTTTTTGTCTTTTAAGCTTTAAAAATTATTTTTTAAATTGAGTGTTTAGAACACCGTAAATGCAGAACCAATTCTTAAATCTATTTCCATTCTCGATTCTACTGCCTCTGAAAGTTCCTTTCTAGGATCTCTTAAATTATTAATTGCATTTGTAACATTTAACCTATCTAAAGAAGAAAACCATGCCCTCTTAATTAATAAATTTTTATTGATTTCTCTGCAAATATCTATGACCTATCATTTTTGAAGATTAAAAAGTGTCTTCCTTTATATTAATTTTACTTCATAAGCTATAGCTTCTCCTTCACGATCACAATCCAACCAAAGAATAAGAGTGTCAACTTATCGTGCCCATTTTATTAAATTTCTTTATATGCTGATTTTATCACTTTCCACAAATTTTAAAATTTCAGATGATTAATCCAATAGTACTGAAGGGTTAAAAGATTTCCAATTTTTGAATTTATCATCGAATTTTTATGAAATTAAGTGCCCTGTTACTGAAGTGAATAACATATTAACTTATTCTTATTTCAGTTTATATTCAAACTAAAATACAGGATTATACTTTGATTCACTATCTAAAGTTTTTTAAGATCCATTTCCTAATACTCTTGATATTTCCTTAGCTACAGAAGGCTTTTCAGCTACGTTTAAAATTTATTTCATTGATGCTTTTCTTAAATATTTTTGATATATAAATTGGTATTTATTTTCTAATCTAATTAATTGTTAGTTTCTAGTTTTTTTAAAATTATTTAGTTTAATTAGTATATTGATATATTCGTTTTGTTTGAAATATTAACCTTTTCGCGTACTTTCTTTTAAATAAAACACTGATCTTTAGTAGAATTATAATAGTAATTATATGAACATTTATTAAAAAACAACAAAAATTCTTTTTATTTATAAAAAAAAAAAAATCAATTTTTATGAAAAATATTTTATATTTATGTATATGTCAAATCAAATAAATAAATAAATTTATGTAATATGTAGCATTTTATTTTTAGTAAATTTAACAAAGCTGTCCAAAAATTTCAAAACTTTAAATATTTTGTTAAAACTAAATCTAATTTATTGAGAATTATTAAACAAAATAACCTGAAGCTTTTAATTCAGATATTATTTAATTTTCAAGAATTTAAAATAAAATAAATATAATCTCATAAATTAGTTTATTAAACAATAACTATTAAAAATTATGAAAATATTCTGAAATTTATTGAACTTCCAAAATATTTAAAATTCCACATTAAAAATACTTTTAAAGTTTATGTATAATTTTAAATAAAGAGGTATATTTGTATAATAATCATTTTAAAAAATAATTCAAACTTATATTTTGTCCAAAAAAAAATTCTAGAAATTATTTGTAATAATTTAAAATTTACAGTTTTAGAAAGAAAAAATTTATTTTGTTTATTTTAGAATGTAAATACTGAAAAAATCCACTCGCTTTTAGGAAAATTTTAATTTAAATATTAAAATTAAAGATATTTCATAATAGGGAATGTAATTATAAATATGTGATATGATGATAATAAGAATGTTTTTTAAAAATAGGATTAATATAAATAGGCTTTAACTAATTTTAAGCTTACACTTTTAAAAAAGGAATTTAATTATTTTAAAAAGTTATTTCTTACACTTAATTTTTACAATTTTTATGTGGATAATATTATTAATTATTCAAAATATAAAACTTGACTGAAATTATCTTAAATACTTTTATCAACTTGAAAATTTACATGGTTTTATCAAATTGAAATTTGTGTAATCAGATTAATATTTTTTTGTTTTAATATTAAAAATATATTTGATATAAATATTAAAGATAAATAATTCCCAAATAATTTCAATCAATTAAAAATAAGTAAAAAATTAATATTTTTAAAAATGAGTTATTTGATGCTAACATTTACACTAATAATTGCTGTCTTGCTAATTATAAGAAAGAAAATGAAAGGTGTATCTTGTTCAGTAGACAGAGATATGACTGGTGAGGTCGTAGTAATTACAGGGTCAAACACAGGAATAGGGCTAGAAACTGCAAAACATCTAGCTAAAAGAAATGCTACTATAATAATGGGATGTAGAGATATGCAAAAAGCTAAATAAGCTGTAGCTTAAATAATGTAAGAAACCTAAAATAAAGCAAAGATAGAGCTATTTTAGTTGGATTTATCAGATTTAGATAGCATAAGAACATTTGTCAAATCTGTTAAATCTAAATTTGATCAAATAACAATTTTGATTAACAATGCAGGTTTGTTTGGTTTGATTGAAAAAAGGGTTACTAAGTAGAACTTTGAGATGATTTTTGGTACAAATTATATTGGAACATTCTATCTGACAGAATAATTGTTGTCTTTATTTAAAAAAGAAAACTAGAATAGAATCTTAAATGTTGTAAGCTACATTTAAAAATTTGATAGCCCTGATTATTCTTTTTTTGATTCTAATAAAAAGTATGAACACATTAAAGCTTATTTTTAATCTAAATATTATTTAACTTTATATTCTCTTTACTTGAATGAGCAATATCAAGACAGTCTAAACCTAAAATCTGTTTCGATACATCCAGGAGTAATAGACACTGAAATAACTAGAAATCTTTGTAGTTCTATAAAAATAATAAATATATTTTTGAATTCATTTTTAAGATATATTTACACTTTCTTCATTAAAACACCAATTGAAGGTGCGCAAACTACTCTGCACACAGCTTTAATTAATTTTAACTAATTAGCAGGTGGAAAATACTATAAAGAATGTAAAGTTGAGGAATTAAAGTAAATCACTATTAAATATGCAAAAGAGACTTACAATTTCACTAATGACTTTCTTTCAAAATTGAAATATTGAATTGGCCTTTGAATATATAATATTTTAAAGCTATTTATTAGTTCAGTCTTATAGTTCATTGCTTATAAATAATCTTTAATAAAATAATTTTATAAATTAGTCCTATTAAAAAAATATTTGTTATTTTTTTTAAATTTAAATTTAGAAATAAGTAAAAAAAAAAAAATTAATAAACTTTAAATACTAAAACAAATTTGAATAGAAATATTTATTGTTGGTTTTTAGAATTTATTTCTTGAATAGTTTTATAAATATTTAAAACTTTTTTTAGAAATAAAATTTTGTTTATCTGTAAAACTGATTAAGTATGATATAACTTTTCTATACAAACAGAATTAAATATATTAAAAATTTGATAAATATCCAAATATTAATGCAATAATTAAAAATCAAATTTCAATAATAAATCAATTATATATAGTGTAAAAGCATAATAAAAATGGAAATAGAAAAGCAGCTAATTTAGTAAGATCAAGAACATAAGTTTTTAAATTTGCCACCAAATTTTGATATTTATCTCGATGATTGCTTTTTTTTGAATTTTAATAACGAGTATCATTCTACTTTAGTTATAAAGTTATTCATCTTTTTTATAATTTATATGATACTAAAATAGAAATATACTACCTGAAAATATAGATTCTGATGTCTCAAGCTACAAGAATATAATCATAAATTTTACAGAAAAGTAATAAAAATATTATCAGAATTATTTTTTATGCTTTAATTATTAATGGATCGATTTTTTAAGTTCTAAATTTTGAAAAGATCAAATCTCCTAATTGATGGGCTAGAAAAATTCATTGAAAAAATCGTGTATAAGAATAGAAAGATAGAATACTTTGAATTAAATCTAAAGAAGTAATTAATAGCTTATTACAATAAAATAAAGGGAGAGAATAATATGTCTTTTAAATAGGTTAGGAAAATGGCATAAATTAGATACATCTGAAGTTATTAGATTATGCAAAATAATACAGCAAGTTAATAAAGTTAAATATCTTTATCTCTACTTTGATAGCGTCTCTGAGGAATATAGTGATGATATTATTTGCTCAATTATCGATATCGCTTTTGTCTAAACGAATTTAGAAATGCTTCATATTGAATTATCTTCGTAATATTATATTGTTAATGTTTTAATTATTAAAATTGAATTTCAAATATTAAGTCTTGCATAAAAAGGAGCTGGCTAATTGGGATCTATAAAGTTAGCTTAAACTATTGAAGCATAAAATAAACTAAAACATCTTTCACTAAATTTGCATGGGTAAAATATTTTAAATCATACAATTAATTATAAGAGATTTGTTTCGTTTAGTTGGGGAACAGAGAATGATTAATAACATCCGAACTAATAAGACCTTTTACAGATAATACAAAAAATACCTATTAATTTAAATTTAGAGTCATTATACCTATGTTGTGGTGGGTAAAATATTTTCAAATACTTAAAACTCTGAATTTTATATGCCTATATCTTTAATTAGCTGGAAGTCTTGGGGAAATATTAGAGATATTGATATGTAGCAGTACATGAATGAATTGAAAAAACTTTAGAATTTAAAATATCTCATGTTAGATTTAAGAGGGTAATTAAATATCAATAATATTTAAATATATTTCTTAATAATAATTTTTATTATAGATGGGCCTGCACTATCTCTAATCCATGGGAGACAATATTCACAAATGAAGGAGCTACTTACCTTTAAGAGTTCCTTTCTTCATAAATAAATCTTGAGTGGTTAAATTTAAAACTACTAGGGTAAATATTCAAAAAATATTATATCCTAAAATAATAAAAAATTTAATTAAATAGATGGGGAGATAATAATCCTTCTTTTACTTCACAAGCTATTATGTCTATTGGTGAAGGATTAGGAAAACTTTAAAACCTGCAATTTCTCAACTTAGATCTAAAAAAGTAATTTAATTTATTCTATTAATAATTAATTGTTAAGTAATGTAAATAATAAAGACCTCCTTCTTCAAGGGATTTTCAGAATAAATACTCTCCATACTCGTTAGTATATTTACTCACATAAATAAGAAATTTAAAAAAGCTTACTAGAGTTAACATAGTTTTACCAAAGTAAATAAATATTTTTATTAGGTTTTATATTAAAATTTCTTGAATAATATAACTAAAAGCCATTGTATGATTCCTTAAGTAAAAAAAGTTCTCTAATATATAACAAAAGCAGTTCAAGATAGAACTCATATTATAGAAGTCTTGAAACTCATGGAAAAAGAATCAGTGGCCTAAATGTATAGAAAAGAAATAATTTAAAGAGCAATAATTGCAATATTTGGGAACTAATTAAAGTTTTGACACGCTATCTATCTATTTATCTAGCTTATTTATTATTTCTTAATTATTATTTCACTTTTATATCCTGTCTAAATTTTAAATTGTTATCAATATAATTGATCAATAAAAAAAAGATAATAAAAAATAAATGAGTAGTTTCTACAAATTTTTCAAGTCGAAAATTATTTTAACTTTTGTAAAGTGAATTAATCTTATTTTAAATTATATTTACAAAATAATTATCATAAAAATATATTTATCGAATTTAGTATTTCAATATGTTAATTTTTAATTTTTAATTTTTTGAAAGGTAATTATTTATTTAGGTATTTTAGAATTAAGAATTAAAGTAAATTCTTAAATCTTAATTGTAGATTTATTAAATTATTTTTATTTAGCTTTTCTAAAAGTTAATTGCTAATATATTGATTAGTTAATTTATTATTTGTAGTTTTGAAAATAATAAAGAATAACCATTTATGTATGGATAAAGTTTTAAGGTTTTTTTTGGTTTTTTTAAAATTAGAAAAAAAATATTAATTAGGGTTTATATTTATTTATATTATTGTATTATTATTTTACTAAACAGGTGTGATACAATATTATCTTATCTTACCTGGCCTAATTAATTTACAGAATAAAAAATAAATTTTAATGATTATTTTTTAATATTCAAAATTAATAATTATTTTTATAAAATTTGAATTGTAAATCAATATATTAAATTATGAGCGTGATTTTTTTATAATAAAAGAATCAGATAAGGTATGTGGTGGTTTAGCACGAAAGCTAGCGTTTATTATTATTTATAAAAAAATAGTAAGTAGAATTAGGTAAATACAAATTATTCATTTAATGTCCATATAAAATACTTCTATTTTATCTAATGAAATTTATAAAAATGCTGTTTTAATTAAAAGTATACAATTTTTATAAAGTATTTTAAAGCTATTAATTTGTCTGTAAAAAGTGTGGAATAGCTCCTTAATTATTTTATTATAGAAGGCTTTAATAATTTGCAAATAAATATAAGTAATATAGCAATAAACGCTAAGAAAAGAGTAATTTCCATCAAAAAGTTATATTCAGAAGGCTTTTTAAATACAAAATCTTAAAACTATTTCGAAAGGATTTTAAGGATAATTAAAATAAAATCTTAAAATATTTCATATTTGATAGTCTTAAGCTAACTATTTAAGAAAATTATTAAAGACATTATAAATTTATTAGTAGATTATGTGCTGGAAGCAAAAATCGGCACATCAAAATGAAATTTATAAAGTTTTGAGCTCTTTTCTAGATTTTAATGATACTCCAACGTAATAAGAATATGAAAATTTATGTCGATATTCTAAGTATAAATTATTTTACTCAATAGTTATTATAAATTGTATATTGTTCCTCAGTTAGATATTAAAATTGCATTTTTATAGAGAAAATATGGCATTATTGTATTCATTAATAATTGCCATAGTTATTTTGCTTGCTCTTCTTATTTGCCTTAAAAAGATTTAAAGATATACTCCATTACTAGCTCTTCTTCTTTAAATTTGTAATTTTGCTTTTATATTAGAGAATTATTTAAGTGATTAAGGCTTTTCTGAAGATATAAGTCAAATATCAGCTATCATATTTATGCATACTTTGCTTTCTATTCTACTATGCCTCTGCTTTAATAAATGGATTTTGAGATCAATATTTTTGCTTGCTAGTTGGGAATATATGTAATTTTTTTTAACTTTTATTAAACAAAAATATCAAATAAAATATTTTCATAGCCAATGCATTTTTATAAAGATAAATTTAAAATTTATTCATAATTCATTTTTTACTTAATAAAAATTTATTACCTGTTAATGAGCTAAATGAGGCAAATATTTTATAAAAATATAATAATGTACAGCTGTAAATAAAAAATATGATTGATAATGCTAATTTTTTTTAATTAAAGGATATTCAGATGCAAAATTATTGAAAGCATTGAATTGCCATTTATCCAGTTCTAAATAGTTGTGGTTTCAGCTATCTTAATTTTATACTTTTGTGAATAACATATAAAGTAATAATTTGGAGAACTGTTTTATGAAAGAGCTAACTTAAAAGAGCACAGTAGAATACTTGATGACCTTATGCCCTCTTCCCTTCTTATATTGTAGAAAGGCCCATTAGGATTTTAATGTATATTCAAAAATTAGAAATCAAAAAATGAATTTTTCAACAAGGAGAGTAAGGGTAATTTAATAGTAAATAAAATGCTTAAAGAAATGACTATTTGTAGAGAGAATTAAAGCAAAAATGAATAATCTCAAAGAGTTTTAAGTAGCAGTCCAAACAATTAACATTTTCAAAACCAAATGTCTAATCTCGTTAGCAGTGATATCGCTGCCTTTAACAGTGCTGGAATCAGTACGTCTAATCTTTTCTAAAAATAAGCTGAAGAAAATTATTTATGGATGAAACAAAATTAAATTAAAAACTTATACGATTTGCTTTCTATAAAGCACAATTTCAGAAGTGTAATAGACGAAAAGTAAGGAACTCTATTCACATACTAAGATTAATATTATGATGTGAAAATAGTGTGGAAGAATTCAAGACAAATTTTGGTACTTCTTAATAATATCAGTGAAAAAATAAATGCTGAGAAACTTTAAGAATTAGATGAATACAAAGACAAGCTATTAGCTTCTGTTTGTCATGATATAAAAACACCTGTTTGTTAATTAATTTAATTCCTTAACTTTGCTTTAGAAAAAGGGGTTAATAAGATCCCTGAAGACTCTCGCAATTTTATAGAAATCAGTTTAAAAACTACTGGCCTTCTGATGTATCTTATATCTGACATTTTAGATTACAGTTAAATGAAGAAAAAAATATTCAGATTAAGAATTGACAAATTTAATCTTAGGGATGTGCTCGAAGAAGTTATTGATTTATTTAAATTTCAAGCTGAATAAAAAGGCTTGTAACTATCACTGAATTACAAATAAGGGTGTTTTCTTGATATAAAAAATATAATAGTTTTTAATGATTCTAACAGAATAAAGCAAGTCTTAATCAATTTGATTTCAAATGCTTTAAAATTCACTTAGTAAGGTCGGATAATTATTAGTATATCAACTATTGGCGAAAATAGTAATCTTATATCTATCTCTGTATAAGATACAGGTATAGGAATGTCAGAAGAGATAAAAGCTAAATTATTTTAGCAGTACAGCACCTTCAACCAGGAGGGATTAAACAAAAATGGTAAATTACCTAATCAATTTTAGAAATTTTGAAAAAAGAAAATAAATTTATTTTGATTTTATTTTAAAATTCAATAAAAGAGAAAAAGTTAACAGATTTTAATTTAATAAATTAATTAATTAATTAAAGGTATTGGTTTAGGTCTTAATAACTGTAAAACTATAGTTGGAGAGCTAGGGCCAACAAGCTAATTTTAAGTTGAGAGCGTATAAAATGAAGGATCTATTTTTACTTTTCAAATTTATCAAAATAATAATAAATATGCTGAATAAATCAAAGAAGAGGAGTAAGAAGAAGAGGAGGAATAATAGTTATAACATCAATCAATGATGGAAAACTAACAAAACGAATAAGATAAAAATGGATATGAGAAATAGAATTACTAAGAAAGTATTCAACATTATGGAGAGGTAACACCAGCAACATTGAAGAATTTTAAAAATCATTCAGTTTCCTATCAAACATTTGATGACTTGAAATGTAGGGCATTTTCTTAAAACAATGAATTAACATCTAATATTAAGGATAAGCGTTCTACATTATAACTTCAAGAAAACTCTAACTAATCTGGAAATATTGTAATTGAAGAATATCCTCCTTACTTACTTCCTAATTAGTATGAAAGTCCAGTTAAAAAACTTCACGGTGAGTAAAGGGTGACATTAGAAAGTAGGAAAAGTCGTTTTATTACTCGTTCTTCAGCTAAATCTAACATGCACGAATCACAAGACCTTGACTCTTTCGGTTAAATGAATATTTAGGAATACTAATTTGCCAATCCTCCTCCAAATTAAGTTTATCCATCTATCCATTTCTAGACGAGCTAATTGATATCATCTGTTAAACAAATTGAATAAAAGTTAATTGAAAGATCTCTTCCATAAAATAAATAAATTACTGACTCTTAAGATAATAAAAATTCCTTTATTTAAAATTATTCTAAAAATTCTAATATAATACTGCTTTAGCCAACAACAGAAGAAGCATCATATAGTGACTAATCAAGCAACTTAACAATAAACACACAATTTAAATAGAGCTCGCCAATAAAAAATTATTAAAAAAAGCATTTGTTAAATCACCAATAATATTCATTTAGCTTAGCAAGTACACCGAAAGAGAGAACAAGCTAAGGGTCTGATGAATTTATATAAGCAAAGAGTATGCGTTTAAGCTTTGCTAACCTGAAGTTAAAGTAGTATTAAAAGCCAAATCCTTCATTTCTTCGATTTGGCAAAGAAATCGAGTACAAGTATATATAAAATAGATAAAAATCTTCAAAAAGTGAGGCCTTATAATAGACGCAAAGCCCTACTTTACCGTTTTCCTATAAAAATATAAAAGAAAATATTCCTTGTAAACCTAAACATAATATTCTAATAGTTGATGATAATCAATTTAACATCCTAGCTTTAAAATTGCTTATCTCAGAAAATGAAAATATCATTGTTTATCAAGCTGAAAATGGTGAGTAAGCAGTATAAAAAGCAAAATAAATGAATTTTAAACTAATATTCATGGATATGTAAATGCCTATTATGGATGGATAAACAGCTTCATAAATAATAAAGTAAGATTTAAAAATCGCCACTCCAATTATTAGTTTGACTGCAAACGAATACACAAATGAGGAAAAGAAGTAGCTAACAATGTTTGAAGATTTTTTAAATAAACCTATTCAAAAACAAAAAGTACATGAAATATTATAAAAATATAGGCTAATATGAGTTTACTCTTAACCTTTTCTTTCTATATTATAAAAAAACAGTAAAATAAAGAAAGAAAAAAAATTATAACGGGACTTTAAATAAAATAAAGAAACTAATTATTTATTAAAAATATAAATATATTTATTAATTTATAATTCATGAATTAAAAAAATAATCAACGAAGAACGTTACTTTGGTTGATATAAAATTAAATTAGCATATGTAAGTAAAATTCATGCACATTTCCACCATATAAAACTAATCTTGAAATAACTTCAAAGAATAAATTAATTATTAGATAAATGTAAAAATAAATGAAGAAATCAACTTAAGTAAATCTATCTAAAAATAATTTTGCTGTAAATTAAATAGAAATCAATAATTATAAAAAAATAGAATTTATTATAAATATTTTTTTAAAAATAAATCCATATTTTACTCTGATAAATTATATAATTTGCACTATTTTTCTATTTTAATTATTTGATTAACTATTCAAATAAAAATGTTAATATCAAATTTTTAAGAATTACAATGAATCTCTTTTCTATCTTTGTATACCTAGACTTAAATTAAAATGATTAGATTATAATTTTATATTATTTAATTTATGATAAAGAATCGTTTTTGAAATTGAAATTTGTTATTTATTTTAGTAAAATCATAGTTTTTAAACAAAATAAATAGCTAAGTAGATATTTTGAAGATTACATTTGATATATATTTTTTGCATTGTAAGATAAATTTATTTGTTAATTTATAAGATTATTTATTTATTAATTAGATTAGTAATTGAATAATAATAATAATAATGCATTATGCACTTTCTTCTTATTAATCATTTGAATTTATAAATGTAAGGGCATATTAATAGTTGATAACATTTTTAAGCTTGAAAAGATTTTGTCGAAAGAGATGGCAGGAAGATATTTAATATAGAGAGGTTCGAAAAGAAAAAGATTTTTTTATTTTAGAATTATAAAGATATGTTTTTAAAAATTTTAGCTCATTTATTAAGCTCATTGATGTCATATAACTATATTGTCTAAGTTTATAGATAAAATGTTTTTAAAATCTTCTATTTGAGAAGAGTGTATCTTTAAATAACGGTCGGTTCTTGATTAACATAATTCAGGAGACATTACTATATCCAAAAAAGTCTATGTAGTACTTATTCTTTACAAGCTATTTTCAAAATTTTAGTTAGATTTAAAAGTTGAATTTTTGGTTTATTATGCTGGTTTTCTATTAGATTTAAGTTGTTTTAGGGAATATAATTCAGTCTATTTATTTTATAATATAAAAATTAAATTTTATCCTCAAAAAAATAATAATTACTTAATATGGTATTTTTTGTAATAATTAGTTAGCTGAGTATCTTTTTGATGGATCAAATACTAGCATTAACTCTAAAATTTCAAGCATTTTTGGTGAAATAACTTCTTTATATTGCTATTAGAATTTCATATTTTTGATATTTTCTGTAATAGAACAAGGATTACCACTATTTTTTATAATAAGAATGAGTTAAATATTAAAAAAATAAAATTCAATTTAATTAGCTGGAATAAAAACATGTAAATTTCCAATTTCATTAAACTTTCTTAAAACTATTTTGAATTTGAAAAATGTTATTTACCTCAAGTCATCAAAAGGAAGAAAGCCTGTTAAAAGTTAGTATAAGATAACACCTACACTCCAGATATCTGATTTTGTGTTTCTCTAAGAACCTCCGAAATATTCTGGAGATTTATAGTTTAATGTCCCAATATTTGTAAGTAGTTTTTGGTTTGGGTATGATTTGCGTGAAGATGAAAAGTCGATTATTTTAATCTTTCCATTATTTTAATTATAGATTATATTATCTGGTTTAATATCGAAATGGCATATATTCCTACTATGTAAGGAGCAGAGACCTCTCAGGACTTATAGAACTATGGATAAAGCAGTGACTTCATCCATTTAGCGATTTTAACAATTTTCGGTTAGATAACTCTAAAGACTCTTACCTTAAGCAAATTCTTGCACAAGATAAGCCTTATTTGTAGATTTCTCTATAATTAACTCTTTGAATTTTATTATACTAGGATGATTGATTTGTTGCATAATTTAGCATTCCCTTTAAATCTATTTAATTAGAAGAAAGTTAATTATATAAATTTCTAAATCAAAATTTATTAAATTGTATAACTAACTATTAGATGGCTGGCTAAAATTTAAAAATGAATTAGAGCAACCAAAATAACAGTAAATTTAATTAAGATATGACGTTTTTATGTTATTTTATTAACATAAAATACAAATCAAATTTTTATTTGTAGTATATAAGGTGAAAAAGAAATATAATTATGCCCAACAAAAAATGAACTTTAAATTTTAGACTTCTACTCTAAATTTCAGAGAAAAAAGAAGAGAGTAGGTTGTTGGAATTTGGATAATTTATTTAAAACAATTTTCCACTTAAAATGTAATTTACTTCTAAAATTTGTTCTATTGAGTTAGTCTTAAATATTTTAACAGCATACAATTTTGATTAACACTTTTCTGGTTCTCCACTCTCATCTTTTTAGTAGCATGCCTTTACAACTGCATTTGCTCCCTTTTATTTTTTAAATTTCAATTAGAAATGGATTTTGAAAAATGCTTTTTACTGATTAATATTTAATATATGACTGATTTTAATTAATTAAAACCAATCTTAAAATTTGAAAATTTTAAAAATAATAAATGTAAAATAGATTTTTTTGTATCTTACCTCACCTAATTTCTTTCCAACTACGTATTTTGATGTAAATTAAATTTCTTCTTTACTAGCAGCACATTCTAATTTCTTGAAACTAGGGATTTAGAGTTGAATTCTTTATTGAAGGAAGAAGCTAGGGCGCTTAGATGTAATTGATCTAACTGATTATATTGTCTCTATATCAGAACACTTGCTTATAGTGGAACTTTTTCCTCTCATGAAAAAACCAGAATCTTCACCTTCTTGATCACTTTATTCGTCTGCGAAGGCATTTTAATTAGGGTTTTATTAGTCAGCTTCATCTACTTAATCTATGAAAGAAAAGCTGCTATAATTATCATTAAATTAAGCTGTCATAGCAAAGTTTTTATTATATACTTTTTTTGTCTTTTCAGGGCTTACGAGGAGCTCGTCTTCAACTTCAAGTATAGTTTAGTTACCATTTTTTATTATTGACATTTTTGGAGATTATGATAGGAATTTATGTGATATTAGATTTATTTGTTGTTTTTTTTTATGTAGAACTTGTTTACGTTTAATATTTTTTCTAATTATTATCTTGTTAATTAATGTTTTTAGCTTGGTATTTCTTAATTTTATTCAGGTAGGTTATTTAACTTTTTTTATTTTTACTTAACTATTAATTCATTAATTAATCTTTTAAAAAACTATTTACAAAAATGCTCTGCAACAAAAATTGAAAAATAAAAATATTTCATTTAAAAATGGAATCATCTATTTTTTAACTTCAATAATTAGATAAAAAACATTTTTAAAAGCTTTATTGTAAAAAAACTAAAAATCTAAATTATTTTTAAATAACTAAATTTTTGAAAATCAAAACCAGTTTTTAAATATTGTATAATTCAAAATTAGAAAATACACTGAGTTATACTAATTCATATCAATATCAACAACTTTTTATTCTTCTTCTTTATCTTTTAAACTATTTTTATTATTTAACTATAAAAATAGCTAAAATATAATATAATAGCTTATGATAAATAAATATATAATTCATTAAATTAGTATTTTAATTTTCTTGTTACAAAAATTTACAAGAGAGCATACTAAAATGTCAGTAAATTTGTTTGTCTTATGAATTATTAATATATCTATTCATAAAATAATAATCGATATAATAGCTTCAATTTTTCTATTCTAAACGTATTTCGTAAAGAACACTTTTATTAATGATTTTTCTTAACAATTTCTAAAATTTGGTCGGTGGTTATGATGATATAATTTATAATAAAAAAAATCTTATTTTATATTTAATGATTTATATAAGCGCTAGTTAATATTACATAATAATAACTGAAAATTAATTAATTATTCGCATGAACAGACTCAGTAAACAAACAATTCTTTAAATTTTATTTATTCTATATTATTTTTTTAACAATAGAAAAAGTTTACTATAGAAAAACATATTTTAAAATAAAATCAATAAATAAAATGCTATGAATACTCAAAAAATGTTTAAAATTAAAATAGAATAGAATAAAATTTTTAACTTTCTTAAAGTAAAGTTTTATAAAAATATAAAATAAATTTCATTTACTTTTTAACTATTTTATAGTTTTATAATTTTTTATGAATCAATAAGAGGTTACAGCTTATTTTATGATTCTGTATGGTTTAGTTGTTAAAATCAAAATTTGATAGGGCATTTTATTATATCATCAAAAAATCCAAATTTTTATAATTCAATAATAAATATATTATCATTATGATCTAAGATTAGAGTTTTTACACAACTTATACTAATTATAAATTATCCACTCATTATAAACTGTAATAAAAAGAGTTATTTATTTGTGGTAAATAAACGTTTATCTAAATTTTAAAGTTTTAAGTAATTATTATAATATCAACTTAATACTAAAAACATTTAATTATAAAATCTTATTTTTTAGAATCATATAAAAAAAATAAATAAAATAGAATTATTTATTGATTTCTTAAATTTTTAGATTCATTTTAGATCATTTTTTTACATTAATAAATAAAAAATAATTTATCAGTTGTGTGAGAATAAACTAATTAAATTAAGAAAAACTTAAATATATCTAAATTGTGAAAAAGTATTTAGCAAGACTAAAAGAAATAGTTTAAATTTAGTTGCAAATAATATAAAATTACACAAAATATGCCTTTAAATAATAAATTCTATTTTAAATTTTACTTAAATTAAATCCCAGCAGAATATTTTTGATAAAATTAGTTTAAATTAAAACAAAAATAAAACAGCAGCAGCATGATATATAATATTTGAGGTTTTGGTTAAATCTAAAAACTGTAAATTAATAGACAATTTAAATTTTTTGAATTATTTTATTATAAAAGTTTTTTCCTTTTTTAAATTTTTATTTGTATTTTCTCAAAAATTAAAAAATTTAATTTTAATAATGTTTGTAATATAAAATATTTCTATCTTAAATTTTTATCTCTAATTGAAATAAAGAATTGATTTTATCTTTAGTCGTTTGATAGTGAAAATTAAAAAACTTAATTTAAAATTTTAAATAATTTTATGATTTCTTTTTTGAATAGATTTTAATTGGCTTGATGATTGAGCTATTTTGTTTAAAATTTAAAAAAAACATTTTCTTAAGTTATATATATATATAATTAATATATAAACAAATAAGAATTTAGTTTTTGTTTAGATATTATTATATATTTGCATGATAGTAAATCGAATGGTTCTAAATTTACTAAATACTTATTTAATTGTTGGATATAACTAACTATTTATTTAAACTAATATCAAATAATTGATTTGTGATAAATTTAATATTTCATTTTTGATTGATTTTTTTTCTTAATAAATTTTAATATTTGTAGTTAGAAAAATTAAAAGTTATGAATAAGCTTAAGCTTAAACCAGCCTTACCTCGTAAGGTTTAAATTATTGAAAAATCTCCTTATGAAGTAGCTTAATCGTATCAAGATAAATGCTAACCTCTTAGGACTCACCTTTTGGCAAAAATGCAATCTTCATATAATTAAATCTAGCCATCTCAAATAAGATTTATAGCAAAAAAAGTAGATGAGAACGATTTGCTAAATAAAATACAACTAAACGAGAAAAAAGAAAATTAGTCTGAAAATATACATTCATAAATGGAGTAGTCTACAAATAAACAATAAAATGGAAATGAAGTAAAGCAGGATTTAATAGAAAGGAGTAAATAAAACGAATAAATATAATAAAATAGCAATATTTAAAATGGTATGTAAAATAAAAACTAATCTGATGACCCAAGTTCTAATTAAAAATTTAGAAAATTATCTACATCTCTTCATGAAAACTCACAAGCAAAAGTTGATAACGTAGGAAAATAAGTCAAAAATATTTTTGAGACAGCTAAAATTTACTAAAATTATAGTAAGGATGAAACTTTAGGTCCTCAATATACTAAAGAAGGAAAAATAATACCTTATTCTATTGTAGGAAAACCATAGTGGTATGTAAAAGAGTTGACAAAAGAAATATAAAAGCATAAAACTTCTCAAAATAGTGATTGCAGTGACTAAACTTAAAAATTAAATAATAATATTTTAAATGATTTAATAAAAACAAAAAATGATGAGATTCGTAAAAGAGGGAATTCTTATGCACCAATTAGTCTAAACGAAGACGCTGATGCCAAAGAAAAGATGTCTAAAACATAAATTTATCCAAAGCTATGGCATCAGCAAGAAGATAAAACATTCGTCAGTGATATTAAATTTATGAAAAGAAAAAAAAGAGATGAATTAATGAATTAAGTAAATCCTATTTATATTATTTTACTTATAAAATAAAATATTGGTTTGAGCTATACTTTTTACCAATTTTAATTTTATGTTTTTTAAAAAATGTAGAAAGACAACGATGGAAATGAATTTTACTATGAAAAAGAAATGACTTAGGAGTAAGTTATATAAAAAATTCAAGAAGAAGAAGAAAGGCTAAAATTGAATTAAAGCAGAATATAAGAAAATAATAAATGTATACTTAAATCATTAACTATTGAAGAACAACAGTAGCTGTTAAAGGAATAAAAGATTTTAGAAAAATTCGAAAATAATGAAAGAAAATTTGATGAGCTAATATTTAAGTAATCGATGTATATTCAAAGAGATCCTCAGAGATCAATTTTGTTATCTTAAGAATAGCACAGAAAAAAAATAGAAACAATTAATGCATTTGAAATTCTAAAGCCTATAGACTAGAAATATGGAGATTCGTATTGGTATAGAACTTTAAGAAGTTACAACTGTGAACCTAGTGAATAAAATTCTAAGCGTCCTGAATGGAATCCTAACGATAAAAATGAGAGAATCAAAGAAGAGCATCTAGAAATTATTCATAAAAAAAGAGCTTTATCTGCTGCAGTCAGATCATAATAAAAAAATACATTGAATGGTACTTTTCTTTCTTTTAAAAGTGGTCACTATGCTCAATAAAAACTCGACTAGACTTAGAATCAATGGAACTATGAGCAGGTAAAGCACATTTAAGAAGATAATTATGAATAATAAAAGTCTATAGAAGCTATAGGAGTAAACAAATTTAACTTAGAAAAAGATTCTATACTTAGCTACTAAAATTAATAAAGGTTAGCACAATTAACAAATTAAGCTTAAAATCAAGAAAATTCTAACAATTAATCACAATAAATTCAAAATTCATAAACTTTTGACAGATATAACTTATACAAGAGAGGTAATAGCTCTTTTGTAAGTGGTGGTAGATCTAGGATAAACAGTGAAAGTGAAGGCTTTAATGGTTAGATAACTTATAAGACAAAATTCTTAAAAAAATATACTCTGAATGATGAATATAAAAATGGAAAATTCTAATCTAATGGAAGTTTAATCTTTGGTTATCCACGTTAAGAATAACAGTAGTCTCCAAACGGTAGTTTTATTCAAATAAATTAACAGTTCCTAGACTAGTTAAAAGACGAAAATTAATAAAGTGAGTTTTTATTTGAAGAATAAAATATTATGTCAGAAGAAGTTCTTCATGCTTAGTGGTAAGATAGACAAACGCTAGCCAAAACAGGAAAATTTGTTTTCAAAAAAGTATAGCTAAAAAATTGAATTAAGCATTTAAAAAAAGTAAAAATATAAAATAATTAAGCAAGGTATATCAATAAATGTATTTCAAAAATTATTCTAAAAATACTTTATCTTAATAATAAAGCACTAAAGTATTTGAAAAATATTATCAAATTAGATCTAGAATAAGTATTACATTCTTTTAACTTTATGTATTTTTAAATAGTTTGTTTGTTTGATTGGTTATTTTTTCTTTTATTTATAATATAAATTAAGTAGCCAGCCAGTTAGTTATTTTTGGAAAATTAAAGCCACATCTTAACAGATTTTTCTATTTTAATGAAAATGAGTATTTCATCTTAAATTATTTATAAGATTTAATAAGAATCTCAATCGTTTATGTAATAAATTAGAAAGCAATTTTAAATCTTCATTTTGCCTTTTTTGTCTAAGTAAATCCAACTCTGAACCTCAAAACATAAAAATATTATAAAAATCCTACGAGTTATTCATTTATTTTAAGATATAATAAAAGTAATATCATTTGTTTCTTTTCTATTCATGAATTTTATTGTAATTATCTGAAATTAATTGTACTGTAAATTATTTATCACTGCATTTAACTAAATTTTTTTTTAAACAATAATATTTAAAAGTAATTCTTAAAATATCAGATTTTCTCATAACAGATGTAAATTTTAACATCAATATTATTGATTACTTTAACAAATTCAAGGATATAGATCTCCATTTAAATTTTGGAGTAAAAAATATGATATCCAGCACAACTTTAAACATTATAAATAATTTTACATAAATAAATAGATTTATCATGTTTTTTCTCTTTAAATTTTTCTAAATTATTAAAATATTTTTTTGAAAAATGAAAGCTTAAGTTATTTTTACTAAAGAACTAGTAATCAATATATTTACCATCAATTATTGACAAGAATTTATCTTCAAACCCACTCCTAAAATTCAAATTATTTTATATTTTATTAGTAATATAGATTTTTTCTACTTCATCATTTTTTTTGAATTATGCTATAAAGTCCTGTAAACAAAAATAAATATATTTAAATTATTTAACTCACGAGCAAACTATTGATGTTTAATAAAAAAGAGATGAGCATATTTTAAAGATAAGCTAAAATATAAAATAATTTAAGTTTATTAGTTTTAAATATTAAAAAATCATATTTGCTCTTTTAATTATTTGTTTAAAATCTTTTTAGGTTTTTAATTTAATTTTTTACATCTGCAAAAATGATTATGTATTTTAAATAAAGAACTAATTTGTGTGTAAAATTAATTATGTTATGATTAAATATGAAATTAATTATATAAGATATGAGAAAAATGCTTCACAGATTAAAAAGAAAAATTAATATGAGATTTTATTAAACATTTTAAATGCAGATTAGTTATGCCTTTCTAATTAATGAATCAAAATACATACCACAAAATAAATATTGTTTATGTTCAAAAATATTTATGAATATTAAAAATCGATTTGAGTCAGCAATTTTTCAATGATTGTAATCGATTTAAATAACTATTCTTTGATAATCTTACTTATATTTAAATAGGTTTAGTATCTTAATCATTGGAAATAAGTGCTTATCTAATCTGATTCTTTGTTTTCAGTAATTATTAATAATTGCTTTTGTAGATCTATCCAATTTTTACATAAATTATTTAAGTCTAGCACAAGGATAGTCCTCAAATTTTAGTAGCTTGAACATAACATAAAATTTTGACCAATCATTTAAAGATTATATTTTAACATACTTCAAATAATTATTTGCATATTAATAATTTAAATTTTCAATGCAACAAGATGAATGTCTACAACTAAAGCTTGAGAAATTATACAATTTTTAAAGAATTAATAAATTTTATGGTAGATTATTAAGTAAATCAGTTAGTTTTTAATACATGTTTTATGAATATAGACAAAATATTAGGTTAAGTTATTGAATGTAGTTAAATTAAGTTGAGATTTTCATGTTCATGAAATAATATTAATACTAATCATTCAACTATATTACAGAGTCCATAAGAAGTTTTTTGAGGAGGGTAGAGAATATTTATTTAAATATTTATGATTTATTAATTTCCAAACCAAATGTGATTGATTACACTAAAAAAGTAATGGGCATTAAAAAAAAGCAATATATCTGAACATTTTTGAATTTTTATTTGAGAAGTAATTTGAATGAAAAAATGAATGCAAACTAATTATGTCATGCAATAAATAGCAAATATGTAAATAGAAATTGAAATCAAATTATTAATTGTAACATTGAGATAGGGAGTAATAAAAATAGCTGAGGGGGGAAAAGTGGGGGAAAGAGAAAAAAAAAATTAAAAATAGTTTGAATTAGAAAAGTAATAATAACGTAAATTAATACTTTTAATATAATCAAATATTGCTACTGATCATAGCAGAAATAGACCATTGATTATAACAAAATAAATATAATTAATTGAATCGAAAATAAATAAATAGAAATCATAAAAATTTAGTTTCACTAAATTGAATTAAACATAAATAATTTTTATCTATTCATTAAACAAGAATAGCACCACAATCAATTTATTATTCCTTCACCCTTACTACAATATTCAAAATACATTGAAATACTTATTTGCCTTCTAATCCTACAAATATAAACAAAAAATGGGTTGCCATACATCTAAATCAAATAAACTCGAAGATAAAATTAACTAAATTATTACTATTTATTCTGAGATTTTAGATGAAATAAGAGAAAAGAGACAGTAATATCTCGGTAAATGTGGTAATTTAGAAGATGATGAAGATTTAAATAGAAGCAACAATAACAATAACCTCATAGCTGATTTTGATTTTTCTAAAAAGTAGACTTTCCAAACTCAGGTTTCAACTGGTGGATTACCAAACAACTCAATTTCTTAGAAGTCTACTACAATGTTTGCTTCTAAAAAGTCTCTTGAAAAGGCTGAATTACAAAGAAAATCTACTAGGGCAGATGTTTGGAGATTTTCAAACCGTAATAGTTTCGAGTAGCAATAGGATAATAACAACCTAAAAGGCTTACCAAACAAAAGTATATTGAAATCAGAAGACTTCACCTAATATATGTTTTTCTTGAAGAACATTAGCAACAAATTTGAAAAAATAAATTAAAAATAATTGGATTTAATTGAATCTTACTACAATTCCGATAAACAAGATATCCAAATCGAGATTAAGAGATTACACAATAAAATTGAAAATGCCTAAAAAAAGAAGACCTAGGTAGAAAATTGCCTAAACAAAGTTCTTAACAAAGAGTAATTTACTCCTCTTCCTGATGGCTATGTTGTTGCCAATCATTATTGATATGATTCAGTTCATGATTTGATGATATTTAATACTAAATTATTCCTCCATTACTAAAAATATATTCAATACCCTACTAAATATTAAAAAAAACAAATAAAATCTTTTCATACTAACAAAATATAAATTAGAACCATTAAATTAAACTACTCAAAACATTTTACTAACCTTTTTACTAAAATACACATACAAATATTCAAAAGATGCTGTAATTCAGAGCATCTATCAATCTTACTAAATAATCATTAAATATGTAAATCTATATCCATCCATCCACCTAATTTCATGAAATTTGTACTTATTTAAAAAAATTATCCATAAAATGATTTTCTCTCCTGAAAAATGCATGATAAATTTATAGTATTATTTTAATTTATAGTTTAACTTTTAATTCATTTGATTCCTAAAAGTTTGCTTTCATAATCTGATTTCAATATAAGTGTTGCTTTCCCAAGAAACAAATTTCATATAATAGTCTAATTATTAGCACAAATATTATATTTTTCAATGTATATATTATTCTCGCTAAATTAAAAAAAAATAAGGATATTCGAAGAATCTATATTTTGTTTATAAAATCTTTTATATTTTTTGTTTATTTTTGAAACATCGAAATTTACATAAATTATATAAAGGTACTGAAAATTTTTTATATAAAAATATTTTGAAATAGTACACTTCTTTAAGGTTTTTTATTTGCACCACTTAACAAAATGGTAATTACTTTTATTATTTTTTTTTCTTTTCTGCTAATTGGTTGTATTCCACACATTTGATTTCAAATAAATATAAAAGAGTATCTATAAGCAAAAGACTATAAATTAATATTTTTTTCCAACTTAAATCACAAGATTAATTATCTGCTAATTTATTAAAATGGAAAAGTACATAAAAAAGGCTGGCCCCTAATTATATAAAGTAATAAGCGACTCAATTTACATTTTAATTATTGGCTAGTTTGATCTAAGTGTGATTCTATATGATTGTGATTAGTTACTTTAAGTATAAAGGGTTTTAACAAATTTTCAAACATGTATTAGTAATCCAAACTTTATTGCCTCTATTTGGTTTCTCTATTTGAAGTAAAAATATGGCAAATATAAAAGCTAAAATATAAGCTGTAAAAAAAGAGTATTCTGTAATATTTTCTAAACTAAAATTAAATTGAAATAGATAAATAATATATATATGTTAATTATTAAATACAATATTTTTACCTACCTACCTATTCAATCATTTACTGAATAAATAAAGTTAAAACAAAAATTAATAAAATTGTACTTAATTAATTAAATTAAAGCTAAATTTAGTATTTCTCTTTTAAAGATTTTCAGTTTTCTTTAAAAAAGTTATCAGAGTTTAAAATAAAATCATATTAATGATTTAAAAATCTATTTTTAATGATTTAATCAAGAAAAATGAAATAATTTAATAGTTACAAGGAAAAGTAAATGCTATTAGATTGGAAACAAGAAGGCCTTATCACTTGAATTGAGTTACTTACCTTAAATTACTCTCTATACTAAATAAAGTAAATAAAGTTCGCGCTGGTTAAACATATTTTTACATGGATTTAGCATATTTTAGTTCTATATGTTCGATCTAATTTAATTTATTTTCAAATTATAATATTTAGCAATTATTAAAAGCAGCAATTATGTGCTGTAAAGAAAAAACTTTAATTTACTTTCATGAAATAAAAAATTGAAAGATATTTTTAATTATTAATACATAAATAACAAGACTTGTATTTTGATGGGATAAATATTCTTAAGAGATTTATTTAGTATTAAAATTTAAATTTATATTGGTCAGTGACTTCTCTGGCTGAATGCTTGAGCTTTGTAAGCTAAATTAAAATACTAAGAAAAAAAATTTGTAATAAGTGATTATTAATAAATAACCTTAATTTATAGAATAATCATACAAAAGTATTAATAATTTCCCGATTACTATTGGTTACAACCTAAACTATTAATTTGCTTACAAATATTTAGTATCGAAGTATTTTAGGGAAATAATCTGCTTATAAATTTAATTTTACTTAAAATTTTAGATATCTTTTTAGATTTATTTTAATGAGTTTAAAAATCGTAAAGTAAAAAAACTTTTAAACTTTTATTCAATAATGTTTAAGGCATACAATCATACATTTATTTCTAAACATTTCTTTATAATTAACAAAGTGATTTATTCATACAAGGTTTTTTATAATTTTGCTTATCCTATTAATATATCTAGAACTGAGCATGATGATAAATTTGAAATAAACTTTATAGGATTTCATTAACATTTCGAATAGTTAATTAGAAATTAAAATAGTATAAAACCAGCCTTTCGCAAATTTATAAATTTAATACTTGAGCCTTAAAAATGCTATATAAATTGGTACTAATATACTTAATTTGGATTTTAAGTATCCAACTCGAGAAATATTTTAAATATATAAATAGATTTAAAAATAAAGATAAATATAGATAAGACAGTCCAATTCCTATTTGATTAAATGAAATAATTAACCCAAAAACCTTTTTATTACTTTACGCTAAAATTAGCTTTGCATGTAAAAATAAATTTGGCTTTAAGTTATTTAGAAAATAAAAAAATATTATTCTAATTTACATATTAAGTATATTCCTTTAAACAATTTATTTAAAAATAAATAGAAACTATCTTACTTCTAAAAAGTGTAAGGAATTTAAAAATCCCACAAATTTATTTAAAAATTTTCAGGAAATATTATTAAAAACTTTAGTAATCAACTCAAAAATCAACCGAAAATCATGCTAGAAATAATTCAATAATTAACTCTTAAATTCTTCAATATTAATAATTAATTTTCTATTCTAGCTATAAATTAATATTTAATATTTATATTTTTTTAGTATTCTTTGATGTTTAACTTTGAATATTTGAAGTCATGTGAAATTTAATAAATATTATCAAAACTTAATGCGTTTTATGTTTTATATTAATTTTTAATTAATCAAAACAGGGAAATCAATTTTTTGTAACAAACCGGTTGAGTTTATTGGTTTATAATTCAAGGCAAGTATTTATCAAAGATTTTAAACAAAATTCATGAATTAAAACAAAAAAAAATATGTATAAATTATATATTTTTCATACAAAAATTAATTAAAATAATGTTTTTCAAAAAGCTTGAATCTAGTTTTCAAACCTTTTATATATATTTTTTTCATTTAGATTTGAAATATTCTCTAATATTCTCTCCAGATATTTCTTCTAGCTTTATTACTATCGACTTAGAAATTCTTTCTACTTCAGGATCGAGGTCATCAAGAGTTTCACTGATAAATGGTAAAATGTCATTAACTAAAATCATGTATCTTTCACCAAATGTTTCAAGAATCTTTTCAAGTGTCTTAAGAATTGCTAATCTAATTTTACTGTTTTCACTTCTGGTCTTAAGCAAAAGCTAATTTTAATTGAAAATTATTTAATATTCTTTCATATCTTTCAATTGAAAATATTCATTTATTTGCAAATCAAAATATAAAACATTCATTCTATTTTTGAAATGTTTTTAAATTTAAAAGTAGGTTTTTTTAATTTTTTTTGATTATCTAAAAATGATTGTAAAAAGTAAATTTTAAGAATAAATTCTGTTTAAAAATATTTTTATAAAGTAAAAAATAATAAGATTTTAATTTACATTATAGTTGAGTGTTTTCCATTTGTAATCTTCTTTAAGGAGTTAGAACAAGGAAATTATTGTAGGAGCTAAATGGGTATCTATGAAGGTCAAGTAATCAGAATAAGCATTAAAGTAGAATGCATCATAAATTGAAAGAAGAGGTTCTATTAGATTTTAGAACTTAGTTGTATCAATGAATTCTTCTTTGTCGTTTTAGAAGCAAGACTTTAAGGATGCCAAGTTGAGTTGGGTAAGTTTCAAGGATAATTAATGATATATGCTTGTATTTTCGTCATTATTATCTTCTCTCTTTCTCTTTTTGTTAAGAGAAGCATTTTGTTGCATTAGATCAAGAGGGTTTTGGACAGAATATATTTTTGAGAAAGAATTAAATTGATTCAATTAAGTCTCAAATATGAAGTTGAAGAATGGAGTAAACAGTGAAGTCATTGTTTCAGATAATTAGAAAACGATTTTTAATAAAACAATTTTACGATATTCTAAGAAGTGATATCCACATTCAGATTCATTGAATATACGTTCAGACCAAGTTACAATATTCATGAAGAACTTACGTAATTGAATTTCATTAGTTTTAATTACTAAGGCAGCAACTGACTTTACTTAAGCATCTTCGACTACGTCTATTGTTTCAGGGATGTATAATTCTTTATTAATAAATTGTTTTCTGGTGTAATCAAGAGATAAGAAGATTTTCTTGTATATTTCTTAGAGGAATGCATCAAGTGTATCAGAATCAATCTATTAAAATGTCTTTTCAAGTAAAAGTGTGTATAATTCAACAGCTTAGGGTGAAATCTATTAACAAGTTTCAGTATGAGGAAGCAATATGCACTCTAATAATACACGTGATTCCAATAAGGTGGATAATTTATTGATAAGCTCGGTAAGAGGTTAATGAATAGATGGTCTTGCTGAAAAACTCAAAATAGTTAATGATATGAAAGAGAGATAAGGAGAAATTAAATTTTTAAGACAAAGGATTAAGTTTTCAATAGAGCGGACAACCAAAGTAAACAAACCATCTAAGTTTTTAACAATAGAATCTTGATGTTTGAAATATTAAGGCTAACTAAAAATGTTAACTTCTAGATTTTGCTAATCAAATACTTCCTTAACAAACTCGGCCATAGAATTTCCTTAGTTTTCTTTAGATTTTGATGAAGCACTTTAACTGTTGATAATATTGATAAGAGTGTCGAAGGAGTCCTTATCATTAAAGTAAAGTAATCCGAGAGCTTGACGTAATAATTCACCAGCAATAGAATGAAGGTGAGGTAATACTCTGAATTTGTTTCCTTGAGCAGAAAGGTTAGCTATCAAAAAGATTAAAGAAGTCTTCAACATAAAAGAATAGTTTTAATTTTCAACGAAACAAATGAGGGTATCCATTAATCCAGCACTGTCAATTTATTAATTTTAAGGTTAGAATAAACCAGGTTTTCTATTAAGTGCAGTAGTAAATAGAACAATACAGCTTGACAAATACTTTTAAATACTTCTCTATTCTTAAGAGGTAGAAATTTATTTTTGCTTGGATTTCTTATTTTTCTTGGTTTTTTCGCTAGTTTTAATATCAGCCTTATCACTCTCTGTGTTATTGATGTTGTTGCTGTTGTTAAGATAAACTGTTTTTAAATTAGCAGCAATTTCTTCATGCAAAGTTTTAACAATTCTAATGATTGCAAAGTTATGTTTTTTCTTGATGGTGGGAGCAGAATCAAGCTATTAATTCATAATTTCAAGAATAGAAGAACGGATATGATATGAAATTTGATGATTGTTATCTAAGATAAGAGCACAAATAGTGAAGAAAATATCAATTTCGAAGAGACGGATGAATGAAGATGTGAGGACAGCGTATGCTTACATTATTCTTTTTAAAGGTTTAGCAAAAGGAGTCAATAAGCCTCCGTCTTTTGAAGATTTACATCTACTCATTGCATTCTTTTACAAGTTATCAAAGCGGATTAACTCATAGTAAAATGAGAAGAATGTTTTTGCAATTTTTTCTGTAGAGTTAGGTTTTTCTATCAATGATTTTAAGGTACGCAAGAAAGGTTCACTCTTAAAAAGAGTGTGGAGTAAAACAAGAGAGTTTCTAATGAAAGTTTTGCAAGCGTTAGGGCGTTTGGAAGTAATTTAAAGATACTTAGCTATTAAGAAACTCTAAGGATTCATAAGCTTGTTTAAGTTTTCGTCTGAAGGGAGAGAATGGAAAGTGGTCCACTGAACAAACACACCTTTAATAAAGTTAAGGAATGTGTTCAAAGAGTTGGAGCATACATTGTCAGAAATTTAGTTTTCATCTAAAACTTCTTCCAAAAGGGTATTTTCGGGCTTTGAAAAAAGCAATTCAGTAATGGCTAAAGGTATTTCTTTTAATATAACTTCACTCATTTTGGGGTGAGTCAGATTATTAGCAGCTTAAATAAAGAGAACTCTGAGAAGGTTTGAAGGACCACCATATATTTCAGAAAGTTAACGAATCTTTGTAAGAATTGATGTTTTTTGCTAATTGAAATAAGGTAATAAAGAAAAAACAGCTTGTAAATGTAGTAGTGAGAATTTAACTAATTTATTGCGTCTCACTTCTCCAGCGTGTTGCATTAATTTCTTAGCAACAAAACCAAAGATTTCAAACAAAAATTCTACTTTGGATTCTAATATTTAAGATTAGGTCATTTACTTCTACTCTTCGGTTTAGGCTTCCTATTATTAGTTATTTTGTTCTTCATTTTCAATTTGTTTTTGTTCAGATAAGAAGTTTTTGTACATTTACTCAAGCACATCAAATAAAATGTTTGTTATTTTTTTAAAGTTAATTGAACAAATTAAACACATTATATCAGCAGTTTCGTGAACTATTTCGAGTTGTTGCAATTCGAAGTATTATTTTTCACTTTAGTCCATCTCTTCACCTTACTATTATTCGCCATTTTGTTCTTCTTCATCAGTTGTTTTCCATTCTGAGCTCTTTGGAGTATTTTTTTGTATATGGAATTTTAAGATTTCAATAAATTTATATTCTTCATTATTTTCTCCGCCAGTTATTCTTAGTTTTATTTCGTTTAATGAGGCAGTTTCTGCTTCTGATAATTTATTTACATTTTTAACAGAAGACAGGAGTGTTTGATGCAAGTAAATGTTATAGGCTTAGCACTTTTTGATAATTCTGAAAAGTAGCACCTAAATACGAGGAGTAGCAAGAGGGACTTAAATAATATCGAATAACTTATTAAGATCTAATTCTTAAGTTACAGTATCTTCTTTTAACAAAATTAATTCTAACATATAAATAACTTGATTTTCATGCTTTTGTGAAAGTTTTTTTAATTTGAGTTGATTGTTAATTAAATTCTACAAATAATCTAAAAGAGATTAGCAAATGCCTTTAGAGAAATTGATAGAAATAAGATGCTCTGTTAAACCATCAAAAGTCATGCTATTCAAATTTTCTAAAATAAGCTTTAAGAAAGAAAGCTGATTGGATTCGTTTAAGCGTTGGAATACTTTATCATCCAAAGAAGAAATAAAAGTGCTTAAAAGAGTAGCTCTAAGCTTTCTATTTTCAATTTTAGAAATTTTTTGTAAAAGAACATCTGCATAAAGGTATTAGAAGTTTGAGTTTAATAATTCATCACTAGGTAATCTAGAATAAAACTCAACATACATAGCCATCAAATTATTATCTTTTTCTAGATATGAATTTTCACGTAATTTTTGTAACAACTCTATTAAAAGATTTTGATCAATATTATTAAGGTTAAATTAGTATTGTTATTATTATTATTATTATTGGTTAGGCTTTGCTACTTAGTGGTGATGCTTCACGATTTCAGCAAAAATTCCCATAAAAGAAACTAAAAATTCACTTTGTACTTGTGAGTAAATTTAAGACAATAAGAAATTCAATATGCTATTTAAATCTCTCTGTTGATTATTCTACTATTGCTATACTTCCTTAGCAATAATTTTACCGATAGGAGGATTATGGACAGCTAATTCTACTCTGTGCTTGCTTACTACTTCACATAAATTTAACAAAATTTTATATTTAATGTTAACTTTTTCAATGTTATTTTCTTATTCCATTTGTTGATTTTCTACTCCAACAAAGCAAGTGTTTGTGTTTAATGCATCACTCAAACGTATAGCATCAAACTCACCAGCATTTTTCTTTAGGATTTTCTTACAGTTCTCCATTATTAAGAAAAGACCTTGTTTTTCTTAAGCTATGGCACTACCAAGCTTTATAAGGGCAAGAGTGAAGAGTTAATAAGACAATTAGCTTGTTACCTTTTCAGTGTTGGCTTTAAGAGTTTAATTAATCAAGAAAAGACACTTAATATTACCTTAAAGAGTTAATCCATCACAGCTTTGAGTGTACATGAATTTTTTACCTAAAAGAAGGCAAATATCGTTGAATGGCAACTTGTCAATCAAATCTGATTTAATTAAAATTAAGTTTTCGTATTAGGGCTATTCTAAAATGAAATTAAGTAGATTAACTATGATTTCGTTAGATACTATAGAGTTGTTATAGTTCTTTACTATAAATTTACAAACCTAGCTATTAAGCAAAATGTAATCAATTTGATTGGCACTTTTGTTGTGCTTTGAATCAATAACTATATTCTAAATGATACTCAAGCAGGAATGTAATAAACTCTTTTATGAAACTGCATCCAAAGTAGTAATTAAAGCAAGTTACTCAGCATTATCAAACACATTTGCCATAAAATTAGCTATTCCTTAAATGCATAAAACATCTTTACTAAGATTTTACAAACACTAGAGGAAGTTACTGAATTCATTCTTTGCACTTAGCAACAAATCAATCATAGGGAATTGCTTTTTTTACAATTTTTCAAAAATGTTAGGAAGATAATCTTTTAAAGTTTAATAAATTTCTTTATAACTATCTGCAAGATCATCAGATTGAACAAGCACAAAGAAAGTAGAAAAAACCCATTACTTTTACAAGACATTCTCATTGTCACTTCTAAGAGTTAAGGTACGGAAAGTCTTCACTATTTCTTTTTTGAAAGTAACACCAGCTTAGTTTTTAAGATTTGAGATTAAAAAGCGATAGAAGCCTTAGATCATTTAAAGTTTAGAGTGGTTTCTACGTTGTTCATCTTCTATTTCAGATTAAGCAATTTCAATAGCAGGATGAGTTAATAATTCGAAAACTATTTTAAGAGTTTTGCTGTTGGTTTCTACATTTAATTTGAGAACAATGATATTTACCAAGTAATCCAAATAATTTGCCAACAACTCTTTTTTTTCTTCTGGGTTTTGTTCGTTATTCAACATTGTAAGAATAGCATTAAGATATTCTCTGTTTTCTTAAGCTCCCTTCTTATTTTTAGATGATGATGTTTAAATGATCAAATTTCTTTTGAGAAGAACATTTTCATGGAAAGATACACTTCCAGGGAAATTTTCATTCATAAAATGTTTTAACTTTTCTACTTTTACATTTTTTTCATTATTTTCCTTTTGATTGCTAGTTTCTTCTGCTATTTTGGAATTCAGATAATGAATTAAATCAGCCAAAAAATATTTCTTCATAAAAACAACTACCTCAGTTTAGATATCAACATTTATTTCAGTTTCACCTACTTCAGAACTAAAGAAGAATCTTTCGAAGACAATATTCTTTAGTAATTAGTCCTTTAATTCGGGATTAGAGCTTGAATAGATGGAGTCATAGGTTTATAAATTTTCAACAAGAGATTCAACAAAAGAAATACTTGACTCAAATTGCTTTAAAGATCCACTAACTAAAGCACTAAAAGTTAAAGCGAAGAAATTAAGTGTACTATATTATTGGCTCACCTTATCAAAACTAATTTTGAATATTTCATCAAATTGGTAGGCTTCACTTAACTTATTAAGTTATGCAGTAGTAATATGTTTCAAGAAATTACGCTGGCAGATGAAGAAGAGGAATTTTACTACAGTTTCTACACATTTAGTTCCTTCTGCTTAAGTCTTAGCTTGCTTTGTCAATTATTAAGAGTTAATTTTAGTAATAAGAAATGATGCAAACTCATCAATTATTTATGTATTAATATTTTTATCTCTAACTAAAAGAGAACCTAAAGCGATTAGGGCAAAGCTAATCGCTGCATGATCTCCTCTCTTGAGGAAATGATTAATAGTTTCAATTAAGCTACTGACAAAGGTCTCTGTCAAACGAGTTTTTATTGATAACAAATCAATTAAAATAGCTTGTAAAAAGCTAGTAGGATTTACTTTAAGTTTACTAGCCTTATTATCAGTACCAACCATATTGAAAACAACATCATTAGATTTTTCTTCATTAGTTTCAGATTTTTTCTTATTAGACTATGAATAATAAAGGTCTGAAACCTTTTGATTGTATTTAATTAATTAAGCTAAGATGTGACTATCATAGTTGATTTACTTGGCAATGGTTTCACGTTAAACCATTTCACCTTTTGAAATAGGAGTATTTAAAAAGCCAAAATGCTCACGAGTCTTAAGAGTTACATTCTATAATAAACGAGTGTAAAAAGGGGTTGCATGGTAATGCATAAAATATATGATAACATACTCAGCTTCATAATGATGAACATTAAAATTACGAAGAAGGTAATCAATAATTTTATGTGCATCTTCTTCTAAGAAGTGGAGTGAAACTAAACACAAAAATTCTTATAATTTTTCAGAAAGTTCTTCGTTTTCTTTCTTTAGCAAAATATTTCTGTCGACTCTTCTGTATTTTGGGCCGAAAATTGCTTCTTAAAATTTCATGAAATTTTCATCCTTAATACATAACTTCTAAAAACCAGTTACTGCTAAAGAGTAAATTTGCTCTAAATCTACAGCGCTTGCTACTTTTGCATGGAAAAGTAAGGAAGCTGCCTATACTACATCATTTTTTTTAATAACTGTCTAATCTTGCTATTTGAGCTATGACAACTGCTATGCTAAACTTGACATTTTTGAATTTGAATAGAAAATTTATTTAATTTATTTTATTATTAATAATTTAAGCTATTTGCTCTTTTATTTTATCAAGTATTTGCTTGTTAGTTTATCCTTTTTATGTCAGATTGATTTAATTTACTTTCTTATATCTAAAATAAATCTAAGATTAACTAAATCTTAATAGCTTCAAAATGCTACTTTGGCATTTTTTTACCAATTTATTTGCCTTGAAACTTTTATTCATTTTAATAAGTTCTATCATATTTTTTCTACTAAATTTAGCTTGAAAATTAATTTCGACTCATTGATTGTACATTCATCTCATCTAAATCTTAAAATTTTCAATTATCATCATAATTAAAGATATTTTTAATTATTTTAAATGTTGGTAGCAAATTAATTCTACTAATTTGGTAGACATTTAAAGCAAACTAAAAATACATTTTTACTTTAAAAAATAATCAAAAATGAAAATTAAATTGCTTTTAATATATAGGTAGGTAGGTATATTAGACATTATATTTAATAATTAAAAGGGGATTAATAAATTTGTATTTTTTAATTTTATAAACTTTTGATATTTACTGAATACAAGCAATAAATAAATAATGTTTCATAATAAAGATTTTAATGTAGGTAAAAATTTTCTCAGTTTTCCACTGAATCATGAAGAAATACTTTGAATGGCATTTCATCTTCACCTTGAGTGGTATGATTTTATCCTTTGTTTACTTTTTTATGAGAATTATTTTACATGAGTTAATTTTTTCTTTTATTATTGAGAAGGTCTATTGTGTATAAATATCCTTTTTGCTAAGATTTAGCCCATATTACTATTTAATTATATTTTGGAGAGTAGGATATATTGTTCCAAGCATAAGTTTTAAAATTCTTAATATTTCCATTAGTTATTTCATTTGTTACAACAGTTTTAGTTATATAGTTATAAATTAGCAAATTTTTCTTATAATACAAAGCAACGTGAGTATTATCATGCAAATATAAAATTTATATAGAACGTTTATCATCTGAGGGTTACTTAAGTAGATTTTTAACAAGTAACTTCTATTCAAAATTATCATTGTTCACAATTATTAAATTTAAAAAACTATCAATCATAGCAGTCTTATTATTATCAATAGGTGTACTAGAATATATCTAAGCATATTTATTAATTTCAATACCTTCTTTTTGATTTTTATACAATACTTGTTCCAAATCATAAATCATAATCGAATGATTTTTCGATAAACAAACTACAGCTTTATCTTAATTTGGAGTAATAATTATTTATAAAACTGAAGATTTTGGATAAAGGTGAATTAATTTGCCATCAACTAAGCTACCTATTTGTAATTAGCCTTTTGAATTACCAATAAGTAAAACTTTATGTTTCCTAGATTCTGCAAAAGTACTTATAGTCCCACAATTCTCAAAATGAAATTTCTCTAACCCTGTTATGTAGTCCCATACCTTAAGCCTTTTATAATCACTCACACCTATCCAGTTTATATTTGTCTATAACTCTTTAATTAGAGCTATTGAAACATATTCCTCTCTAAAATTAACTTCATCATCAAATAAATCTAAGAATAAATTTATCACACCATTTTGTTGATTGTTCATGTTATTTTGAACCATTTATAAATTCTAGTTGTTATTAACTACTTAATTTTAATGCAATTCATTAAACGAAGCAATTACTCTAAAATTAATCTATCTAATAACTTTCATCGATTTGAAGTGAAGAATCTCAACTCCTTTGCTATTCCCTAAAGCTAAAAGAGTATCATTTCTTAAAAAGCACAAAGCATTATATGTCTTAGGGAAGCGTTTAGTATTTTTTATTACCATTTTTATCTAATTATCTTGCTCTTTTGCTTCATTAAAAACATCTTAACAACTTTTCTAATTTTTTCTCTTCTTTTTTTATTGCTCCAGATTCATTACTTTTATAAATATATAGCTTGCTACTTTAATCAAATATTTCTAAAAAAAAAGATTATATTAGATTCCAGAAATTAATTAAGCTTACAATAAAAAAATAATTTTTTGAATATATTTGAAACAATCAATAATTTATTTTATTTTAAATTTTAAGCTATTTATTTTTTATAATTTAGTTTGAATTATACAAATTGCTATCTGAGAAAAAAAATGATAGTAATTCGTAAAACTATTTTTTTTTTAAATTTATCAACGAATTGAGACAAAGTAAAAAAGTGAAATGAGACAACTAAAATAAACTAAAATAGGTTATTAAAGGATTTAAGAATTTTTTTGTATAAATTACATAGTTGATTTAACTAAATTATTTAATAGAATAACAAATTTATTTTGAATTTATATTTGATAGATATATGTAATAGGTAGGTAGATAGATAGACACATGTTTAAAACTATTTTATGAATCAAAATTTAAATTTAAAAATATCAATGCTGTATTTATCTAATTGGCTACAAATAGATATTCTATTTGTAATAATTTTTACAAAATTTTTAAAAGAAGCGCTAAACCGAAACAAAATAAATCTAATACATAATAAAAATTATTGCATAAACGTTTAGAAACCAATAAAAAAGGATACAAATACTCATAAATTCACTATTTTTTTATTAAATAAATAGTAGCAATAAAATCAATTTTTAACCTTTTTAACTTTAACAGGTTCTGAATCATCAGAATCATCACTTTCATCACTACTGGAAGAAGAAGCAGGCTTAGCAACTACTTTCTTAGAAGATTTCTTTTCTTGTTCTTCTTCAGCTTTCTTAGATACGGCTACCTTCTTATCCTTTGAAGCTTTAGAGCTTTCAGTAGTAGAGGTAGCAACCTTGGCTTTAGCTACTGGTTTTACTTCTTCAGATGAATCATCGTCACTTTCATCAGAATCAGCTTTACTTGGTTTTTAAACAACAGCAGAAGCTGCTTTGGCCTTTGCTTCTTTAGCCTTCTTTTCTTATTTCTTCTTGGCCTTGCTTTTCTTTTATTCTTCACTTTATGAAGTAGAAGGAGCAGTAGATGATGATTAAGTTGAACCATTATTTTTTTTATTGAACTCAGCAAGCTTAGAATTATACTCTTTTTTGAGTTACTCTTCTTTTTTTATGTAACCTTGCTTTTTATCTTAACTCAAGTCTCTCCATTCTTAACCTACAACCTTAGAAATTTCAGAGAAAGAAAGGTCAGGGTTTTTAGCCTTAATTTCTGGTTATCTAGTTTAGCAGAATATGAGATAGGCAGACATTGGCTTTTTGGGGGCGTTTGGGTCCTTCTTTTCCTTCTTTTTCTTTTTCTTATCATCGGTGGACTTGTTATTAGAAACTGCAGGCTTAGCGTCAGCAGCTCCAGACTTGCCAAACTTTTGGAAAAGTGTAGCCAAACCACTAAGTTGGCTGCTTACTTATTAGCAGAATTAGCTAAATTCAGAACTCATTCTTTTCTTTTTTTTTTTTCTTTTATTTTCTTTGTTTTTTTCTTGATATATAAATTATTTTCTCTTTTTTGGGAATAATTAATTTTTATGCGAAGCCGCTTTTTTTTCCCTTATCTTCTCGCTGTAAATTGAGCATTTCTCTCAGCTTTTCTCCCCCTTTATTTATTTGTGTATATATTTTTATTTCTTCACTACAACTTATCAATCATTTCCAGTGACCGGCCCACTCAAAACTTTACTAACATTTTCAGCGAAAGATTATTGATAGAAAAAAAAACTATCAAACTATTTAAGAAGAAAGGTATGTCATAGTTGTACGAAGATAAAAATCCACTAGAGGATAAGCGTGATGAAAATTTCATCCAACTAAAATCTACTACATATTTTTATGAGATGTTTAAGAAGAAAAACCAAAAAAGCAGTGAAGTGATACCTCAAACAATCCTTTGGGAGTCAGGTAGACTTTGGTATTTTAGTTTAAAAGCTACAAAAGAAGCAGTTATAAAAGGAATAGTAGCAGCATAATTATTAAAATCAAGTGTATATAAATGAAGCAATTTAAAATGAAAATCGAATACTTTAATGTCGAAAATCATTCATATTATATATTTTTATAATCTATTTAAGAATTCTAAGCAGTCTCTAACCTCCTTTTGTTAAATTTTATTTAAAAGGCAATCCTAACACTTGGTTTTTCAACACTAGCAAGGGCAAAATTCCATAAATACTACATAAAAATACTGATAAGGTCAATCATTTTGAGATTTGCAAATTCTTTTTAGGTATTTCTCGCCCTGAAGAACTGCGTATCGATAACTTAACATCACTTTCAGAGTATAGCAAGAAGCTCCAGCAAGTAATCAAAAGATTTAAATTGTTGCATTAATTCCATAACTTAATATTTTAATTAAAATTCGCTTCATTCCTATAAATAAATATAATGTATCAAGAATTGAAAAACTCATTCATATATATTAAATTTTTAAATCCGCAAATTAATTCAATAAAAAGTATAACTAACTCCTATATTTTTGATAATTTTTTAAATTCATATTTAGAAAGAACCTGTTTGTTTCATCAGATATGCAGATAAAAAGACAGAAGCTCTAATAGGGCCTGATCTTGTAAAATTATTTCTTGAAGGCAAATAGACGGCTAACATTTCAATGATTTAATCTTATGTTCCAAATAATTCAAAAGCAAGTAAAACATAATTAAATTACTCTTTAAATTTAATTAGTATTCAACAAAGACTTAATATTAAAATCTCAACTTTAATTTAAATAAATAGATGAAGTATTCTACGTTGAATATAGGCATGATGAAAATACCCTTCCTTTGGGATTTAAGTTTTACAAAAAGATATTTTCTACAAAGAAGGGCTATACAACAAGCTAGGAATAACCAAATAACAATGAGAATAAAGATCAAAATATGGGAGGCTAAGGGAAAAAGGAGTCTATCATTAAAGGAAAAAAATTATTTTTTAAATGCTTTGACTAATCTCTCAACGTTAAGCTTTAAGAAGTATTATTTATTTTAAATTAATATACTTACTTTTCGTATTTTCAAAATAATTTTGTTTTTTTAATTAACTATTTTATTAATAAATAAATTTCATTTAAGAGTTCTAAAAGGTTAATTGAGTTCATAGAGAGAGCATATAAGTTGAAAGTTAGAAAATTCACTCCTAAATACATGCTTGACAGAAATGGCAATATAATATTCATGGGAATAAAACATTTATTTATAGAGCTTTTTTCTTATGGTAAAAACTATATTTTTTGTATCTAAATAAATATGTTTACTTAATTTTTAAATAAGCTCCTTACGATATTGAGCAGATAAAAGAGTAAAAGTAAATGACATTTTAGGAGTTTAGAAAACTTTATAAAAAGCAGAAAAAACACAATTTAGTAAAAGTAGGTGGAGTAGAAATGAAGTAAAATAATAAATTTTTTCAAAAAAAACTTTAAAAAAATTTTTTATTAGGCTACCCCAAGTTATTTAGCAGGACGATAAAAAATACTCTGCTACATTATATAAAAAAATGAGAGTAGAGAAGTGTGGAGGAGATTTCTGTGATTATGAGATGCTTGAAAAAAATACGTATTAATAAAAAATATTAAATCATTCTTTAAATAATAACTCAAACTACTTATAATAAAAGAGGTCCTCTTGCAATGAGAAAAAATATTTTAGAAGAATATAAAAAACATTTTGGAGTGAGAAAGGAGTAATTAGAAAATATAGCAATTAGCTTACCTTATGAAATATCAAATCAACTTATTTTAAGAACCCGTGAGTATGCTCTATAAGTAATTGAAATCCTTCGTAAAAATAAAATATTTTCTAAGGAGAGTTAAATAGTTAAATCTTAAAATTATCACTACACAAATGAGGATAATTTTGGAAATATAGATATAGAAGTAGAGTACCCTTTTATGAAAAAATCATATACTGTAGATAATTATGAAAATTAATACAAAGTAAATTTTTTAAATATCCAATTTGTATAAATATATTATTAAAAATTCAATAATCAGAGAGTTAAAATTTGCAAGTCTTGCTTCATCATTTATTCCTTAACTTCGAAGTATTTTGATGAAAAGCTGAAAGAAAAAATGAGATAAACATAAACAAGACAATATTTCACAAGATAGAGCTCTGCGAACTAATTTTAAACTATTCAGTTTAACTAAAATAATGAATAAGAAGGTTAAAATGGAGCAGGAGATACAATAAATTAAAAAAACTCTATTAAAGATGAATAAAATGCCAGAGAGTTATTAAAATCGTAAAGTTAAGTCATAATTAAGTAGAAGTCGGTAGATCCTAAACGATAAAATTAGTTTAAAATTTCAAAGTCTTCTAAAATTTCTATAAATCCTCGTGAGGATTAACAAATACAAGATTAACAGTAATACTTTGCAAAAACAACTAAAGCCAGACTCTTGCCTAATACAAGAAAAGATATTGAGGTGAATAGATTAACTCTAGGTAAACTTTAATTTTAAAAATTAGAATTATAGCTCAATTTTTTAATATTAAAAAAGGTTTCCTAAACTATGAAAAGTTAAGAGATTTGTATAAAGAGCCTGCAGATTCAAAGATCAAAAGCTAAATCCTTAATGAGACTAAAGCTTACAGAAAACCAGTAAAAATATTAGAAAATATCATACTTTTAATTTAGCTAAAAAATAATTAATAGGTTGTTAACCTCCTTGAGAAGCCAAGCAAAGATATGAAGAGAAAAGACATTAATGCCGATTCATATTTACTCTTTAAAATTGCAGAGGATAGAAAGAATTTAAGAAGAAATATTAACAGCGATTCCCAGATGCGTTAAGTTTTACTTAACAAGCTCCAAATAGCTCAGTAAGAAGGCTAAAAACCAGCATTAATATAAATAAACAGTCTCTATTATAATCATGCTAACTTTCAACATTTAAGAAAACTTCATAAGTTCAAAGTAATATTTAAAAATAATAAATTACTTTTTGACAAATTTTATTAATTTATCACAAAGATATCATCTCCGATCAATCCTTTCTTCGATGATTTAGATATTGATAAAGTCCAAGAATTAACTTTAGAAAAAGTATGTGATATAATGGGATACTAAGAACCTATAATTGATAGCTCTGATATGAAATTTTTAGTTATTGATGAGAGTACTGCAATTCCCTACTGCTTAATTGGAGGAGAGAAATCTAAGAATTAAGAAATTAAGCAAGAAGATGATATACATGAAAATAAATCAAAAAATGAATAAAATTATAATATTTCAGAGTAATTAAATGATTTAGATAGCCCATACAAAAAGTAAAGCAGAAATAGAGAAAATAGTTAGCATAACATTGAAAAAAATAATGAAATAATTGTTTTTCTTTAAGATTTCTTTGATAGCTACTTTGAATATAAATAGTTGTTTGAATCTTTATTATAACAAAATCCAAATAGGAGAGTTTTGCTGTTTAACCTGCCTGGTAAAATATTTATATAATTGTTTTTAATAAATAAATAAATAGTAAATAGTCTAATTAACCAAACAAATAAATCCAAACAAATTAATTTATCTTAGAATAAATCTACTTATAAAACAAGGGATTTAAATAAATAAATACATTTAAATTTATTAATTTGTTTAAATCAAATTTTTAATAGAAATTTTAAAAATAAATTTGAATAAGTAAGTAGAAGTTATGACTTTAAAATTTTGTTTTTGAATGTTTTATTTAAATCAAATAATCAAATAGGATAATCATATACGATATACAATTCGGAACTATTGTATCCTAATTACTATTAGATAGAAGTAATTGATAGATTGCTGTTTAAATTAGACCAAGAGAAGCTGATTAACACTAAGACTGATAAATTTAAATTTATTGGAATAGGTTATGGAGGTTTCATTTTGCAAAGTTATAGTAATTAATTAAAATATTTTGTTAAAATTTCATCATCAAATTAAATAAATAAATTCAGTAGAAATTTTAAATTTTAAATAATATTCTGAACCCTTTAATTAAAGAATTTTAAGAATTCAAAATTTCTTTAATATTTTTATCATTTTTAAAATAGTGGTTTCGGCGTATGGAAATTTGCCTCATTTAGGATCTTTGCTTTTGATAAATTCATTTATAGAAGTTGACAATATTTTGAAGGATACTCTTTTAAAGTCTCTAGAGATTTTTGAGACCTGCCCTGAAGGGATGGATGAGCTTTCATTCAATTATTTTTCAGTTATTGTAAATTCATAAGCTCTAAGTGAAGAATAATTAAGCATGAAGATGAAAATTAATCCAATTTTGAATGAGGGAAGAGCAGCTATCATTAAAGGTTGTCTGGCTTCGTAATTCATGCGCGACAGGTTTGAAAAAGTCCCTGTTTCTTGCTTGATTGTCCACACATTGAAGAATTGTGTAGTAAATATCAACTAAAGCGACTTACTAGCGAAGTACACAAAAGATGAAGTTCAAGATTTCTAAGCAAACTTAATTCTAAAAAAAATAAATGAAAAGCAAGTAAAGCGTAAGACCAAATATATAAACGGTGGCCATTCTTTACTGGAAGTAAAATATTATTTATAAAAATCTAGATATATAATTTTGATGAGAGCAATGATAAAAATTTTATTTTAATAAAATAAAAATAGGAAAATGTTGAATAATTAATAGAATTGATTAATGAATTTTTGAGAGAATAATTTTGAAATTTTAAATCCAGCAAAGCACAAACAAACAAACAAAAAATAAATAGATAGATAGATAAATAATAAAATTCTAAATGAATTTCTAACTGAATTATTTAGCATAAATAGACTACTTCATTTTTCCCTTTTATTATATGTAATTTTCTGATGATCGGTTCTCGCTCAATAAATAAATAAAAAAACAAAAAAACAAATAATTGAATTCCTTCATTAAAGATAAATTAAAATATGTTATTTTAAATAAATATTGAAATCTACGATAATATGTATTTTTTTTGTTTAATAGTATGTAATAATTTCTTCACTTTCACCAATCTTTAATTTCTTTTAAAAATCATTTTGAAATAGAAAGCATAAAAGGATGACGAAAAGTTATATTAATTTATTAATTATTAAAAACGAAGATTTATGAGAGCATTGAATTATATATTTTTATATATATAATTATATTTTTAGATTTATTGTTGTGGTAAATAATTGACTGACATTAATATTCTATCTACAACATTTTTTCTATTTAACTTATTCTTCATAACTGTTTAAATTTTTTTGGCTACTTAATGTACCCTTTTCGCAGAGATATCCTAGTTTTTAATGTGCATACCAAATCTTAAATAAATTTACAATGAATTTTTTTGCATTAATTCGTTAAGAAATGTTAGCCCATAAATAATTTACGTGACAAACATTTTTTTTAAAGCGCTAAAGAAATTTTTAATTTTGAAAAAATAAGTTTAGTTCTAAAAATATATTTGTATTTAGATATTTTAATAGTTTTTTGTTTGTTTGGCAGCAAGTTTTCAATTGAATTGCATTAAATATTTTTGAATATTTTAAAATTCATTTTCAAAAATAGATTGATCAATTTATTAAATCAAACAAATGTTAAGCAGAAAATCAGTTATGATTGATTGATCTAATGAATTAAAATGCATTAATAATTTCAAATTAAACCGAATGTGAATTATGATATCATATCATATCATATCATTTCTTTTTTAATTTCTACTCAAATCTTTTTCGCCTAGTTAATAATGACTGACTAATCAGTTATTATTTTATTATCATATTATAAATATAAATTATTACATTTATATTAATTATTAACGTTACGATGAATATCGTATTGCTGCATAATTTTATTATTATTATTATTATTATTAAGCTATTATGTATGCAAAGCGCATAATGATCCACAAGTGGAAGGAATGGCAATGTTTTGGTGCATTTAAAAAATATAATTAATAAATTAAAAGAGGGTGGGGAGAAAAACAAAAAAGAAAAAAGTATAGAAAAACAAAAGGGAAAAATCAAATGAAAATAATTAAGAATTCATTCAAATGATAAGAGTAGATTGAAAAAAGCAGGGAAAAAATATAATCAAGAACCTTCATCATCAGCACATTTAATTAATAAGGAATAATAAACCTTTATATTCATTGTTTATTTGTTTGATTATTTAATTATTTATTTGCTTTTTTCTTTGTTTGTTTGATTGATTTATTGATTTACTTATCCTTAAGATATTTATTTACTTATCTCAATTAAATTAATTGTATTAAATTTCTTCCTTCTATTTTTCTTTTTGCTTTATAATTTATGATGCTTGAGTTTTCCATTTTTATTTGAAAAAATCCATGAAAATATAAATTTTAAAGGGAATCCCAATTTCGTTATTACATATTTACTTTTGTCGAATTATGTTGTTTAGTTTTGTTTCTGCAAAGCTCAAGAGTAGATCTGGTGATTTTTAAAACAAAAGAATCTTCTTTAGCAAGGAAGGACAGACAAATTTTAAGTGGTCGGTGAAAAGAATGGAAAGAAGAAAAAGGAAAGAATAATTAATTCAAACATAAATAAAAAACCGAGATTGAATTAAAGCAGATTTTTATTGTTTATTTGATTTTTTCGTCATGTTGTGCTTGTATTTTTAATGAATAAATCAATTTTTAATTTCCTTTTGCATTCATTATTGTGAGTTTATTTGACGATTTGTCAGTATAAATATTTTTTTATTTTGAAAACTTCAAAAATAAATAAATTTCAAAAAAAATTTTTAAAATAATTAAAAATTAAAAACAAAAACCTTTAAGAAAAAAAAGCAAAACAAATAAAAATTTAATCAATACTTGAAAATGTCTTTATCTAGAGAAGAAAATATTTACATGGGTAAGATTTCGGAACAAACCGAAAGATTCGAAGATATGTTAGAATACATGAAGAAGGTTGTTCAAACTGGTTAGGAATTATCCGTTGAAGAAAGAAACCTTCTCTCTGTTGCTTACAAGAACACCGTTGGTTCTCGTAGATCTGCCTGGAGAAGTATCTCTGCCATCCAACAAAAGGAAGAATCCAAGGGATCTAAGCACCTCGACCTCCTCACCAACTATAAGAAGAAGATCGAAACTGAACTTAACCTTTACTGCGAAGATATCCTCAGACTCCTCAACGATTACCTCATCAAGAATGCCACCGTAAGCTACATTTTATTCTATTGGCTTTCTACTCATTTTTCATATATTTTTATTCACTCATCCAACCATCTTCTACACATAAGTATGTCTTCTTAACATAAGTGTTTTCATTCAAATCAGTAAAGATTGACTCCAATTTTAAGTGGAGCCCATAGTCCTTTATTTGAATTAAATAACTTATCGCTACCCTCAAATGAGAGTAAGACGTCTTTTAATTTTTTCTTCATACCTTATTTTTGAAGAACAAAATTTAAAAAGAAATTAAGAAGCAAGTAAGAAGATAAATAGGAGCTTTATAGTAAAATGGAGTTGATTTAATTGATACTACATACCCAATACTCATTAATTTATGAGATTGTTAGTATCTTCAAATAAGCTTACAATTTTACTTATGTGTGTCTGAATATGACTAACATTTTTTGTAGTAAGCGGTCAACTACATTACTCTAAGTTAGGAAAATAAATCAATAAAACAAAGAGGATTGTATCTTTTCTTTAAGATAGTAAATAATCTTAATTGAATAGAATGCCTCAAAAATACTCTCCTAACAGTTTTAAATACTTTTTTCTTTTTTTCTCTTAGCTTCATCAATTTCAAAATAAAATAAAATAAATACGAAAGAAGTCAATCAACTTACTTGACCTTTCTTTTCATAAATTATATCATCATCAAAGATGATTTAGTTACTGAGTGAGTGAGTGAGTGAATACGATTTAACCCAATATACTTCTTCTCAAAAATTATTGTTTTAATTATCTTCTACTGCTACTGTACCCTATAGCTAGATGCTTAGCCAGTCAGTAAGTCAGTTAGTTAGTGAGGAAAAATCATGTTTTTATAGCAAAAAAAGTAAAGATGCTTACATGCAAACTTTATTTAATCAAATAAAAAGAGAAGTATATTCGGCCATTAATGATTAATAAATTAGAGAAAGCACATACAATATATTATTCATCCATACTAATCTTCTTTTTAAATAAATAGAACGCTGAAGCTCAAGTTTTCTTCTTGAAGATGAAGGGTGATTACTACAGATATATTGCTGAATACGCCTAAGGTGACGACCACAAGAAGGCTGCCGATGGTGCCTTGGACTCCTACAATAAGGCTTCTGAAATCGCCAACTCTGAATTGAGCACCACTCACCCCATCAGATTAGGTTTGGCTCTTAACTTCTCCGTTTTCCACTACGAAGTCTTGAATGACCCCTCCAAAGCCTGCACCTTGGCTAAGACTGCTTTCGATGAAGCTATTGGTGATATCGAAAGAATCTAAGAAGACTAATATAAGGATGCCACCACCATTATGCAATTAATTAGAGATAACCTCACCCTCTGGACTTCTGAATTCCAAGACGATGCTGAAGAATAATAAGAATGAAGCTAATGAGATGGTGTGAAAATCAAACAAAAACAAATTAAACTTATAATTTTTATAATAATAATAAAAATAAGTTATCTTCATCTTAATATCATTTAATAAACTGAGTAGTCAATCATTTCTTAGAAGTAACTTGGCGAAAGGATCGAAATTATTCAAGATGTACCTTTGATTCAATAAGTCTTGAGTGTTTCATTTTTTTAATCTGCATTATTTTATTTGATCATTAAACTTATATACATTCTATATATACATATATACAATTATATATCTATATATTACATATTATATAAATAACCTTATAATTATATTACAATTCTATTTCCTCCCTCTCCATGTTCATCATTAAATAAGTAAATAAATAAATAAATACCTTTTTTCATTTTCTTTGATTTTCCATCTACCATTTTTCTCATAAAAGCTCTGGTTTGCTTGCTTATTCTGCAAAAGATGGATTTTATTATTTAAAGTTACTTCACAATTAATTGATAAGCACTTATATATATAATCATTACAAATATTTCAAATTTGCTCTAACCAGTGTCATTTTTATTTGTAATATCTAAATCATTTATTTCACTAGTAAAGTTTAAGGAATGCAGTTTAAAATCATTACACACATAAAAATTAAATATAATTATTATTCTACTATGAGTACATAGAAAATGTAAAACTTAAATACAAGAACACGAAGAATTTTGAATTCAATTTGGTTTTTTATACGACTTCATGAACAATTTTAAAAAGCATTTATTTTAAAATAAACGAATAAAATTGCAATAAAACTTTGAAATTTAATAAAAGTTGCCTAAATTTTTTTTGAGTTTTATTTTGATAGTTATTTATTTATTTAGTTTGCTTGATCGATTGCTTATTTTCCTCTATCTTTTAACTATTTTTTTTTACTTCAGTTTCCTTTCAAATGCTCAACACCAAATGACTACATGAATTATTTATACATATTTTAAAATTGAGAAACGCTTTCTTTTTCTTTTTTAAATTGCTATTTGGCGAAATTCATTAGCACCTAATAAAAAAATATATAAATAAATTCATGCTGAAGCTTGTTAAATTAAGTTAACAAAAATAGAAACAAAGATAGAAAGATATATCTTTCTTTTTTTCTATTTCTAAAATAATGGACTAAATTTTTATTTTTATAATTTATCATATTCACTCTATTTGAAATTTATTACTGAATAAGAAACACATACTATTTCGCAATTAAAATAATAATCTCCATTAATAAAATAAATGATATTCTAAATAGAATTACTGATATAAGCATTCTAAATAATAATTTTTTATTGCTTTTATTTGGCAAAAGTTAGAGCATTTAGAGGTAAAAAATTGATTAATATTTTTAACTTAATAATTAGGAGTAAGGGAAAAAAGATATGTTAACAATGTATCTTTTGATTATAGACACAAATTTCAATTAAGTGACGAGTTAATGAAATAAAAATAAAATATCTTTAGTCTTCAAATTATAAAAAGATATAGCCAAAGAAAAAAGAAAAATACTAATCATAATACAGTTAAGCTTCATTATATTAAATGTGATTTATTTTTTATGGAAATTTATTTAATAAAAATTCAGTCTTAAAATTAGTTTTTTCGTACTATGTAAAAATACGTCTTTATCAAGCAATTGCTTTTAGATGTTGACATGAATTAAATTTAGTGTGAAGAGATTGATTGATTGATTAGTAGATTGACAGATATTAAATTAATTAATAATATTTAATGAACAGATTTATTGACTACACATTTCTTTATTAAAACTCAACCTATATGTTTTTAATCATTACATTTGATAGAATATTTTTCTAGTTGCAAATGTACAAAATATATAAATAGTATAAATATAAACTCATAACTTTTTTAGTAATGCTCCTGTTGTCTAAACTTTGTAACTCTTTCTTATTCTTTCTTGTATTTCATTCTTTAACGATTTGTTAGTATTTTATTATAAGTTATTGTGGTTTGTTATTTCGTTGCATACTAAACCGTTGTTGTTACAATCTATAGATAAATTTCTTTAGTGATTATAAGTGGGACCATTTTATTTTACTAGATTAGGGCTTTTACTATTTTATTTACCCAATTTCTAACTTGTTGTTGGAACTTAGAATTGTCTATTTATGGCTATTTTATTTGTGCATAATTGAGGAGTTTGAATATTACCCATATTCTAACTTCTATCTCTTTTTCCTAAATTCAAAAGATTTTCTTTACCTAGCTAAGTAGAATTTAATTAAGGGGTCTTTTTGTATGTTTAGGTTTAGAAGTTTTCTTATAATAGTAATTATTACTAATTTTAGTCTCTATTTTAGTAAATATTGCTCATTGTATTTCTTTAGTACTTAGCCATAAGCAAATTATTACCATTCATTTGCTATTAAAATGATGTAATCCTGTTTCCATTTTCTTAAGGCTCATTAAGTATAGTTGATTTCTCTTTCTTAGTGGGACTTTATGATAAAGATAGCGATCTTTCACTATTTAAAATATCATTTTACATATTTAATTTAAAAATTATTATAAAAAATGTAAATAAATTATTACCTTTCTTCAATTTCGATATGATGACTAAGGTTTCCATGGTTTACGGAATTATTCTTTTCATCAAAGTTTATTGATAGGGAAAAGCTATGAGAATGCTTTTAGTTGATACTTTAATTTTATAATTTAGATTCCTGATAAGATTCTTGACTTAATTAATTTTGCAATTTATTTCCTAAAACCTAATCTCTGGAAAAATTGAAAAAACTCTAAAATATAGCTGAAATTCTGATAGATTACACTTATGAAATCATTTATAGATATTGTTAAATATTTTAAGCCCTCTTTTCGAGAATACTGCTGTTATTTTAGCTACTTACAAAAGAATTTTCGTTATCATTTTTAGAATTTTCTAAATTTAAAGAACTGAGAGCATTTACAAAAGAAACATCTGCAAATTTCATTCTATCTTGCTTAGGTACCTTATTTGATTTAGTGAAGTAAGTTTAAAGTCTTTAGTGTAACTCATGGAAGTCTTTGTATTTTTTAAACACTGTCCATTAAGCTCCTTCATTAAATAATTTAATTTATATTTCGTATAAAGAGTAAGGTTTTGAGCTGCCGTCTTAGGAAATAAGTGTTTATAGGATATCAATAGAAAAATCCTCTAATTTCAAAGATGGAAATGGAGCTTCTTCTATTTCTTAAATATCATTAATATTATTAAATTCAATACCATTTTCGATATAATCAACATATTATTTTGTATTGTTAATTTCTTCCTTTCTTAAGTCTATTTGTTTTGGAATATTTGAAATTAATTCCATTTAAAATCCTTTATTTATTTGATTTTAACTTGCCAAAGGAGTTTAGTATATATTGCTTTAAGTTAATCTTTAATGGATTGAATTTTTAGTTGAAAAATTTCCATATGATGTTTCTAACTAGTTTAGAGGACTATGCTATCTATACTTTTAATAAATCTTTTGGTCTTGCACTTAATTTACATGAATACCAGATATATCATTACAATCTTCTATAGATTATTGAGAAGTATTCGCAAGATTTACAGAAGTATTGCATTTTTGATTGTTGATACAGGAAGTTTTTAAATACGAATTTGTTAAAATTAAAGATTTGTTTAATCTAGTATCCCTGTTTTCTAATGACCTAGAATGGTTTCTTGTTTGAGATCCTCCTCTACTTACCCATTTCTTAGATGAATCTTTCTTCTTATTACTATTTTCTGCAGCATTTGAAAGTATACCAGATTTTTCAAAACTTTTATTGAGTTAGTTTTATCTTATTTAGCTTCTAATAACGTCTCCAAATGGGTTGGTTCCTATAGAACAGACATTTAGATGATTTTGGTAGTTATCAATGTCACAATAAATATTACAAAGCTTACAGCTAAATCCTGCACTTTATTTCACAATAGTTTTGAATATTTTTAGAGAATCTATTTTACTCTGCATAACCTGCATTTTACTTTCTTACTGATTAATTATCAATAAAAGTTACTTATTGCTTTCCATTAATTCTTAATAACTTTAAAATTGCATTTCTGCTTATGATACACTTTAAGTTCTTCCTACTAAAATTAAATTAATAAAATAAAAAAATTTTAAATTAAAAATTTTTCAAACAAATTAACAATAAAAAAAACAGTAAATCTAATAGTTAAATTACAATTTAGTGCTTGAATCAGCTACTCATTTATAGCCTTGCTATCTTGAAGTTATTGCTTTAAAAACAAGAGCTAACTTTCAAAAAGTTGTTTATCTCTTTCCCATTGTTCTGATTTTTTATTGATAACAACTTCATTTAATTCTTCAGCACTTTGTTAAATTTCTTTCATTTTTTTTTCAGTACCTAACTTGAGAGAACTTATCTCTATTTGATATGCTTAATTGGTTTCTTTTAACTTATCTTCTGTTTATTTAAGCTAATCATTTAAAACTTTCACTTCACTTTGTAGCTAAATAATAGTATTTGTGCACTAATTTACCTGGCTATCTTTTTCTTTATACCTTTCTTAGGTTTCTGCATACATAGTCTTTAAATTATTATTAACTTCTAGGAGTTAATTTTTCTCATTTTTTAAAAATTATATTTCTTGGACTAGCATTTCTCTTTTTTGTTGGTTTTTCGATTCCATAAACTCAAATTCTACTTTCACATCTCTCAATTCATTCTCTATTCTTACATAGTCTTAATATTCTTTCATACTATCTATTTTAGTGCTAAGTAATTTAATTTATTGATCATAAAAGTGTTATCTTTCTTCATATTCATGCTAAGATTCTTTTAATTTTTCATTTAAATCGTTAGTAAAATCTTTTTACTACTTGAGTAAGCAATCTTTCTCATTAATCTACCTCTCTAGCTACAATTTTTCTTCTTCTTTATTTTATATAATATTCTCATAGCATTTCACATATTTTTAAATATCTGTTTCATGTTACATTTACTTCTACTGAATCTGAAATTCATAAAATTACTTATAAGCAATCTGCAAAAATTTACTTTTTGTTTCAAGGATAATGCTACATATTTCTCCATATTCTGATGTTATTTCTTCTTTTATTTAGTTCCAATATGTGAGAATTTCACATTCTTCTTAGGTAAGATTGTTTTGAATGATATTTATTTTTTTTACCATAATTTCTTCACATTTAGTCTAATTTTATATAAAAATAATATCAAAAAAATGACATAATTTTATTACAATTTGAAAATAAAGTAAAATATTAAAGAAATTTATCATAATTTTATTATAATTGTAAATTCTGTCAAACATTTTCTTGAATTAACAAAAGATTATATCTAAAAATAAAAGATATTAACTAATCAAATTAAATTGATAATTTACCTAATATAATTCATTATTTTATTTCTTGTACAGTTAAGAATATTTTTCAAATTCAATTAGTATATTTTAGTTGTTAACGCCTTCTAATTCGCATATTTCTATTATTTTTTATTTTGTAGAGCATAATAATTACTCTTAAAGGCTCTGAGAAATCAGTTCAGAATTATCTTTAAGTTTCAAACTTTAAAAGATCAAATTTTTGCATTCTTTTAAAAATATTTTAATAAAATTATTATCTAATAAAAAAATAAAATAATTAATTAATTACATTGTTCAATATCCGATGTAATAAACTCTATTAATTATTCTTATATCTTTTATAAATTTGGTGTAATACCTTTATTTATTGCACTAAGATATTTTTCTATTAAAAAAATTAATTATGGCCCAGTAATATATCTATTGTTAAATGCTTTAGCTCTCATTCTTTTAACAACTTTTTTTTGAAGTTTTAATATATCTTATAAAAATTCCTAACGAAATTCTGTTTGGTTTTAAACACTTATGGATTATAGTTGAGATTCTTCTTCTAAAGGGCGCACAACAGCAACACAATCTCTTTCAGGAAAGAAGTGCTTAAAAAGCTTGCGAACCATATTCTTTTGCATAGTAGTTTCAGATAAACCCTTTTATTCTTCCAAAGAGTTCTCTAAATATTGTTTTGAATTTAATGGTTCACCCTTTTGATCTTCTAAAATTAAACTAAAATCTCTCAATACCCACATGAAAAATGGTAAATTTTAGCTAACGCTTTTATCATTAGAAACTTACAATTACAATTACTTGACTAATTTAAGAACATTATATAATTGGTTTAACGATTTTTCCTCAATCGGACCCATTGTATTAAATATAAGAACAGAACTCAATAGTAAATTCAAGAACATAATTTTATTATCACTATTTTCATTCTGGTCAATGCTTCCAAATCCCTCACTATCAATAACTATAAATTTTTAACCAGATTCTGACTCAAATAATTCAGGGCAAACCCATAAACCCTTTTTATACATAAATATATAAATAATTTAATCAAAAAAAATTGATTTTTTCTATTACCTTAGTGCATTAATTAACAGTTGGACTTGTTTTGAATTGTTTTTGTTCTTCATTTATAAATAATTTATTAATTAAGCAACTTTTTCCTGTTCTATATGGTCCAACTATACTTAAAACTCCTAATGATTTTTCTTTAAGAGAGCATAAATAATTTTTAGCTTACTAAGAAACTTCTAGTATTCCATCCTTATTTTTGTAGACAAGCTATAAAGGTTACTCTTATTTCTACATTTTTCTAATAAAATTAGGTTTTCAATTAAGTATCTTAATTAAAGCTTGTAAATTAAAAATATTAATTACTTCTGATTAATATTCAAATTTAATCAAATTTTAATTAACAATCAAATTTTTTAAGAATATTTTTACAGAATAACAGAAAAATTGATAGATTCATTACACAAACACAAAATAAATCGTTGAAAATTAAAGGTTTGATAATTTGATATCTAAATAAAGGCAATACATATTACTTGACAAAACAATTTTATATATAATTTGTATATATTATTCCAAAAAATAAAAAATTGTATTTTCTAAAATTTTAATTTTATATTTCAAATTTTACTCATTCAATAAAAGACTAAAATAGCAGTAACATAAAAATGCATTATTGAAATTTTTACACAAATTTTTTGCTTTGTTCGATTTATGAGTACATTTTACTATTATAAACTTATAAAAAATAATTTATTTATTTATTGTAAAATTAAAAATTAATTTAAGATGAAAATAGAATATAATTTAAAATGACTCATATTGGCAGATATAAAATAATTTAGTAGAATTTTTTTAAGCCACTTATTTTTAGCTTTAATAAGTAATTTAAATTTTATTAGTACTACTTGATACAAAATTAATAATCATACTTGAAATATTTGAAGCAGAATAAATATAAATTTTATAGTTAATTGATAGAGAAAGGATTTTTAAATTATCAAGTATGATTTATAGTAAACCTTCAATGATAAAATATTCATAAGAATAATTAACTAACTTGAGAAAGAATAAAATAATTCAGTAGTTATTTTAGGCTGGTAACAATTTTTAATTTTATAATTTTTCATGAAAGCTTTTAAGTATTAAATACTTTGTTTGAATTTGCTATTATGTTATTAAGGCAACAACATAAAGTATATAATTTCAGTGATTACAAACTCAATAAATAAATAATAATCTTCTAAAATTATAAAAGTTAATCCTATAAATTGCTAATTAATAGATTGAAAGAAAAATTAGTCTTGATCACTATGACTGAAGAATGGCTACCAAAAATATAATCTGGGTTTAAAAGAATAGACCTATTTGGAAAACCTATTGGATTAAATTATAAAAGTCAAGATAAATTTTAAACAGTTTTTGGTGGTATTATTACCATATTAATGATTATAGTTTTGTGCTTGTTCTTCTAAAAAAATGTAATTTTTTTAATTTGATATCTCATTGATACCATGTTTTGCAATCGCTAATACCTTAAAAATACTGATCGCCATCATTTAATTTATAATAAAATTAGTTTTTCATATAATTTATAATATTTTTTATAAACAAATTAGATTTCATAGTTCATCAATAAAGGTAAATAATCTTATATCATCTTTTTAGAAAAAAAAATGATTTGCTTAAATTTAAAAAAGAGGAGATCAAAGTATCTTATGTTCAAGACTACAATTCAAATCCTACTAATTTAGTTCTTGATTTGAACAAATTTATGTTTGCTATTTAAATAACTCAAAATAATTTTATATCTAAGCCTCTTTTCGAGGTATACTTAGAGAACAGGTAAAAAAAACTCAATTTATCAAATCACATTAGTTATTTCAAAAGTTTACATTATTCAATTTTTAATGTTTACATTTAATTATAAAAGGCATTATTAAAGATTTGATAACGGAACACAAGGCTAAAAAAGAGTAAATCATTTGCATAAATTTATTTAGGATATATGTTTTTTAATTGTTTGTTTACTTCTACATTTTAATTTTTTATTAATTAGTAATAGTTATTTATGGAGCCATGCACATTAAGTCATTGGTCTAATATAGGATCAGATTTTGATTGGAATACTACATATTAATAATTAGGGTTTTCAGACTGGCTTTGTCCAAAGTATATATATAATTATAAAAACAAATTTTTGATGAAATTTTATCAATGCTAAACCTAAATAAAAATAGGAAAAACTAAACAATAATCTTAGGTGGAGATTATACAAGCACAGATTTTTATTTTCTCAAGATATCTATTAATAAATGTGATCCTAATAAAGTATAAAATGAATTTACACCTTATTCATCTTGTGCTTCATAAGATGATATTCAAAAAGTTTTAGATCTGAGAGGAGGGACTGCAGTTTGCTCTATTTACTTTAGCAATAAAATAGTTAACCCTTAAAATTATAATCCTATCAGCAATTATCTATCAGATGAAACATTCTTTAACTTTTAGCCTACTAAAGTAATTCATTTTTAATAACAAAAAGTTTTTTATGTTGTATATAATAACAGTTGTACACAAGTGCAAATATTTTCTTTTAGCAAGTAGAAATAGATACTGATCAAAGCTTAATGCCATAATAAGACATTGAATAAAATATATTTCCATATTACTCACCTAGAGATTTTAGAGAATAAATTGAAGCTGGAAGTCCTGATTAATATGCTGTTTTTTATTTTAGAAGGAGTTCAATATCTAACACTTATAAAAGAAGCTTTTAAAAAATTGATGACCTTATTTCTTATATCGGTGGTTTCTTTCAGGTATTAATAAAAAAAAGCAATACACAAATAATTAAAATTATTTCTAAATTATTTATTTTTAGGCAATATTAATGGTCTTAGGCTTCATTGTAGGGTACTACAACGAATGGGTATTTATAGTTGATATAGCTAATAGGTTATACAACTTCAAATAAAAAGAAAAGAAAAGAAATATAATTTAGAGATAAGAAGAAATAAACAGATTGCTTGAAGAGTAAAACAAAAATTCCCTTAACAACATTGCGAGCTAGAATAAAAGTTTCTCAGAAAATGCTCAAAACTAAAGTCACTCTTAGAATATGAGAAATAATTCTAAAAAATCATCTTTAAGAGCAGAAGATATAAGAAGTATTATTAAACAAAGATCAAAAACTATTAAAATGAGTTTAAATAGTCATTTTCGATAAAGGTTATCTTAAATTTAGTAAAATCCTTAAATGAATGAAACTAATTCTAAATTATCTTAAATGTCTGAGATAAATTCTCCTTTTAAATAAGAATAACATAATTAAAACCTTCCTATTATTTAAGAATCAGACAATGATTTCGGGACATAGAAATAATTAATTAATCCTAATCCTGCAGATAAAAAATAATAGTTTGCTTTAAATAAATAAACCAACTTAAAAAACAATGAATTCAACCAAAAAACTGAGTATTAGATTTTACTTTTAAAAAGAATAATAAATTATTAATTAATTATGAAAATAAAAATTAAGTGCTTTTAAGTAAGATGATTATTCTGAAGAAAATTTAGAAATGAATCGTACCCATAAATTTTAAATCTTAAAAGATAGCAGCAATGTAAGCTTAATGAATTAATAAGTATAAAATAGAATATTTATTTATTTATTATTGAGAAATTTTAAACACTTTTAAAAATTAATTAGTAACATAGTAAACAAGATAACACTTTAGTAATAGAATTATAAAAAAATAGCTAAAAAATAGATTCGAGTAATTTATTTGATGGTAAAAATAATGAATAGAAACAGCTTAAGATTAATCATTTTGATCATACAGAACTAAAACAAAACTCTAATGAAAGCCATACTTAAATATAATTAAAAGATATAACTCCTAATTCTTTGTAAGAAGCTTAGGAATAAGAAAAAATTACTAAAGGATTCTAATTCAAATCAAGAAAGTAATATAAATAGATTAATTATTCTTTAAATTTCATTAAAATCTTTATATAATTATATAGATCTTTTTTGATGTCTTAATTTGAAGATATTCTACAAAGGTAGTAGGGTGTTATTTTGGGAGCAAGATTTTTTGTTAACAAACTGTTTTTTGGCCTTCTTTTTCAATCCGATGAAAACGAATTAATAGAAAAATCAGCATAACTTGTTTCTAAAGTATATTATTTTTTTTTAATTAGATTACAAAATATTTATATTTTATAAAAAGGATTTAGATATTTACGAGATTCTTTACAAGCTTTAAGAAATAGAAAAAATGAAAAGAATTTTATTTGATAGTTAATAACTAATCTTATTTAATTTTTTCCCTAAACCTGAAATAGGTGGTTAGGCTTAAGAGGAAGTAACTATTTACCTATTATTTATTAAAATAATAAAAAAATCTTTAAAAATAAATTTATAAAGTTTCTTAACAGAGACAGCCTTATAAATCAATATCAGAAAAAGAAAAAATAAAGTAATGTAAGCAGTATAAATCAAAATTCTTAAAATAAATCTAGTAAAGCAGTTAGCAATGCTTTAATTGCTCTTTCTAGAATGAAAAGAGGCATTAACAAAATGAGAAGGAGCTCTTTTAGCGATATAAAAGCATATAAAAGGCTTTATGAGGCTTATGAATTTATAGTTGAAGACTAAAACTTAAATAAGATTGAGTAAATATTTTTTTTATAAAAAATTTAGAGCAAAAGAATTAATTTTTATTTTTTATTTACAAAAATGATTAAACTTAAACAAAATTAATTAAAAATCAAATTAAATTAATTCATGGTTGATAAAAAATTAATATATTTTGGTATATTAGCATGAACAAAAGACTTATAAAACTGTTAGGAAAGGAAATGGAGGATATTTTCAATACATCGAAGCTGTAAAAATTATATAAATTGAAAATATTTGTTTAAATTGAGATAAAAACTAAATATAAACTAGCTTAAAATTTAATGAGGATGATTAGAGCCCTAACTTATATTAAAATCAGAGAAGAAAAGGGTTGATAGGACAAAATAAATAAAAAACATTTGTAAGAGGAAAAACTTTTGCAGATGTTATTGTAGCAAGTGATCCAGATATTTCAAATGAGGATTAACTCGAATAAGAATAAGATATCTCTGACCAATAAATAGAAGAAGGTTATAACTAAAATTTAGATGAAAATAATTTCAATAAAAATAATTCATACAACAGCTTCTAAATTAAATTTAATAACCACTCAAAGCAAGAAATTCCTATAAAAAAAGATTTTCAGCTAGAAGAATAACTTAATGATTCTGTTTAAAGAGAAGTGCCGTCTGAAGACACAGATAAAAATTAGCAACCCTAAATAAAATGCTTAAATCATGCAATATTTGATTAACACATTTTAAATAATAATTCATCTGCTAACATCAACATTAAATTAAGTGATAGCAACAAATGATCATGATTGCATTTAATTAATCAACTTTATGAAATATTTATATTATTATTTAGATTATTTATTCATATTTTTATATTTGTACATAGTTAGTTTAATTTAATTTTTATTACAAATTTTTGATTAACCACAATATTCTATTTTTAAAATATCAGTATCAATATTTAACTTTTATCATTAAATTAATGATGAAATATCTTTATAATTAATTTTCTTACAAATATTATGAAAGACCATTAAAAATTGAATAAATCTGAGTGAGTAGAATTCTTGTAGTTTAAGTTTTAAAATTTATAATAAATTTAAATAGAATTAATATTTGCTTTAAAAAAAATTCTACTAAATAAGATTTGTATAATATTTCAGAAATTTTATATTTAATTAGCTATTTTTTCTTTAATGATATTATTCTGGAAATATTTATTGAAAAATTTAATTTTGTTTACTTTTAAAAACTATATATAATTCAGTTCTAAATTACAGTATTTATTGAAATGGGTAGATTTGAAGTTAATGGTAGATAATTTGAAACTAGAGGAGCTTCGCAAGGTGCTTAGTTTGCTAAGGCTATTCATACCTTCTAAGACTATTTAAAAAAGAAGAGATATCAGAATTACAAACCTAAAATATATTTTTAAAGATAGAATTTGAAATATTTTCATTTAAAACCATATGATATGCACTCACATAGTAAATTATAAAAATATTATTTCTAATTTTTGATAAATTTATTTTTATAAGTCTTAAAACACTAGTCTTCAAGCACTTAAATATATTATATTTGTGCATTTTCTGTAAGTTGTATTACTTTTGCATATATTTCAAGATTGATATATGATTAAAATGTGAGATACCACTACTTAGTTAATTATCCTACCTAAATGAGGATCTTTGATTAATAAGTAAATAAAATCTCATCTAAATTTTGGGAGATAGGAAGAGAGTACTTTAACGATTATATAATTCCCTCAATCAGATCTGAGTAGGAGTTCTATAACTTTACTTATGGTATAAAAAACAAAATTTTCAAAATAGAAGAAAGAAAAGCAAAATCTTAATAAGAATTCTAAATACTAAAATCAAATGCAATAGGTATGTATATTTATTAGATTTTAAATTGAAATAAATTAAAATGAATTTATAAAATTTTAAACTAAAGAGTCAGATAAAGAAGTAGAAAAATTCGACGAAGCAGTACAATAGCAAGATAAAGATATAAAAAAGTTATTATGGAAATTAGAAGAAGAATAATAAAAGTAATAAGAAAACAAAAAATGATATAAATATGAAATATAAGTTGCTTTGCAAATTTTATTTAAAATTTAATAAAAAAATAATATTTTACTTTCGATTATTGATTTTATATATTTTATAATCTTGATTTTTTTAAAGTAAAAAGATCCTCAAGCTATAAAAAATATAAATAATTAAATAAATATAATAAAATATTGCTTCAAATGATAAAAAGAATTAGATTAAAAAAACTGTAAATAAGAAGAGATTTTTAAAGTATTTATTAATAACAATAATTTAAAATCTTTTTAAAACGCTTGGAAAATAAAATTTCTGTTAATACATTTTTTTATTTTTAAATTTATTAATATAAAGGTTGAAAAATATAATATAAAAATTAAAAGGAGAATTGTAAAAGTAAAAAGGATACAAATATATACAGATAAAAAATAATTAGGAGTTATTTTGCAAATATATGTATAAAAGTTTATTTTAAATAAAAAAATATATTTTATCTACAATCTTTATTTTTCAAAGTAAGAAGAGCATCAATCAAATAATTAAAAATTTAAATATAAATAAGTAAATAAAGAGAATAAAAATTAATTTCAAATGATTAAATAAATTCAATTACAAATGAAACTATTCTTGAAATGTAAATTTATTGAGAAATTTTTAAGACATTTATGAATAAAAGTAATTTAAGTGCGTTTTAAATGTGTGGAACACAAATTGCTTTAAATTATTGTAAATAAATGTTTTTGCTTATATATATATAAGCTTATATAAATATACTAAATTGTAGACTATCTTGATTAGTTTGTTAAAAAAAATTCAGTATAAGTTATTAACTTTTGATAGTGTAAATTTTGAAAATAACTATTTCATTAACAAATAAATACTTTCACTTACTTTTATTGGTGCACTTTATTCAAGTTTAATATTTTTTATAATTACAATTTTTTATTTTTTTTAATCATTTCCGCAATTTCACAAATATAAAAATAAATAACTAAACTATAGGATAAAGATGATTAACGGAATTAAAAATCTATTTAGCTATTTATTTGATTCTAAAGACTATTCAACATTTAGTGGAGTAGTAGATATTATAGTAGTTAGATAGCCAGACGATTCGCTTAAATCTATGCCTTTTCATATCAGATTTGGAACTTTAAAAGTTTTAGATAATTAAAATATTAATATATAAATCACTGTTAATGATAAGAAAATTGAAGATGTATTTATGCTCATGCTACCTGAAGGAGCATGCTACTTTCCAGAACTGAACGCTAAAAATGAAATTTAAAAGAAGCTAAGACCAAGCTCTGCAATATTAAAAAAGTTTAACCTTAAAAATGGATATAATAAGATTTAATTTATTGCTGAAAGCGATCTGCAAGGAAAATAATTAATTGAAGGTAAAATTTATCTTTACAACTATGATACAAAACTTGTTATATCTGACGTTGATGGCACTGTTACAAAATCAGATGTTAAAGGTCATATAAGCACAATAATAGGTAAAGAGTGGACTCATGATGATATAGCTGAATTATACACTAATATATAAAAAAATGGTTATAAAATGGTTTACTTATCATCTAGACCCCTTTACTTTTATAATTACACTTAAGGCTATTTAAAAGGTATAATATAAAATGGATTTACTATGCCTGATGGCCCTATCTTGCTATCTCCAGATTAGATAATTAGCTCATTAAATAGAGAAGTTGTATATAAAAAGGCAGACGAATTCAAAGGAGCACTACTGAAAGATTTAAGAAGAGTTTTTCCTGAAGAAGTTAATCCAATCTTTGCTGGGTTTGGAAATAGAGACACAGACGCTACTGCTTGCTTATACGCAGGAGTAATTATAGATAATATATTCATTATAAACGAATAGAGCTAAGTAGAAATTTTAGGAAAATAAGAAAAATCAAGCTACAAAAAAATAAATGAGAAAATTCAAGAGCTTTTCCCAAGACTACCAAAAAAAAAAGAAGAAAAACAGTAAAATAAGCAATTACCAAAATGAAAAGAGCAATTATGTAGACTAATATATAATATAAAATAATAATATGCTAATTGTACAAAATATTCTTTAATTACTTTACTTACTTACTTGATTTCATTAGTAATTATAATATCAAATATCACTAAGTATTTTTCAATATTAAAAAATTCTATCTAATTTTTTGTATTTTTTATTAATCAGTTTTTATATTTAATTCTTGAAATTATTTTCTTCAATAATAAATATTCACATTTTAAAATTTGCTCAATAAATTAACAAATAAAATTTAAAAAAAACTTATTTTTATGAATACTTTAAATTTAATTCTCAAAATGTTTTAGGATGATAGTAATAAACATAGATTATTGTTTATATTTAAAAATTATAAAAGAAACTTAAATGGTATTGTTATTGAAGTAATTCCAGACTAAAGTAAAAAAAAATTTTTTAAGTAGTTTTAATATTTTTATTTTAATCCTTAGAGAAATTTAAAATTATTCTTTTTCTATTTTGAAAAGTAATTTGTAAACTGACAAAAATAGATTTATCTTTTTAAAATTAAAGTTAATTTCTTTATTTTTTCTAATTAAAATAATTTATTAATTCTTTTAAAAATTTAAATAAACTTTCAAATAAAAAAATTTTATTTATAAAAAGAATTCATTTACTTAATTCTTCACTATTAACTATTTACTTAATTGTTTGCTTAATATACTAAAAATATTTTTATTTAAAAATAAAATTGCTTTATTTTCTTTAATTAATAATTTATTATTCTAATTATTCTTAAAAAGTTATTAGCAAGCCTTTAAATTTAAAATTCTTTTGCACAAATTTATTTGTTGTTAGCTTTTATTTATTTTTTTTATTTTTTATGCGAAAAAATATTTTATCAATAATAAATAAACGGTTTTTATTTAACTTGAAATTTAAAACTTTCAAAAATACAAGTAAAATATTTTCTAAAAATTATTTATATGAAAAATAAAATACGTAAGTTTTTTTATAAGATTATTCACTTATTTATTTATTTTCAGTATTCTAAAGTGACACCTTCACAAGTAATACCATTAAAAATGTAAGTGTTATTTAAAGGGACAAACTAGTTAGTTATAAGCTTAATAGCTTCTTGAGATGCAACTCCACCAATAATAGCAGCAATATTATGAAGACGGGAATCTTCGTATCTACAGAATTCCTAGATAATACCTTCTTCAATAGCAACATAATTAGGATATTTAGTTTCTCTTATTTAAGCTGCTATTTAAGACAACTCTGCTTAATCAGAAGGATTGGGGAATCTTCTATGCTTTTAATAGAATTAATTAACAGCTCTTTATCCAACAAACCAAAGGTGGTTTTGGTTATCATAGTTTTCTGTTTCAATTGGCTTGGTTAACTCGTTATCAATAGAGTGGAAATCGATAAATTCTAAGCAGTTAATATTATCAAGGAATACTTAAATATCCTCATTTTGATCAAAAACAAGATTTTTGGTATTTATTTAATTTAGAATTTTTACAAAAGCTTCACGGTCGGCATTGTGTTAGGTTTGATAAACCTCCTTTAATTAGATATACCATTCAGTAGTAGATTTCATATCTGGGATACGACGATCAACAGGCAGGAAGTGGTTATTTTCATCACGGAATTTCTTAAGAGCAGCTACAAGAGTCCAGAACTTTAAGTCATCAGAGCTAGAGTGATCCAAATTTTTACAATAATCATGATCAAAAAGAACTTATAAATTATCTGGAATTTAGGTAGCATCTTTATGAGCCCAGTAAATCTTGGCAAGAGCTTCTTCGAAATTTTCACGATCCTTAGCTTCAAGCCAGTGCATTTGAGTCTCGATGGTTTTTTTAAATTCATTCTTTTCTTGGATTGATGAAGGAGCATTACCATTATGAGATTGCTTCCATGCATTCATAGCCTTTACTAAAATAACTACAAAAGGTACGTGAGCTAGAGGATTCTTATCTTCATGAGTTGATAAATCCTACAAATCAAATTTATCACAAAAATCTTGAAGATGTTAGAAAGGTTGGCGGATACGAAGAGTCCAGTCATAGAAGTCTCTGTCTGGTTTGCTTTCTATAATGCAATGACGACCTGCTTAGAGACGCAACTAAGCATAAAATCCATTTGTTTAGATTGCCAGTAATTTAATATTATATTTATCACAAATAACAGATAGCTTATGAAGTTCTTCATCAAGCAACTCATTTGCTATAACGCAAGTAAACTCTTTAATAAAATCTTCCTTAGCAGCTAATTCATCTACATTTTCATTAAGCCACTTACCATGAACATCTTCAGGATTCATTTCTGTAAGATTATCACAGACACTCTTAGCACGGGGTTGACCTAAATCTTCAGGAGAGCAGAAAAAATTGTTTCCTAAATCTCTCTCAGTAATGAGTTGGTGGTCTACAATAGTAATGTGACCGCATCCTGGTAAAACTAAATTTTTAAGAGCTTCAACTCCTGCAGGTGCTGCTCCTAAGAGCAAAATCTTAGAATTGGCCAACTTTCTTTAGCCTTGAGGACCCCAAAGACGAAGCTATCTATCGTATTTATCTTTAGATGACATATTTTAAACTAAATTATAATTTTTTTGTTTGAAACTTTTGCTAAACTATCGCCTAGGCTACTCCTTATTGATATTGTAAAAGAGGTTTATACAAATAAATTGTTTTTAATTATTATAACAATTATACCAAATCTTTTTGTTCGCTAAGCTTTTCTATATTTTTTTTTAATTAAATAAAAATCTTATTTTTAATATGATTTGATCAATAATTTTAATAAATTATAAGACTCTTTACATTGTTAAGCAATTTTGCTTTATTTTCATGGTACGGTGCGACTGTATCTTTTTTTTATGATCTCCCTGTTCTATCCTTATTTAATCTTTATGGACTGTCTATCTAATAACGATAAAATTTGATTTCTCATTTCAAATTAACTTTTCATTTATTTTTTATTGAAAGCGAAGCATTAAGATTAAATCTTATAATATCTGATCAATCTGATCAAAAAAAGCATAGAGAAGCCTCTATTTATATCTTTTCTGATTTTTGCTGATTATTGGTGATTAATACTATATTAAATAATTTAATTTTTTTTTAAATAAAATTTTCTGAAAAAAAAGAAGAAAAAAAAATATTTACTTTTTTTTATTTATTGTATTAAAAATGGACTAAATTTTTATTAAAGTTTTCTTCTACTTATTATGTAGTGTTTTTTAATTTATTTCTATAAATTGATTCAATTTTAATTTCATTTAAATTCTTCTTAAATTAATTTATTTACTCCAAATATATAAAAATTGCTTTAATTCAATTAATCATGGATACAAACAACTAGGAGAAAAAAAAAATTGAAATAGATGATATATAAATAGGAGAACTGATTGGTATATTTTTTAAATTGAAACTTAACCAAATTTATTTTGTGCTAAACTAAGCTTCTACTCACGGAGAAGGTACCAAAATTTATAGAGCATACTACAATCAAAAAGAATATGCTCTAAAAGTAACTTATATTGCTTCTATCATTTTTGTTATTATTTCATTGAAACTAATTAGTCACAAATTTTATTATCCATTAGGCAGTGCTTAGAGATTCTATAGAAACTCATCTAGAGTTAGAGCATCTTATGAATGAAAGAAATGCTCTTAGAGAGTTATCTCATCCAGGAATAAATAAAATGTATTCATCCAAAAAACAAACAAATGTAAATTTATTTATATATTTAACTAGGATTGACACTATAAAAGATGACCAATACCTCTATTTTTTGTTGGAAATAGTATATGGCATACCTTTACACAAATTACTTTAAATGCATAATAAATTAGATAAAGGGTTTGTTTAGTTAATTGCAGTTTAGGTAATTTTTAAAAAATTTTATGACCATTTATCAATCTAAATTATATATATATTTTTTAGATTATCAAAATAATAGAATATATGCATTCTTAGGGTTATATATACAGAGACTTAAAAGCTTCTAACATTATTGTTGATCAATATGGAAAAGTTACTTTGATTGATCTTGGATATACTAAAAAAATTGAAAATGAACTGTATTTTAATTATTTAACTCTTTAATTTGACATAAGATAATTTGTAATGTATTAGAACCAATTCTTTTTGTGGCACTATTCATATGATTGCTCCAGAGTTATATAACGAAAGCTTAGAGGAATAGGGATACTCTTATGAGGTGGATGTTTATTCAATAGGAATATTGATATTTGAGTTGACAACAGGGTATAATTTAAACAATTGTAAGAATAATAATTATGTTTATTTTAAAAAATGTAAATAAGATCTGCACCGTTTGGTTATGATGAATAAAATTGCAAACAAAAGACATTAGCAGGAATTAACCAAGAAATTCTTAATAAAATAAAAGATGAAAAAAATCTAATAGATTTAATTACAATTTTATTGGAAGTAATTTAAAATTAAAGTTATTCAAGAAATTAAAATATTTTTTTAATTTTAAACATTAAAGAAAGATCCTAAAAAACGTCCTAAAATTAATAACATATTAAGTCATCCTTATTTTTAGAATGTAGATTTAAAAAGTGTTGATCAAATAGTTAATGGTAAAAACGAATAAATTCCTTAATAAGAGTTAAATAAATTTCACATTTTTGAATACCAAGAAGACATAAATGACTTTGGATTGTAAAAAGCCAGAGAATTAACCTAAGAAGAAAAAGAAGCTAATCAAAAATTGAATGATATTTTCTCAAATTTTTGAAGCAAAAATAAAAATCCTATTATATTTATTTCATTTGAAACTTCTAAATTAATATTTTTAAATGAAGCTTAAAAAATTTAATCAGAGTTATAAAATAAAATTTAATAGAAAAAATTGAAGAAAATATGTAAAAAATCTTAAATAATTAGTTTATTTTATTTAAATATTCTTTTATACGCGATTTGAAGTCAAACAAATATTTTATCTTGTATTTCAGCTGAATTAAAATTGCAAATTCCATTTATTATTTCATCTAAAAATCTTCTTTAGTCTTTTTGAAAAATAAATCTCTTCTTTTTTAAATAAAATGATGTGGTTTAAGAAAAATTTTAGGATTAAATATAAAATTAATACAGATATTTTTTAAATAAATATTTAAATACTATAAATTTGAGTAATAATTTATATTTATATCAGTTATCTAATGTAGATTAAGTAGTTATGTTGCTCTGTTCTTCCATCTCTCTTTATTTCTTTGATTTTCTGCTCCTTTTGGTGTTTTTAATTCCAATCTCAATAGCAAATTTAGAAGGGTCACTATCACTCAGTTCAATTTTATTAAAACTGAGTCTATTAATTTCAGATTCTTTCACTTTTCTCTCATAAAGAAGATCTATTACTTAATCAACGGCTTCTTCATAAGTCAATGAAATCTTACCTCTAGATTTGTCAAAAGCTCCAAATCCGAGGAAAGTGATAAAACCATCCCAGTTTTCTCTAAGTGTGTAAATGAGTCTATTACAAAGAATATCTTCATAGATATCAAAACTAGCAAAGAAATACTTATACTTATCGGCATCCTTACTAATAGGAGTGAATTAAGTTAGCTTTACTTCACAATCAATATCTAATTCATATAGATTAGATTCTTTATTCAAAAGCATGTTATTTTATAAGAAAAACTCTTAAAAAGTACCAGGAAACTCTAAAATATCTTCACCTTCCCATATCAATTTTTCGATTATAATATTCTTTCTGATTTTTGAAAAAATTTTTATAATTTTATCAGTGTTATCAGTGAGTTTAACATCGTTAATTGTAAGAGGGAATCCTTGAACGAAATCGTGATAGAGATTAATAGCTATTTTAGCAGAGCTTTTCTTTAAATTTTTAGCTGTTGTATTCATTCCTTTATAAACGTAATGAGTCGAGTTTTAGTCACAGTAAAGATCTAATTCGATTTTTCCGAATTTACTTTACAGATACTCATCAGAAATTACTTTGTTATTATGAATCAAAACACCAAGATTATCTATGTAGTACTCATAACCATCTTTATCATGATAGGGATATATTTTTTAAGGTTTTTCAATCAGCTAATATTTAGTATAATTGATTTTATTATTTTTTTTAATCATTTTTATTAAATTTAGTGATTGTTTATTATTTTATTTGTTTATTTCATATTTTATATTTAATTTTCATGGAGCATTTCAAACAATAATATAATATACTTTTTTAAATAAAAGTGACTATCATCTCTTAAAAATTAAAAAATATATAATTATTTTAGAGTTTTTTATTGTGTCTAAGTATAATTAATATCTAGAAACAATAGATAGTTTGTAGCAACTACCAAATAGAGCATTTTTAAATATTTAAAAATTCTAGAAATTTAATAAATAAATAACAATAATTTTCCATTTCTAACAAATAAGCTTGAATTTAAATAAAAAATAAATAATTTATCAAAACTAACAAATATTAAAAATTTTCAATAATATATAATATAAATGTTCTATTCTTAAAGATCTTTATTAACGCTATTGTAATGGTTTTCATAAAAAATAAATTTTGATTTTATAAGAAAAATTACTTTAATAATTAAGATTTATCAAAAGGGATTATAGTGTATAGTTATATTTTTTATTGGATAAATATTAAATAATCTTTGAGAATATTTAATTTTATTTTTTTAAAAACAAAAATTAGATAAATGAAATATAGTGTCTATCTAATAATCGAAAATAATATTAAAAATTTAATATTTTCATAGTTTTAATTACACTTTTTATAATTAAAAAAATCAATAAATATCTCATTTTCTAATAAAAGTAAATATTAATTTTTAAAAAAATATTATTGATAATTCCATTTAATTTAAATGTTAGTTTGAATTAATAATTCAAATATTTAGCTTTAATTATTTAAAATTTTTAAATGTTTAATGATAGCTTTAAATAAAAATATTAATTAATTGTTTAAAAGAATAAATAAAGATTTTTCTAAAATAGAAAAATTAAAATGAAAAAAGTGTCTAATTATCAAAAATTAAATTAAAAAAATATTTATAATTATCATAAATCTAATCACATATATCTTAAAAATAAATAAAAAAGATCAATTTTTAAAAACTAGTTTTCTAAAAGAATTTTGTTTTAATTAACTGTTTATTGTTTAAAAAATAAATGCAGATACTTACTCATATCTCAGTTACTTAAGTTTATTGAATTAGCAAGCAATTTTACAAGTTTGGTGAATATTTATTAAAAAATTGTAAGAACGCAAATTAATTTTGTAAAATTGTAAATAAAATAAATAATTAGAATGAATTATATTGCTGTATTAATAAAAAAAATAAATTAAAAAAATTTGAATATTTATTATAGAATTTATTCAATGTTTCTAAACAAAAAATAATAAAATATCTAATTTTTATTAAAAAATTTATTAATTATTAAATAATAGCATTCTAAATATTTCAATATAATTAGTGGTGTCTTTTGTCCTATTTATAATTTTTTAAAATAAATGGTGATACTCACTGATATCTCAAATACTTAAGTTTAATAGATAATAAGTCATTTTTATAGGTTTGATGAATAAACTAAAATATAAATGGCTTAAAAGAAGAATTTGATATTTGCCACAATTGAAAATTTACTTTAAAATATTTTAATTATTTTTTAAATATTTTTAGATGTATAATTACTTATTTAATTTTTTGTTTTAGTTAAGAAATAGCTGGTTAAATTCGTTTTTAACATATTGGTAAAAACTTACAAGTAATTAAATGAAAATTAATATTTAATTGTATTTCAAAAATAATAATTTGGATTTTAACTATAACTTAGAATAAGTAATATCAGGCAAGAATAATATATATATATAATTGAAATGTCTTTTGGAACTCCAAAAGTTTTAAACCCATATAAATATTAAAGCAGTTCCATTAAATAAAGGGAATAACAGCCATAATTAATTAATGAGGTTAGCAATAGTAGTTCTGGTAATAATTTAACTGAGATTACACAAGTGCTAGAGGATAATTATAAGTCTTTCATAAAAGTGATGTATGAAGTATATAAATATGAAAAAGATCCCGAAATTAAGAATTAAAAGTTTCAATTAATCAAAAAAATATCATCTTCAGCAGATAATGATAATGCTATTGATTTAAACAAAGATTATTTTAAGGATTTTGAAGAGTAATAAAATTTTTTACCATTTTATTTTTAGTAGAAATTTAATTAATAAGAATATTATCATTAAAATAGAGAAATAATTGCTTTCATACTTATAGCATCATTCGATGAAATCCACACATTCTTCATGAGATTCTATGGCATTTTTGATGAAGATTAAAATTTTAAATTAGAAAAGCCAGAAATAGAGAAAATTTTAAAGTAATAAAATTATTATACGAATTATAATTTTTTGAATAAAAATCAAAAACAAATAGTTATATGGCATTAGAGGAACAAATGGGTAAAGAAAAAGTTGAATATTTAATTGAATAGTTATTGGAGGGGAGCAACAATGGAACTAATACCTTATCTTTGAAAATATTACAAAAACAATAAGCTAATTAACTTTCTTAAGATCTTAAAGATGAATTTTTTAAGCTGTATGTTAGTAAGGGTTCAAAAAAGTTAGAAAATAAATCTCTTGATATGAAGGTGAATTGATTGGCTTTTTAGCAAGTATTTTAATTGTAAAAAAACTATAAAATAGAAATTTTTTGGAGTGTTGCTAGGATTTTTCTTTTAGTATACTAGAAAGAGAATTTAAAATAGAATCTTCTACTGGGATGTATGAAATAATTTTAGTGATTGAATTGAGAGTAAATTTTTATTCTTGAATTATAAAATATAGGAAATAAGAGGTATTGATAATATCAAAGGATTAAAAACACAGATTACTGGAATGATGACTCTTTCTTATGCACTAAAAAGAGTTACAGGGTTAGATTATATGAATAAATTAGACAGAAATTCAAAATAAGTATCTTATAGACATATGGAGTAAACACTATAAACTTATAAAAATGCAAATCGTGATATTTAACTTGAAACCATCTCAAGAGTGCTTTCAGATATCGAGAAATTTATGAAAGTTGATATGCAGACAAAAATAGAATTTAGAAAAGTAAAGATGTATAAGCTTGTTGATTTTGTTAGTATGAGAATAGCCTTCCACAAATGTTGTCAGAATATTGTAATAGATGCATAAAATGAAAACAAAAGTCCAGATACGTTTAATTTTAAAGAAGTAAATTAAAAATAAAATATTTATTAAACTAATTCATATATTTATTCAAAGGAAATCATATTATGGAATAGTTGCAATTCAAAGTATATACTTAAGTAAAACAAAATAGAAAGGAGTTCGCTCAAATTTTTCGAATAAAATTAGAAATAAAATGAATTAGATTTAGATTATGAATTTGTCGTTGAAGAATTTCTAAAATCTAAATTTTAAAACTTAGACAAAAGAGTAGTTTACTTATTTATTCATTATTTTAAAATCTTCTGATAACTTATATTATTTAGAGTAGGTAAAACATTACCAAAAATATAGGATCTTAAAATAACCTTTAGCAGTATTAAATTCCTACTTAAATCTTTGAAGAGTTGATGTATGAAGCTTAATATAAAATCAAATTCTACATCATGAAAATTGTATGAAAATTTCATTTTAAAAAATATTTTTCATCTAAAATAAATATCTGTTAACCTCATTTATCAAAATAGTTTTCTGGATTTGGTTTTAAAATATCTGATCAAATTAAATCAGACTTTTTAAATTCAAGAGGTGCTATTAAATGGTCTTTGCAAGATAGTAGTTAGCAAATCTTAACTTTTAAGCAAAGTAGCAATTATAAAGGATCTAAATTTCAATAATAAGCTCTACAAAAAAAAAGTAATGAGTAGTAGAATGTTGAAGAAGAGGAGGAAGAGCATGACAGTCAGGATGATGTATAAAACAGTAAAGAGCTATAAACATCCAAATTTAGATAGTAAGACAGATAAAGTAGTATTAAAATGCAGTAAATGGGTAATTTTCTTCAGTCAGGTATTTATCAATATATTTTTTAATTTGAGATTTTGAGATTAAACTAAGCAATTTTTTTTCAAATTTTAATAGATAGAAAAAGTATGTAGAATATTTAGTTCTAAAATAATTAGAATAGAGGAGGAGATATTTTAAATGCTTGCTTTATGATGGAAGTAAAAACAAGAATTAAAATTAATTATTTTTTTTGGAAAATATTTTTTTGTTTATTTTTACAGGGGTTGCTCGAAAAAGTGTAATACATGAAAAAAGATGAAATAAAAAAGCTTAAGAAGTAAGGCATTCAGAGTAAGATAAACATGAGTGATGAATAAGATTAGCTTTAAAATTAAGATTATAAAAGTTCTATTAATGTTCCTTCATCTTCTTATATTTAATAATAAGGTTTATCTAGTGGCTCTATATTACCAAAATCTAGTATTAAAAATAGAGGTTCTTAGTAGTCAATTGTTTCAAAGCTTGGTGGGAATACGTATCATAGGCAGTCTGAAGCTCCAGCTATATTGGACGATTTAAGGAGAATATAACCTGATGACTATTAAGATGATATTTTAGATTCTATTTCATTATCTCATCACGATTAAGAAAATAAATAAGAATTAATGAATAATAGTGTAATAGCTCTGATGATGATGAATAATTAAAAATATTAAAGAAGAACTGAATACCAAAATCGCTTTCCTATAGAATCAAATGGTTCTTAAGATTAAATCTTGGATGAAATGGATGATTTTTAAATAAAGAGAGCAAGTAGTTTTAAGAGATCGTTTTAATCATAAAATAGATATGGATATGACTAAAAATAAAATTTATAAACAGATTTTTCTCAACCTAAAATAAACAAAGATGTATTTGTAGAAGTAAGAAGATAGTAGGCAATAGATAGACTTTCATATTATCAGCAATTATAAAAATTATAAATAGAAAATAATCAATAGGAAATTCCAATAAATTAAAAAGAAAAAAACTCCTCAGCAACAGATCGTACTTGCTCAAATTGCAGTATTTTCTGATATCGAATGATTGGCTAAAATAAATATTTTAATACTTTTGAGTTATTTTTGTTGAGTCTAAAAACTATTTTTTTGAATTAACAAACTAAGAAATTTAAAATATTAATTAAATCATATTGAATCTTTTTTTATCTTATTATTTTGAAAAAGATTTAGTTTTTATTTAATAAAACATTTAGTTTTAATATTTTATTTTTATGTATATTTTTTCCATATTTTATGATAGCTATAATTGCAAATTAAAGATTGATTTTAAATATTTTTAGTAAACTTAAATTCAAATAATTTATTTTATTAGCTTGCCTTTAAAATTAATTTTTCTTTTTTTGTAAAATAGAAAGAAGATATTGATTGATTGATTCTTTTAAGATTTATTTTGTTTGTTTTTTTAAAAAAAAAATTGAAAATAGAATATTCTATTTTAAATATTTTTATTAAAATGAACAAACGCCATGCTTCCTAGAAATTATTTTTTATTAAGTTAACGCTTGCAAATAATTTTATTTTGTGTTGGACCCAATTAAAAAGCTTTTTAAATATTTTTATTTTCATCATACTGACAATTAATTGATAAAATTAAATGACATTTTTTTCTTCTTAAAATTTAAGTTGTACACTATAAAAATATGTAATTCAACAGCATAACACTTATTAAATGCTATGAATCGATATCAATATACAATACTTTTTACTTTATCTATTTTAAGAAGCTATTTACAGAGCCAAAAAGATAAGAAATGTCCAATTCCAACACTTAATCCAATAATAAATGGGTTAAAAAACCATAATTTCATATAGTTTAAAAATGTTGGTCTTATTTGCTAAATTTCAGAATTGTTGTCTTATCTCAATGACTTCATTTCAGTAAAAGATTCAGATTCCTATCTCATAGTTTATGCTTAAATTTTATTATAATGTAAAGTTAAATATTATTTTTCTGTATAAGTAAAGATATATTAAATTTTCTTTAAAAAATTAATATATTTATTGAAATAATTAAAGAAATTGAATTTAATATGAGTTGAATAAGTATGAATATGAGTTATTGAGTAATTAATAGAGCAAATGATAAAATAAATATATAAAATTTATATGAAAGAAAAGATGTTTACAAAAATAAAATATATTTATTTATTTATAAAGAGTTAAGGTAAATAATATATGATTTGTTTATTTATTATAAAATTAAAAAAATTTCTTATTTATAAAATAAAGATTAATTATTAATTTTTTATTTATTTAATTCAAAAATTCTTATTTATTTTTAAATAACTTCATTTCAATATTTAAATTTTGCAAACCTTTTAATCATCTTTCTATGAGGTTTTTTGTATAATTTATCCAGATACCCCCACATCACAAGTTTCTTCAAATCTTATATAAAATCATTTCTTTTTTAGTAGATCTTCTGGAACTTTTCCCACTGTAGATCTAAATTTTCTTAGCATATGAAGTTTTTTATCATTTATACTTTATGAGTTTCCTGGTTAGGAGGAAGGATTATTTTATTGCTTTGGTGTTTAATTTTTAGATAGCAAGCTGACATTAATTTAGGCATTTATAGAGGAATTAATGGTATTTTATTCTTTTTATGCATTTTTAGTTGTCTAGGCTGAGTATTTATTGTTTAATTGTTAAGGTTAGTTCATAAAAATATTAGTTTGGTTTTATGAAGATTTTGTAGATTAGCTACCTTTAAATAGGTTTATATAGTTATCTTAAAGGAAATTTGTTGGATTACTACTATTTCTGCTTGATTTTGAAGCTCCTTATGCATCTTCATTCAAGAGAGGATTGTTATTAAATTAGATTGCATGTTAATTCACTTAAATGTCTAAATTTTTCTTATTCTTTCTTTAGCCTGATTAATTTGAGCTGTTTGAGCGCTAAACATTTTCTTTAGAGTTAAGTCTCTTTCCATTGTTGTTATTGCTGTTTGTATTATTATTACTTTAAGTAAGTTGATTGATGAGTTGCTACTGTAAGAGATGAGAAGAAATATTTTAGCTGAATTAAACTTATTAATTATCTTACTAGAATTGGTTGCTCTAAGGAGATACTACTGAGTTTGTTTAGATTTACATAGATTATCCCCTATTGTGAGAAGGCTTTATTATGTTGTTTATATCGAATATCTCATTTAAGATATGATCTTATATGTAGTTATTTTTCATGGACTTTTATATTTACTTTTCATTAATTTAGCTAGTATTCTAAGGTTTTTAATTATTTGAAGCTTAATTCATTAAAGAGCTATTGTTAATAGTTGAAGATGTAGTAGCAGCAGTTGATGGATGATTACTGCTGTTTTTTGTGTGTTTAGCTGTCTTACTCACACTATTATTTCGAGTTGTTTTAGGAGCACTAGCGTTTGAAGATGAAGGTTTTCTTTTCACCTCAAATGTTTAACTTAACTATTGTATCTGCTATCTCGCCGAGGATTAATTAGTGGTTGAATTTACGGTTGCTGAATTTTTAGCACTTTATGGATAATTCATTTAATCAAGCAATACATTTACATTGTTGATAAAATGGCTGCTATTTTACAAACTCTTAATATTATTTAAAGAATTATCAATAGTTCTGTATTTTCTTTCTGCTGATAATGGCTTAGACAATATCTTTTTCAATTATTTCTATTAGCTATTTTATTAATGTTACTAAGTTTATAATTAATTCTACTGTGTTTACTAATCTAATATCATATTATTTGGCAATCTATTAAAATCTATTTTAATTTGGTTAGAATTGCTAGGAGTGTGATAGTTATTTTAGTTTAAATATGAAAAATCTAGCTATTGTTGTTAATTAAATTATTAATTATGTTGTTAAAGAAAGTTATTTTAATTTGCTTGCAGTGATTAATGAGAAAGTGATAAAGAATTTTCTTAAGCAAGAGAAAGCACTCTCTTTTTCTTTTTTTAACCAGAGCTTGATAAAGAGCCAGGTTGGTTGTTTTAAATCTAAGTAGCATTGCTAGAATTAAATAATAAGATGTTTGTATTGTTAAAAGCTTATTGATATTGTTTCTAGTTGTTTATTTAATTCTAAGTTGCTTGGGAATTAGGATTACCATTACTTTGACTTCTTTGTTTCTACTCTTAAGATTACTATCTTTTTTCATTAGTTTGATTGCGCTGTATAATCAATTATTAGTATTGCTGATAATACTTATCTTGGAGTTTTCTTTCTTGAGATTTTCTTATTTAATCATATTTTGAGTCGCCTAATCCTCCAGAGGATAAATTATTTTTTTACTATTATTGCTAATTAAAGGAAGAAGAGTTTGTATTGATTTAATTATATTGCTTATTATTTTGTAAAAATATTTAAGGATTTTAATTAATTATTTAAAATTCCTCAAAATTAAAATCATCTTGCTAAAATTATTGATTTTCTTGTTCATCATTGTTTACTTGTTTTATAAACTAAGGCTAGAAATCTGTTGTTTTAGATAACCTCTACAAATTTTAAACAATCTGAGCTGATTGTTCTAATTGTTGATGCTATTGTATTTTATGGTTTAATATCTATTATTAGTTTTAAAGCTGTACTTATTGAGAGTTAGATATTTGAGCTGGAGTTGTGCTTGAAAGTTGCTACAATATTTATTGTTATTTGTTTTATATAGAAGGGTTACTTTTTTTAATAGCAATATTACTTTGTTAAATATCATTTTAAATATCTTGAGGCCTCTTAATTTGCTGAGTTGCGAGATTTTGTGATTAGATTTTGCTTGAATTTTAATTTTATTCTTTTTACATTAACTTTTAATCTTCTTATTTCTTTAATTATTAGTTTGGTTTGAATCCTACTTAAATTTCTTCTACAGTTTACTTTTTATTAGCTTAATTTGCAATATTGTGCATATTTTAGAATTATTTTTCTTTCAATGCTTTTTGGTTTACAATTTACTATTCGAAAACCTATTGCAAGGAGTAATTTTATGATTGTGATACTTACTCAGAGGATTACTTTTATTTTTTTAAATTAGTTCTTTCTGATTAAGGTGCACTTATGCAAATTTAAGCAGATGTGCTATCACTGATTGGTTCAGGAGCTTGAGGCTAGACATTAATTTAGTATATACTATAAAGTTTAGAAATTTCTTCTTCTATTTCGTCTTTAGGATTGGGCTGCTTTGTGATTTTTGGCTTGATTTTTCTCACAAGAGGAATGAAAAAATTAGATTTAGATCCACCCGGAAGAGTTACAAGAGGTGAGGTATATTCGGAGTGATAGTAAGTATGATTTTTAACTTATGAGTTTGTTTTTTTTGATGTAGGATTAGAATAATCTTCTTCATAACTTTACTCTTACTAGAAATCTTCCTCTTGATCGTCTTCTTCATCATCGTGCTCATTCTCATCTTCTTTAATAACAATTTTATTCACATTATGAAACTTATTATGGACACTCACAATTTACCCAACAAGGGGCATATCATGAGGTAGAAATACGTAAGCTATTTCTAGACTTCTCGAGAGCCAATTTTCACTTTCAGATACTTCATAATTCAGATTCTGAAGGAATTTGGCATACTTCTACTGATTTTAAGCAGACTAATTATTTCCACTTTGCAGCTAAAGCTGAGAAATTTCCTTTTATTTATTCTTTTTCTAATCGTTGATAAATCTTGTTTCAGTAGAAATGCAATAGAAAGACACACATAGATGGGAGAGTTTGCTTAAAATAGCATCGATTGAGATTTCATGGTCTATAGAAGTTTTACAAATTTAGGTTTCTTCGAGAGCAACTGCTTTAAGCTGCAAAAGACTTAATATATTTGTTTTTAGAATCCAGTGTTAACTGCTTGTAATTGTCTTAAAGAGAAATTCCAAATCAGGTCTTTCGTATAAACTTACTTCTAATATTTAATTAACATCAATTTAATTATTATCCTCTTTTTCGAGGTGATGATTTATTTGGGCAGAAGCAGTAGGAGATTGAATCTAAGAGCTATTCTTAGATTGGTGGTTTCCATTTCTAATAACATTATTATTCATTAGATTAGAACTGTTTATTATTTTATTCATAACATCTAATATTTTCAGTTTGGATGGGTTAACATTTTAAAAGTGAAGATCTTAAGTTCTTTTCATCACCTCCTTTAAAATAGGCACAAGTTTTTCTTAGTATGATATCCTTTCTTTAAGATTAGCATTCTTAAAAAATCCTTGAGATTATGATTGCATCGGTGATTAAAGTTCCTAAACAAAATCACCATCAAAAATATTGTAATTCATATTGGTTCCACTACTTTTGCTATCTTTATGCTATTAATTAAAGTAGTGAGTGTGATGAGATGAAGATTGATGAGCAGAATTACCCCTTCTATTTACTTAAGCTTTAGAAATACCACTGCCATCATTAGAAGATATGTTTTAATCTCTTTCTTTAATTAGTTGCAAGATAATGTGATAGCAAGCAGCCAATGTGTCAATGACATAATTTAACTAAAGCTTAGCTCCTTTATTAGCAATTACAAGGGCTTCATCGTGCTTTCCTTACTCGGACAATACAATACATGTCTATAAGAGAAGATCTCCTTTGAGTTTCTTCTTTTTTAATTTTTAAGCCAAAACTTAAAGGTATTCTGCCTAATCAATACTAGGTAGATTACTATATGACCTTTTTTTATACTAATTTGAGATAATATTTTAATTACTATTAGATTTTTGAGATACACCATTTTATTTGTCGTTATTTGTGTTAGCGATGCTTGGATGCTAGCTTTAAGTATTTGTTTAGAAAACTTTTCCACTCTATTTTTTTAAATGAGCCAAACATATACAAAAATTATTAAATGCTTCTTATAAAAGTCCGATTCTGTAAAAGCAAATTCCTAAATTTGCCTTAATGAAAAGTAGAATTTCGCTCTCAATTTTGCCTTCAGCTTTATTTACAAAAGTGTTCATAAGTATTTCACTTTTTTTGAGACAAATCAAGGCCTGTTTATAGTCTTGCATTAACAATGCTTTGTATCCTTCAGAAGAAAACTTCTTAATTAGATTTGGGACATCCTATTCAAACACATTCCACTCAGCACCACTTGAGCTAATTCCAGAGCTAATGTGACTGCTGCTATTTTTTTTCTTTCCAGATACTATTTAAGCAGGTTTTAGCTCAGCCAAGCATTCAATTAATTCAGTAACATCAAAGTTAGGAGTCTTGGTTTGAAACTCAGAAGGAATATGAGGCATTATAGGAGTGTTAAACATTTATCCATATATTTTTGAGAAATCTAACGGATTATTAACTAAATTTGTATTTTAGCTGCCATTTGAGCTATTAACATTAGTTGCCTAACTATTCGCTGTTTATACTAAATTTGTATTAACTAAATGACTGGAAGTAGAAATCCCATTATTTTATTTACTAGTCTATGACTACTTTTATGAAGCCTATTTACCTTATTGGACTGATTATTCACTATTTGTAATTATTACTTTATTGCAACTATTTTAATTATTTTCTTCCTCTATTTATCGCTTTTATTACTCAACTAAGCTGCTCATTTTTTCCTAATTTAAAACACAATCTTTGAAAAAGTATTTCAGAAACTTGGGACTCTCTGCATTCCAATTCTTTTTGCTTTGGTTGAGCATTTCCTATTTATTTTTATTTTGTTTATATTTTCAATAAATGTTAGAGTTAATTTTTTGCTGGTGTTTCTGTTAATGCCAATCAAATCAAAAATATACAAATTTCTTTCTTTTCAATTAATCTAAATTGAATTGCTATTAACCAAGAGGAACTAAATCCTTTTTTTTGTTTTTTTTTTTATTATCTTATATTTTAATTAACATGATTTGAGTAAAAGGTATATCAACTTTCTAAACCACGATTACTTTTTGTTATAAATAATTAAATCATTTTTACTTCAAATATTCATACAACGATCCCTTCTTAATTAGACTAATTTATTAATTAAGTATCATATTTCAAACGATCATATCATATTTTTTAGTATTTATTATAAAATTTCCTATCTGATTATCAATAATTTAAGAAACTCAATTTCAAATAACATTATTTGAAAATAAATATCAAATTAATAAAGAAGTTAGGATATTTTTTGTAGCAATGAGTTCATTTAATTATAAAAGTAGCAAAGCCTAAAATGATAAAGTAGCTCTCCTTGAGTAAAAGGTCTAAATGCTCACCTAATAATTAGAAGAGTAACAACATATAAATGAAAATTATGAAATTTATAAAGAACAGCTCTATTCCTAAATGGAAAAATATGTTGAAATCATAGATTATACAATGAAGCTTTTGTATAAATTCAATGAGGTATTATAATTTATCAAAATAAAATTTTAAATGCCAAAGTATAAATTTTATCTTCTAAGTTTATAAAAAGCAAAAGTGATGAAGCAGTGACTTATTCTGATTCTTAAATAAAAAAAGTATCTGAAGAAGAATAACAATTTATTTAAAGTAAAAATTTATTTTTAATAGTAGGACTTTGGTAAATGTTTCTAATATCAATAATATTTATAAATAGAACTTCACGGATTGTATTCGTTAAGTGAACCTAGTTTAGAAAACTTAAAAGGTGTAGAGGAATATTAGATTGTGGGAGAAGATACTTAAGTAACTATCATATCAAAAATATAAGGAGTTGCAAAAATTGTAGTAGATAACATTAAAATTCTAGGATAAAATTGTCTCTAGCATGAAAAGTATTTATTTCATATATTTAATATGTTTTTTAAATTTAAAATATCTAACAAATAATAAAATAGATTGAAATTTTACACAGCTGAGAAAATTGTTTCGTTGAACAAATAATAGGAAAAAATTGAATAAGAACATAAATACATCACTTTGTAAATATAAAAGGAAATTTAGTAAAACACAGCAAGTTAGATAAAGGATCAAAGTATGTTAGCTCATTCTATCCCTAATATTTAGCAATAGTAGCATGTGTCTCAAAGTGATGGAACTAAGAATAATGATATGTGGGTAGAGATAGTTTCTAAGTTAGTGGAATATTGCACAACACTCTAAATAAGTAAAATTATTAATTTAATTAAATTTGAATTAATTTAAGAAGTTAAGATGTAACTGAATAATAAATATCAAATTAAATTATTAGATTAAATGTAAATCCAGAATCAACTGAATTAAGCTGTTTAAAAGTTATTTGATTAAGATTATAAAAATAGCAATACTAAAGTTAAAAGATAAGAAAATTCAAAAGAATAAGACTCTTTATAAGAAGAATTAATTAATAATTTAAACAAAGATGATGTATAGAATCTTTAATAAGAAGCTATTAATAGATCCTCAAGAAGTGGAAGCAGAGAATTAAACATTTATCATGATCAAATCGAGAATCTTTAATAACTTTAAACAATTATTGAGTCAGTTTAAAAAAAAGAAACTTAAAATGTGTCTCCAAATCAAAAATTACAAATTTAAAAGCAAATGGAAAAAATAAAACTTGAAACTTCAAACCACTTTTTAAAATAAACTTCTGATTCACTAAACAGTAATTTTATTTTTGTATCATTTTTTTTTTAACATTAAATATTTTTAAGTAGATAACATCATGTAAAACTAATCTAATAGCTTTATTTAGAACATTCCCTATTAAAGTAATGGATAGTAATTAGAAAAAAGTATTGAAAAAAAACAATTCGAAGACAATTTCTCTTTACTTTAACAATCAAGAACTAAATAAAAAGAACCTTTTTTATCTTCAAATGGAAAGTAAAAAAATAATATTGACTTGTAAAGATCTCAAGAAAGAATTCCAGCAGGGAGAGGATCTAGGAGTCCATACTTACAATAAAATACAAATTAATCTTAACTAGAAGTGAAAGTTGAGAATTTTATGTAAGATTAGTGTCAAAATTACAAATCTGTAACATAGTCTTCCTATAAAAAATGTATTAATTCATAGCCTTCTACTTGTTAATAAGCAAACGATTTCCAAAATTCCTCTAAACAAGCAGACATAAAAACCTCTTAAGATTCAGAAAGTCAAAAATAATAATTATATGAATAGGTAGAATAAGAAGATAAGAGAGTTTAAATAAACCAATTTGAGTGTGATGAATAAATTAAAACAGAAGAAAGAGTTCCTGCAGGAAGAAGTCTAGCAAGCTCGAAAATCAAATGCAGCTTTGAATAAAATAGAATAATAGATGATAATAATAATTTTTAAATGAGTTCCAAAGATGAAAAATAAATAAAATCATATTAAAGTAATTGTTCAGAAACTAACTTTTCTAATAAAAATTTGAAAGTTTAATCTTTGAAATAATAATAAATGGAATAGAATTATGAAAGTTAGCATTAATAAGAGAGCCACTCAAATTTATAAAATTAATAAATATAAATTAAAATAACCCCTCCTACCATCAATTCAGAGGTATAGAATAATTAAAAGCATTCTTCCTTTTAGTCTTAAGATCCATCTGATAAAATTTAAATAGAAGAATACCAGTATAAATACTAAACTAATAAAAGTAATGGTACAGAGTAAAATTCTGTTTAGTTAAGTAAGAGATCTCTAGAATTTCCTTAGGCCATCAACAAGATATCGATTAGTGATTAAATTTTATTAGATGTAGAAAATTAGTCTCATATGAAATAGCTAAATACTTCATACAAATCTCCAAATTTCTGTATGAATGATAAATCTAAATTTTAGTCAACAGCTTCAGAAAAGCCAGCATTGGGTTTCTAATCTATATCTTAATTCAACAGATTTTCATCATTAAATAATAACAGTAATGCACAAATAGCACAATAAGAAGACAACAGCAATAACAGTCAAGTTAATAATAATAAATTAAAGACTATTGATTCTTCTAGACACTAATTATAAATTTCTGAATTTAGCAAAAATGAAAAAGAAGAATAAATCCTCAACTTTTTTCAAGGAAAGTTTAACTTGGAAGATGAAACAAGCATCAATCCTCCTCATCTATCAAGTCTACATAATAAGTTAGAGCGTATTACTCATCAAATATTCCCTCAAAGAAACTCAAGCTCAAGTAATTCTCAACAAGATTTATAAAGCATTTATAGCTCTGAATAATAAGATTATCCTTAACAAATGAGATAATCTAAATCGAGAGAAAGAATATTTAGTTACAATAATTCTCACACATCGAGCAGATAATTACCATATAACAATAACAACCAGTCTAATGCTAGAGAATTTGCTAATAACAGAAACCATTCTACATCTAATATGAGCTATATAGATAAAAATAAATTAAATAATAATTCAAACCTTTGTGTTAATAGCTCATAGGAATGGTAATTTAGTGTGCAATAGCAGTAAAATACTTAATAAACTAATCTGTAAAATTCAATAAGCCGCATTTCTAAGACTGAAATGAGTTGGAATTCTTTTGAAAATATTCAAATTCCGCTTCGTCAATCACTTTAATAACCTTAATAATAACAGCTTTCGCTAAGAAGCTTAATGAATGTAGTTAATTAACAAAGAATTAATTCAAATAGAAGTGTGTCTAACACTAATAGAAGAAGTAATAATGACCTATCTTAGAATTAAAATGATTCTAATCTATAGCAATAAGCAATCAACATGTCGTCAAATTTATCAATAAACCCACTTGATTAGAGTTAATTGAATAGATCAAGATTATCTTAAGGAAGAAGAAAAATTTTTGAAACATATGAATCACACAGATCTTAAGATGAAGTAAGATAACAACAACTTAGCCATGATAGCTCAAGAAGATAAGTTAGCTAATATGAAACTGCTAATTTAGGAGTAAATAATAATGAAAAAACATTCTATTCAACAAACAATCACCTTGACTCTTCAAGAATATCTGCTAATTAGTAATATCAGTCAAATAACACAAATTACAGAAAACCACCATAATACCAATAAAGTAGCAGAAACGATGGATCTTTATCTGGAGGTGTGAGCTAAAGGACTGACAGAAATCCTTACAGCTACATATTAAATGAATAAAATTTAAGGGAAACATTCAAAGTATAAATAGACAATAATTATAATTCTAATCAAAATAAAGAAAACAATATTTAAGTTATGCAAAAAAGTAGTCAAAGATATCTATCTTAAGGCGTTTAAAATAATAGAAGTACCCATAATTTATCATAAGAAAGAATGAGTTAATAATCATAAAGATCAAAGGAGCCACTTTCAGAATAGTCACAAAATGTATCAATAATGAGTAATAAATCTCAAAAACAATTTTATTCGATATCAGAAATATCTAAAATGAATTAATAATAAACGAAAGAAAAAAAACCATTTAGCAAAAATTATTTATGAAAATAAAATTCAAATATTTATTAAAAACAAAATTTAAAAATGAAATAATATCTGACTGATTGAAAATTTAGTTAAAATGCATTTATTCTTCTTAAATAAACTATATTAAATTATTTGTTGTTAATTAAAAATTTTAAGATCATCACTTCATTCGTGTTGTTTCATTTAAATTATATTTAAAATGTAAAGATATTTTATAATTTTACTTTCTATTATTAGGAAATAGTTTTAATCAAAATTTAATAATAAGTCATTTTTAAAGAAATCCATCATTAAAGATAGATTCAGTTTTTATTTGAAAACTAAAAAATAATACTAAGTATAATCCTTGATAATCAAATAATACTTATTTATTTTCAAATCAAAATCAGACTATAAATTTAAACAATAAAAGTAGTTATTATGATTTTTTAGATAAAAATAAATATTTCATTTAAAATATTAGAATCATTTATATTAAATAATTAAAATAAATATTTTATTTTTTACATATTTAAACCCAATTTATTTGAAATTTAAAATAAAATGTTTGAAAAAGGATAAAAAATTAAAGAATACTATTATATTTCATATTAAAATAAAAATATCTCAAAAAAAGCAGAAAAATTTTCTATCTATTCTTAATAATTTTTTTTGTTCTATCTAAATTTAATTTAAGATAAATTTTTATTTTATGAAATTATTTTTAAACACACAAATATTTAGTATTACCAATTAGCTAGCTTTAGGTCTAATATAATCTATATTGCGTCTAACACATTTTTTATTATTTTCATAGAATACATATTCTTTAATTGCTTAGATAAAGCTATAATTTTAATATTTAAATTTTTAAATGTCTAATAAAATCTTTTACTTTACAGTTACTTAAAACTTATTAGATTATTTACCTTTATAATTAATATTTTATATGTTACAGCAAACTATTTCAAATTCAAGCTGTAAAATTATTGAGTATTTTTTTAAATAGTAAATTGTTCTTTTGCTTATTTGCTGTAATAGAAAGTAATTATGTCTACTCTAAATTAAATTATTTTCTTTTGAAATTTGTTACTCAAAATTTTTATAAATCAGGTTATTTAATATTTCTTTTTTAAAAAACGCTTACAATTTAGAAGCTTAAAGCTACAATTTTATGCCCCTATTTAAATTTTTAAACTTTAATCCATTTATATATTTCTAAAAAATATATTTTCGCTAAAACTTTGCGAATTTAAAAAAAATGCAAGGTAATAAGTTTAAAAACAATGATTTACAGTTTGTAATTAGTGATTCAGGTAAATTATATGCATTTTTAATTTATTTTTTTTTTGAAATTAATTATAATATCCAAAATATTTCTTTTGAAATCTGATCATAATTATCAATAATTTTAAAAACTCATAAAATTTATCAACATTGAGTAATAATTATTAATTCAAAAAAATAAATAATCAAATAAATTGAAATACAAAAACCGAATAATAAAATAAATAAATGGACAAACTTGAAATTGAAAATTCATAACAATAAACTACTTTACTCCAAGAAGTTAATTAAATAGTGGAATAAATTGTGAACACTAAAGGATGGTCTGATGTATATTAAAAAATACGCTAAGAGGAAACTTTTGCTCCTATTATCATTTACAAAATGCTCTATAACTCTAATGGAAGCGAAGAAAAAGTAAAAGAAAAAATCATTTACAGAAAAGCTATGCTCTAGAAAAAACTTAAGAAGCACAATTTAGAGGCTTAATACTAAGAATTAATGAAAAGAGTTGAAGTCCCTCATCCTAAAATGGGACTCCGTATCCTCAAATTCAATGGTGGAAATGTTGAATAAGCAGTCTAATTTATTCAATAAATCTAATCAATAGGATCAGAAAAGTAACAAATGGAAGATATGTTCAAAACCCAGTATCCTAATTACAAAACTTTAATTGAAGATTTACTTTTGTCAGGATACATCTTCCTCATTCCCTTCTATTTAAAGGTGATTCGTATGTTCTAAGGAGATTTGGCAAAAATAAAAGAATATCTTAAAACAGAAAATAATAAAAATGGCAAAAAATTTTGGAAGAAATAATTCAAATGCTTATTTATGGGAACAGGAATTATGCAAAAATGTGGTAATCTAAGAAAAAAAAGATGTGGTGGTAAAAAAGAAAGATCAAAATCTTCATCATCAAGCTCAGATTCTGAAACAGAATATGATGATCAGACTTTAGATAATTATGCTAAAGGAAATTAATATTTAATATAGAATGGATTTACTGATCCTAAGAAAAACCTATAAGCTTTAAAGAAATGTAAAAGTGATGCCGAGTCTGCCTTACGCTACTTGATTAAAAAATCTTTAAGTAAAGATAGAAAAAAATCAAGTAAAGGCCGTCGTCATCATAGAAAATTCAATAAAAAGGGAAAATCTCCTAGTAGTAGTGAGAGCAGTAGTAGCAGCCGTAGCCGCAATAGATCTAAAGATAGAAGAAAAAATAATAAATCTAAATCTAGCTCTAGCTCATCTAGCAGAAGTTCAAGCTCTTCTTCACCACATTCAAGAAAATATAAGCATCACCACCATCGCCGTGATCACCATCACAGACATCACCCTTTTCATCCATTCTTTAAATTTATGAAAAATTCCAATGGCGAATTTCCAGGTTAATATGATTTAAAAAATAGGATGAACTTTAACATGCCACCTCCACCCCCTCCTCATTGTGCATATCCTTAATCTAACTTCCCTATGTTTCCTTTTCATCCATTCTCAAATTTTAATATGGTTAACTCCTAATAAAATAGATAACACAATCCTCTACAAGAATAAAGTAATACTTAAAATATGCTTCTGGAACAACTCAGATAATAATACAAATATTAATAAGATTTACAATCATAATAATTAGAACTACTTCAATAAATGAATCCATTAGCACAAAGCTAAAATGATAGTAGAGTCAATAATATTTAATAATTGAGAAATTAAATGTTTTTGATGCAAAATAATCAACCTTAGGCAAACCTTAATTCATAAACACAAGGAAACTCCTAAAATAATAATAACTAAGAAGACGTTGAAATACTAATTAAAGATACTAAAGAAAAGCTCAACATTTCTGAATAAAAAAAAAATAACTGAAAAAAGCTATTTTGAATATATAAAATACTTTTTATCTAAATATAAATAAATATAATTAAATATCTAATAATATTCATTATTAAAATGTAAACTAACATTTTGTGTGATTGGTGTTTGTAACTTTTTTAATCATTTTTTTTATTTTAAACATTTTAATTATTTTTGTTAGTTACATTAAGGATCTTAAATTATGAAATATTAAATTTATTAATTTGCTTGAATTTACTTTACTGTTCATTTTCAGATTTTAAAAAAATTAATACTTTTTTTGATTGTAGCTCTAATAAAATATATGCGAAAAAGTGTTTGCACAGATACCAACCAATAAAAAGATATATAATTTTGAAACAAAAATAATATCAAATCATAAACTTTCAATTTAAAATGTCTTAACAGTAAAGTTCTGAATAATTTTCATCTCCTTAATCCGGATCTACAATAGAGTCAAAATAAAAACATAAAACTAAAATTAGGAGCATTTCTACCAATAAATAGTACAACAAAGCAGACCAATAGCCTTTAAAATTAGATAAAATAGATTTTAAAAAGCGTGAAAATTCATTTGTTCTTGATTGCTAAAAATTTAGTGCAAAAGAAACTCTAACTTACGATCCTTTGTTAGATGATAATTTAAGATTATTTTTTTACAATCCTCGCAATAAATAAAGTCTCATAAAGAATGGATTGGTAAAATAAAATATGATTTTTAAGATAGATAGATAGAAAAAATTTCATTTATATTATATTTAAAGATAAAAAGAGATGGAAGTCCTGTTGATTCTAAAATGTATAGATAATTTTTAAACTAAACGACAATAAATAGAACCAACTCAATAGAGACCTTCTATGAGAGGGAAGTAATAAAAAAACATAAGGATTAAAAGCTACCGCCCATAATAAAAATAGAACAAGTAAAATACTATTTTGTTTATGACAAATAAGTTTCATGTTAAATTTAATTTATTTACTATTAAAGATTTCGCCAAGATAAAATAGCAACGATAAAGAAAAAGAAGAAAATTTAAGCACTAAGCAGTTGACTTAAAGAAAAGTCTAAAAGCCAACATAAATTTAATTAGATAAACAGGAAAATTCATTTTCCAATAATTTTTTAACTCCTCAGACAAAGTATAATGCTGGAAGGAAAAGCCCATTTGCTAAATCTTAAAGTAGAAGAAGGATTTAAAAGATATCTTCTGTTGAAAAAGAAAGAACTGATAAAAAAGAAAAAATAATTCACACTTATGGATATACCTTATAGGAGTTAAAAGAAGATAGATAAAATACGAAAGAGTTAAAAAAAAATTAAGTAAATAGCTATTATGAAAAAAATAGAAACAGTGAAAGTCCTAACAAAGATAAACCTGTAAAAAAGGAGGATTTCGATATATTTATTCAAACTTTTAGATAAAAATACTCAAATAAAAAGCTTACAGATTAATAATGATGCTTATAAAGCTTGAAGGATTCATATACCATTTTAATTATTAATACACTTCTTTAAACATTAAATTACATTATAGTAAACTTCAATAATTTTTTTGAATAAAATATATATATAAATAATAAATAAATTAACTAAATGCACTCAAGCAAAATATAAACTAAGCCTTCTTCATATTATCAGAGATTTTCAAATTTTCTACTATGCAATCTATAAGATTTGTTGGATACTCTGTTACTCTTCTTATGTAATACTTTAATTTGGTTCATATGGATTTTATTGTTAATCAAGAATAATCTTTATGGTGTCTATTAACGAATTAAGAAGGAGCTATGATATTGAAACATTACTTTTAACAATTTAAGTTATCCAAGGAATGCATTAATCTAAGTATTATCTATTATATAGCATACCCTTAAGTTTGGTTAATAAATATTCACTATGAGTATCATCTAGTTTATTAATGCAGTCTTCCATTTCTATTTTAATATTATATCAAATTTTTAATAAAATTATTTTATGTAAATATAATCATTTATCTTTCTTTGTATGAATTTTTCAAATTAAATTTTTCTACTAAAATATTACCTGAAAGCTTAAGTACTTAAATGAGGAAATCATCATCTTACTAAGTAAGGGCTATACTTAGAGCTTCATTATATTTTTAATCCTAATTTTAGTATTTTTTAGGTAAAATATTTAGTTTTTATTTAAAATAAATATAAATGAAAAATATTTTACTTGAAGGAATTCGAAAACTTAATCTATATTCTCTATTTAATTTTATTATTGAATGTTATAATCAACTTTCTATTAAAATGTTTCTTATTTTTAATATGGATTTAGGGTTCTTTTATTTTAATTCTTAGACTACTCACTTTACTATTCCAATTTTTCTGTTTCAAATTATTTTTAGATGTTTATTTGTTGACTTTATAATTTTGTTTAGGAATCTAGTAAGATATTAATTTATGGAAATATTGATGATTCATCATATTTCTTTTCTTTACTTGCTTGATATGATTCTTCAATTTTCTATTAGCTCTCAATCTTTTCAGCAGTATTTATTTCTTTAAATACACCATTCAATAAACTTCTCTTTCTACCATTTTGTTTTTTTTCTGCAGCAAAAAATGGCTTTTCTTCGTTTTTAGTATTTTAATTAGATTAGAACTAAATAATATGATTATTGCTAACATTTATTGCCTGTTCAACCTTTTAAATAGTTTTATTTAATTATTTTAAAGATATTTCTTCTTCATTTTCATTTATCTATTTTGGAAATTCATCATTATTCTAATCTTTCCAATAATTGGAAGAAGGTACGAAAGAATTTTTAGGAGAAAATGATTACTGTATTTCATGTTTAAATGTTTATCTTTTAAAAGTTTATGAATCATTTCTTGTCATACCTTTATTTTCTTAGCTGAAGGAATCTCCTAATTATTTTTTTTGCATTTATTCAGTTAACTATTCTTGCTTTTAGAATTAATCAAAATTAAATTTATTATTTTAACAAAATTTGGCTGTTTGTTCCTGGCCATGAATATGAGCAATATTTTAATCATGTGATTCTAATCCTTAAAGTGGAGATATGCTTCTTATTTATGATTACTTATCTTAAATTTTATTTGCTCTTCTGAAATATTATGAGTGATTGAATTACTAAGGTTCATGGTTATTATGATAGACTTTTTTTATAGTGTTTGCCTCTGTTATTTAGTTTAACAGTAATATTTTCTTTTCACTTTATTAGTTTTACATTTGTAAAGTATGCTAATGAGGCGACAATTTATTCAAACTGGATGGTATTTATGTTATTTAGTAACTGGGTAAGTATAATTAATTAATACCATTCTGTATATATGAATTATTCTAATTTAAAGGTATCATATTGTTGAATTGAGTTCTTATAATATTTTACTAGTTCAAACCAAGTTAATTTATTTATGTACCTTGATCTATTTGTTGAGATAGTAATTATTCAATACGGATTTAAAGATCTTGAATTTATACATTCAACTAGTGTATAACTGATTGTAGATTATTTTCTTTCTCTAAGTGTTCTTACATTAGAGACTGCTTCTCAGTTTGTGCTTGGCTTAACTATTGTATCAAATTTTACATTTTATTATTTACTTCAATAATTTACTAATTTAACTACTTTTCAATTTATTCTTTTTAAACTTTAGTTTCATTTAACTTTATTCTCAATTTTTAATTTTCATCTTCGAGCTATCTTATTTTATCTAAGTACAAAGTAGGTTCATTGTTTAAATGCTATGAAATATTGAATTGTAAATTTGATTCAGATATTTGAGCTAATTATTAATCGAAATTATTTAATCTCTTATATGAAGCACTCCTTTGATAGCTCGGGGACTACTAAAATATGGGCTTGTACTACCTTTAAGAAGACTTTTAATAATAAGATTATATATTTAGCTGATTTTGTTAATTTGGGGATATAGATTAAGGCTTTAATAAGCTTCTCTATGCAGGAGAGTAAGTACTTGATCTTTTAACAAAATCATCTTAGATTTAAATGTCACTGTTGCTTGGTGTGGTGTTATTCACCTAATTAAATACTTTTGAGTTGTTTTACAATGTTAAACCGTTATTTATAATAGAACTCCCTTTTTTAATAAACCATATAAAAATTAATAATTTTCAAAAAATGAGTGCAAGGTTTGATAAATGCTTTCAACATTTGTAAAAAAAATTCATCTTAAGTAGTAAATTTAATAAAAATTTTTTTTAAGAAAAATAAAATTCAGCATCTTCATTAAACCTTAATTAATTATTTTCAGCATATATTATAACTTACGAGCCATAAGCTAGGCATTTGGACTAATTGGAGTATTTTCAAATATCTTTTTTCTTTTTTTATTTTAATTGTTGTTTTACATGTAATTTCTTGAAGGAGAGAAACTAGTATTTTTAGGTAAAGACTTCTCTCTTTAATCAAATTCTTCTAAGCTCTAGTTTGATCCATTTTTTGACTAATTTTTTAAATTCTAAGGTGATACTGACAATCTTTATTTGGAATCTTTATCGCCACTGCTGAGTAAATCTTAATAAACTTTTAAATCAGATTAAATTTTTTTAATATTTTCATCTATCTATTTTAAATCTTTATCTAAATTTTTGTTTTGAAACTTTTAACTATTTTGTTCTTAAACTTTTGGTTACTAAAATTCTTTGTTATCTATTAAAGAAAGAGATTAACTTTTATGCATAGCCAACTTACTTCTATTTTGGTGGTCTTCTTGATTTTATTATCCTTCGTTAAGTTTTATTTCAATCAAATTTTTCGGAGCATTTTCAAAAAAATTTTTATTTAATTTTTTTTCAATAGGATCTTTTTTCTATTTAAATTAATTTGGAGGACTAGAATTATATTTATCGAATTTCATCTCTTTTTTGACTTATAGTTACTTTTTATAATCTTTTTTAATACATAAAATATTTTAAAATTTATTTAGTAATAAATGTACTAACTACCTGGAGATAGTCTCTTTAATCCTGGAATTTTACTTTATTATTTATTATCAACCTTTAATTATTGATTTTCAAAATCTTCTTATTTTTGATTTTCTTTCTCTTTTATGTTATCATGTTATTTTTATAGATTTTATTCTTAATCCTATATTTATTTTAATTTTTCTAATGCTTATTCTATAGTCTCTTAGTCAATGTCTACAGTTTCCAATAATGGCATTGAAGAATTGCTTTAAGTTTCTTCTTTTTATTCTACCAATTCGTTAAGCTAATTTCCATTTTATTCATTTAAAATATGCTGTTCAATATGGTTTCCTTTTAAATTTTTCAGACTTTGATTTCCATATAAAGCACGTCCCTCCTATTTAAAAATTAAAATATTTTTAATAAATAATAAAAAATCAATATAAAAAAAATTAATTTTTACCCTCTTGGATGATATTAAAGATTATTCTTTAGGAGTTGATGATAAATTTTCAGAAGAGACATTTTGTACATACTTTTACTCTCTTAAAGTAGGAAGGTCTTGAAGAGATACCAAAGCTACTTAGGCTGCTTCTCTAACACTTTTTATTTTATCATATTTGAAGGAGCTAACTACTTCAACACATTGATCTTTGTAAAGTGATATATATGGAGGAGTTAGAACAGAAAGAGTATAGATGATATCAATACAAATCTTTCTCTTTTACCAATTTGAGCTAGAAGAGTTAATATTCATGTTGATAGCATTTTAAGTGATAATATTTTATTCTTTTGAAAGCTGATCAATTACAAAAGGCACACAATACTCACAACAATCTTCAAATTACTCTTCACAAGCAACTATCAGACTTAGCAGACAGTCCAGTAATTGATTTTCTGCCGCTATGTTTGTTTTCTCTATAGGCTTCATAATTTATAAACAAATATTTATTCTATCATCAATTATTAATAGTTGAGGAATACTTTGTATTGAAATAGAAAGACACATAGAAGAAGCTACTGATTTTTTTTTATCAGCTAACGAGCTATTCGGACATTAAATTAATGAAAAATATAACCCCATTAGTTGATCCCAAAATTATTTAATTTCAAATTCCTAATAATCTTAGCTACTTTAGTCAATTTAAAAAGCTTTTTAAACTAAAATCCCTACATTTTCAGCCAATGCAAGATAAGTATTTGCATCATCATCGCAAATCTTTTTTTATAATACTTTGCATATTTTATTCCATGAAATAAATACATATTTTTGATAAATCTCTCCAATAATTCCTAAAACTTTCAACAAATCTTTCTTTTATTTAGAATTGAGATTATTATTAGATTCTAAAAGCATATCACATAAAGCAGAAAGCCTTTCTTATTTTCCTATTTCTCCATAATTAGTTAAAATTTATTTCATTTCAGAAAGAGCAGCATCGACAGTAAAGTTATCGCTATATATTTTTCAAAATAATTAGCAAAAATTTTAATACCATCAAAAGTTAATATAAAAAATTCTTAAAATAAATGATCATCAAAAAAGAGATAAAAAGCTAAACAAATATGCCAACATATTAATTTAAGCAAATGGTTTACTAAATTCTGTATATAGTCTACTTAATTGCAGCTTTAAACTATTATAAATTGAAAATATTCGAATGTTATATGCACTTTTTATTCATTTAATTAAAATCACTCAATCACTCACTTGCTAATTATATCTAAAGTAACTAAAATAGCTAAAGTTTTTTAATTATTAATTTTTTTTCTAAGCTTATATTCAATCTGTCATTCAATCAAAAACTTAACTGAAAACCTTAAAAAGAAAATTTATAATAACTTTGTAAATTATTTTTTGTCAATACAAAAAAATTTAGATCGTTAAAAAATTTATTTGCGGACATAATTGAAGTTTTAAAAATAATGTATCTATCTATCAATATAACTAATTTAATTTATATTAAAATTTTGGACAGTTATTCCACTTTCTATAAAATAAAACAAACTTTATTTTTATAGTTTGATTTACAATTATTTCTAAATTATAAAAAGTTGATTGAAAGTGAAAATTTTTTAAAAAATTCATTTTAATATTTTATCATTGAGGAGAATTATACAAAATATAACTAATACTTATTATTAATTACTTGAAAGTTTACAATTTATTTCCACTAAAAGAATTATTTAATCAAATAGAAATAAAAATCAAAACATAGGTGTTTCATCATACTCATTTGATTTCTTCTTATCTTAGCCTAAGTTTAAACCTTTCAAAAGACCTTGCATTTTATTTTTCTTTTCATTAACTTTTGGGAGCTTTTTCAAAGAATTTTAAATTTATGGTGTCTATTATTATTATTAGATTTAGTTATTTCTTAAGAATCCATCACTTTGTTATAAAACTTTTAAAGAGTTAATTAAGTTTCCACTTTGTTTAATGCCTTTCATTTTCAGTTTCTTTTTGCTTTCAAAAGTGTTTATTTCAGGTTATAGTTCGGTTTTAGTATTATCTTTTAAAGATTGGTTTTAATTAATATTTTTTTGGACTTCTGTAAACTTTTAATTTGTGATTTAATACTCTAACTAACTTTCTGCACGAGGAAGTCTAAATTTAATTGAATAATTATTTCCATTATTTTTTAATCCAAAATTTCCTAAACTAGATGATTGTTGCAATATCTAACTTGATCTATCTGCTTGCATGCTGCCACTTCTTGATAGCGATCTCCTCTAATTAAGCATAAATTAAGTTAGAGGGATGTCGGAACTGTTAAATTTCTTTTTATTTCTTTCTTCTTCATCTTCGTCATCACCATCTTCGCTTTTATCTCCTTTATTTTTATTTTCACTGCTATCATCACTTTCGTCATCATCTTCATTGTCTTCATCATCTTCTTCGCTCTTTTAATTTAAAATATTTTATATTTATTAACACAAATATATCTATTTACTGAATTTTTCAAATGCTTCGGCCCTAACTCTTCTTCAACAACTTCCTCATCTTCACTACCTACATTTTCGAGAGGATTAACTACAGAATTTTAGATTAATTCATTTTTATAGCTTTTCTCGTAATCTTTCATTTATACTTTTTTCATTCTCTATTACTAGTCAGCTTAATTTTCTATCTTATTTTAGAATATTTTCTTTATCATCTTAAATATGATGGGAATATTTCTAAATAACTCTATTATGCATACTCCACAAAAAAATAGCATAAGCACTGCTATAAGAATTTCAGCAGCTATAATACTGTTAACTTAAGTGTTAGTGTTTAAAGTGAGACTATATATAAGTATACATCCTTAAATAGCAGTCATTAAAGTATATGTTATAGTTGAAACATATCTATAGAATCTTTCTTAGTATGGATTTAAAAATAGCATATAGCCTGTTTATAAGGCATTTAGAGCAAATATTCCTAACACTTAAAACTCTAATCTAATTTGTAGAAACACAATAAAAATACAGATGAAAAATTTCTTTAAAATGAGTAGCAAAAAGAAATTTCTTTTCATTTTACTTTCTTAAAAGCTTACTTAATGCCATAGGAAAGACCATTTCGAATAATAATTTTGTTTTCTATGTTTTTTCATTATATTAAGTACATAGTAGATGTAGTAAACCTATTAAATCAAAAATAAAAATAAGAATATGCAAAAAACTGAATTATTAATTATATAATTACCATAAGCAAAAAGTATATTGTCCCAACAATGCAAACACAGAAGGAGATAAAGTTAAAAAGAGTGTTGTCATTCATATTTTAGTATTGTAGCAGAGAATATAGAATAAATTCTAAAGAAGTGATTTAAAAAATAATGAATGGTAAACCAACAGTAAGTGCAGCTGAAATCTTATTTCCTACAGTAAATTTTTTTTTTTTGTTTGCAATTTAATCATCAGTTGACTTTATTAAATTTAAAAATAGATTAAATTTTGACAAAATATCATTTAATTACTTTGTAATGAACTTTTCTGTAAACATATCTACAGAATCTAAAAATTAGTGCAACTAACCAAAAGAATACAACTATTATCAAAATTGTGAAAGAATTAAACAAAAATGAAGAAGTTTTATCATTGAAATAGAATTTGTCGCTTGCTTTTTAGTCATTGAGATAAGCATTGTTGCTTTGATTTTGTTAACTAATATCTATAATTTCTTAAATCAAAGTACGCTAGCCAGACTAACTTGATTGACTTGACTAAGTGCCACCAAGATTAACCTTGCTTAGTGGATTTACAATTAAATTATTTATGTTGTATCCATAAAATTTCCTACTAAAATCATCAAAACTGTAAGGATAAGTAGTATTCATATACTGTAAATAAGACAATTATTAGCATACTTCAATAAATGAAAATAGCATAGTAGGATTTCCAAAAATTCCTACAATTCCAGAAGCGATTGTAGAAATAAAAAAGCTTAGCGTTTAACTACCATAAGCAAAATTAATTACCTAATCTTTTTCTATATTTATAATTAAAATATAAATTAAAATTAATTTTTAATCAATTAGATTCTTACAATAGCATGTTTCTTCTAACTTATCAATGTAGTTTGATTAACAAAAGCAATATCCTTATTCTGGCAGTGAACCTGTTTCCCCTCTTGTTGCTTCACATAGAGTACACTAATTTTGATTAGGGCCTTAACATGAAGAACAGCTATAATGGCAATCTAAATGTAAAGTAATATTAAAAAAATTTTTTTAACTATTTTAAAAATAAATTACTTATGCATTAAATTTATTGTTTCTTTGAATCGTAGAGTGTGTATGTTTTATTTGGGCAAGCTTCGCATATTTATTTTTCAATGTTTGGCTATAATAAATCTGGACACTTAGAAATACATGCTCCTTCATACTATATTAATAAAATTATAAATTTTTATTTCTCCATTTTTAAATTATTTTAGCTTTTAAAAATAAAAGTTATAATTTAATCATAATTTACTAAGAAATAACCAATTTAGCATTTTAGGCACACGTGGGTTTGATCTTACTAGCATTTAATACATTAATCGGAACAGGGGTCACATGTTTTAGTTTAATTATTCATCCAAAAACCATCAGGACAAGATGATACACACATATCTTAAAATCTAATAAAGCCAGTAGCACAAGTTAAACAAAATTTGAAAGTAGGACCTACACATCCATTGCATTCGGATGAACATATTTAACAAGTGTTTGAACTATTTTGATTAATTAAAAATATAAATTTTATTTTCTAAATTAAAATATTTATTTTACACGACATTTTAAAATTAATCAGAGTCACAACTGGGAACACATTTATTCAAAGAATTCTTTTACTACCCAAATAAGCTATCAGGACACTTCTAAACACATTAATTGTTAAATAAATACCTCCCTGTTCTGCAAGATGTACAATCTGTTGTTTATGGCCCTACGCATGTTTAACCTATTAATTATTTTTAAAAAAATAATTTTACCATTGCTTTAACAAAACATACAAATTATTACATGAAGAATCACAAGGACTGCATACTGGCTCAAGCACTGTCGAGGAAACCGGATTAGGCCAAGTTCCATCAACGCATGTTGATAAACAACTTGTGCCATATAAAAAAAAACTTGGTTTACAGCTATTACAATTATTGTTTCCTTAATTAAAACATACTGCACAACTATTATCGCAATTGGTGCATATACTTTTAGGATAATCTTGTCCATATAATCCTATTGGGCAAGTTTAAATACATTTGTTATTATATGCGTAAGTATTTCTTGGACAATCAGTAACACAGCTATTACTAGCTGTCAAATACCTTTTAATAAAAATAAATTTTTTTTATAAACTTAATTTTTTTTTATTTTAATATTGTTTGTTATTGTTTAATAATTTTAATATCTTTATTATACTTCTTTTTAAAGTATTTCTAAAATAATTTTTTTTTATCTGTTTGTTAAACAATTTTTTTTGGAATAAAAGATTAAATTAAAATTCAATTACTGTTTTGCTGGACACGAAGTACAATTATCAATAGCAGGTCCAAAGCATGCTTAACATTTCGTATTACAAGACTAGCATACTCTATCACCTGATGGCTATACTGTTCCGTACATACCATTCGGGCAAAAATCACACGAGCCATTTAGCAAATATAATGGGCTATAACATTTAGTACATCCAGTTTTTGTTGTATCAGAGCAATTTAAACACTAATTTATCATTTTAAATTTAATAAATATATTTCTTTAAAAATTTTTTACTGTTGAATCACATCTAGTACAAGTTGGAGAACTAGGATTAGAAGTATCCTTAAAGTAATAAGGAGGGCAAATTGCTAGACATAAAAACTGCTATGGGATAGAGTCCTAATATATTGGCCCATCAAAACGTATTAATGACAATGTACTGCAATCATCAGTACACTAACCGTAATTATCTAAGGAGCTAAATAAATAAAAAATTTTGGAAATTTATTTTTATTGATTGATTTAGAAAAATTACTTTTTAGCAAAATATTTTTTAGTTGGTTAGCATGTTATGCATTAATTATATGCTATTCCAGAACATGTCAAACAATTTGCAAAACACTTATAGCATTTCATATCAGTGTTAGAAGTGTATCTATCAGGAGGACAGCTTGCTACACAAGTATTGTCATTCAAATACAAAGAATTATTACATGAGGTACAGTTAGAATCAGAAGTTATACATGTTTTGCAATTAGTTAAATTACAGCTTTTACATATATTTGAGCTAAAATAATTAAATAAAAATATTAAGATAATTAATTCTTTATAAAATATTTACTCTCCGTAAAATCCATCTGGACAAGTTATCACGCAAGTATTTTAATTTGTTAAGTTATTCATTCCTGTACATGTTTTACATTAATTTAATAAATTACCAGTACATTCTCCGCATGTAGTATGGCATTACTAACATATAGAGTTACTATCATGATAATAATGGCTATCACATTATATAACGCATTTTCCTGTAGGCCCAGATATAGGAATGTATTGCAAGTAATTGCTAGGAGGACAAGATAAGCAATTAGTAGGGCCAGATGTGGAACATGTTAAACAAGATCCGTCGCACAGAGAACATACAGGATTTGCAGGTGTAGAATTATCTTTATAAGTACCAGGTTTGCAAGTTTAAACACAAGTTTTTCCATCCTATAGATAACTTTTTTATTAAAATAAGATTAATTTAGAATAAAGCTTAAACTTTTATATTCATAAAATACAGTAAAATCTTTTTATTTTTATGGCATTTTTATTAAATTATTTTATGTTTGTTTTTAAGAAGTTAATTTAAAAGATTATTTATAATTAAAAAAATAAAGTGTTTGTTTATTAATAAATTGTGAAGACTAAAATTATTTTTGTCCTACTTTTAAAAGATTTCCCAAGATAAATTTTCTTAAAGATTATAAAAATTATTTCTAATTTTAAAACTGAATTAAATAAATAGAGACTTTCAAGTATTTATTCTACTTAAGTCATTTTTTACTTATTCTTTGAAATGTCACATTAAGTGCACTAATCAATTAATGATCCACTACAGTTATAGCAAGAAGGATGGCATGGTTTACAAGTAAACGAAACATTGTCTGCAAAAGTTGAAGTATTACATTATGCTGCTTAAACACATACATTCCCTTGCAAATATTATTGATTATTAACTACAGTTGGGCCACAAGAGGTACAGTTTGTAGGACTGTTAACACAACTAAATAATAAGAAATAATTTATGAATTTTGTTTTTAAAAATTTAAAATGAGTATTACTTTCCGCAATGTTAGTCGCAATTATTGCATTATTAGTTAGCAGTGTTGGCGTAAAATTAATCTGGGCAAATTTTAACACATGTTTTTGATGCGATCAAATAAAAATAAGGGTTTTTACAATCTGTACAACTTGTAGGTGAACCACTATCGCATTAATAACAAGTTGAATCACAGTTAATACACTTTAATTAACCATCGTCTGGATATTTTCCAATTGGGCAAGTATTTACACACTATTAAATGAAATATAAATCAGATATTTATTTTGTTTACAAACATTTAATTTACTTAATCTACATCCAAATATACTTTGCCACTCGCTGGTTAAGTACAGCTTTGGCATTATTGATTTCCTTTTTAAATGTTTTTTATAAGAGTAATTAAATTTATAAGTTACAATTATTGTAATTTATAATATCAAGATAGATCATTTAAAATTGAATAATTTATTTTAATTATTTACCAGGCCCAGTGCAAGTTGCACAACCAGGAAAACAGTCGCCACATATTTTATTTAATTCGTCTTAATATGTTCCTGGTTAACATTAAATAAAGCATTAGTTGTTGTAAAAATATTTATCTGGAGAGCAAGAAAGACAGCCTTGAGTACCAGATTGAAAGCAGGTAAGACAGTTAGCATGACAAGGAGCGCATGAAGAACAAGGTATAGATGTACATGGATTGTTGATAATCATGTAAGATGATGAGCTACATAAGCACATACCAGATTATAATGAAAACGAATTAGAATAACAACTTAAACACTATATTTTTATTTCATAATTGATCAATATAATTTATTCCTTTATTATATTTGTCTTACATTATTTATTAAGCTTCCATTACAAGATGCACAAGAGGGATGACAAACATTTATTTTAAGTACAAACCTTCTGAATGAAAATACTATTATTATTTATTTTATTTTTTACTTTTAACTATTTCTTCATTTTTAATTCTTTACATTGATTATTTACAACAGAAGCATCAGAAGAATAGCCTGAACCTGTAATTAAGATTTCTACATGATCTGCTGTATGAGGATAAGTTTGTGCAGTATTTATGTTGAAAGCTTAGTCATTACCATTAACAGATGTTAAACTAAAATTTTGAACGGTAGAATCTGTGGTAACAAATAAATTAATAGTAAAGGCTTAATTTTAATTTAAATAAAAACCATAAATGAATTTAATTTATCTAGTATGAAAAAGGATTTACGAACTCCTGAGGCTTAGTACAAAAAAGTTATTGATAGTTAAGTATGAGGAATAATATTATTCACTCTGAGCATGGCAGAGTTTGATACTTTAAGCTGTCCTAGATAGAGATAAACTCCATTCTATTTATATGTTTTAATTATATTTTGTTATAAATCAAATTCTTTTAAATACATCTGGAAAACCTGAAACTTATTTGCCATAATCTCCTGTCTACTCCCAATTAGCTCTATCACTGTCAAAAGAAGCTTAATCTGCCTTAGGGATATCATAAAAATACTAAGAAATAGTTTACCAAACTATATTTTAAAAGAATATTATTAATTTTATCTTAAAAATGAACAATTTTGCTTTATTATAAAATTAATTTATTAACCTTATCCTCTACATAAACACAATAATTGTGTTGCTAGAAATAGTTAAAACAAAATTCTCCAAAAATACTTGTTTACTTTCATTAAAAATCCTTTATTAAAAATGAAAATGGCAAGTAAATTAAGTCTACTTAGAAGCTATTTCTAAACTTATTTATTTATTGATTTCTTATAAAAATAATCAAAATATTATGATTAGATAGATAATTACCTTTAATTTATAAAAATAACCACAATATCCAATTTTTTGAAGAGATTTCAAATTAAAATACCTCATTTAATTAAAAAATGCATGTATATCATAGTTTGAATCAAAATTTATATTACATAACCAAAGAAATATTTAGTATCAATTGTATCATACTCTCTCCATTTACTATTATTTGCTTTCACAAAAATCTTTTTATTATTTTTTTAGTTTATTAAGTTAAAATGTTTACAAGTAATTTAATATCGACTACTCTTAAAATTTTCAAATATTTGCAATCTTATATAATGTAACTAATGAAATCTTCATATATTTTTTTAATGAAAAAGAATAAATTTAATTTTACTTGTAATAAATTCTAATAATTTAAATTTAATTTAAAAGTATAAGCAAACTTGATAATCAAAAGTAAACATTTAAAATATATATTAAATAAAATAATGTTAATATATGAATTTGGATATAAACAAAACGCATGACTAACAATAGTAAAAAATAACTTGATGATTAAGGGAAGAGTATATAAAAGAGAAAAATATACAAGTTAAAATTATAAGTATATGAAGGATATAAATACTAAGAAATGAATATTTAAATTAAAATTTGTCTCAAATTGAAGGAAAGGATCTTTTATTTATTTATTATTTATTTTATAATTTTTTAGTTATTATTAGGATGTAAATAATTTCATATTATTGTTTTTTGTTTTTGATACTATAATATTTTAATATTTTAGCTATTAAGAAGGGCTTTTATTTTTATATTTATTTAGTAATTAAAACATCAGTAAAGAAAGATATTTATTTTTACATCAGTCAGTCAGTCAATTTTTTTTTCAAAATTTTTTTTAAGGCAATGTAAATACTAATAGCACCAGCAGAAAGTAAAACCATTGATAGCAATTTCTTATTTTTTTAAAAAAACTCTTGAGCTAACTACTAAATTTTTTTATTCTTTTTATTGTTTTGTGAAATTATTACTCCTTTTTGTAATGAAGACGAATTTGCTTATATCTTTTTGTTGTTAACAGCTTCTTGGACAGATTAATTTTGATTTTGTTTTTATCTTTCAATCTATAGTTTTGTGATCTGTCTTTATTTAAAACTAGTTCGAGTCAATTCATAAAAAGTTATTGTTTTATCATCTATAGTTTCGATTTTGTAGTTGTTTCTTACTACAAAGTGCTGGAATAAGGCTACCTTTGATATGTAAAACAAATTCATCACTAAACGTACTTTTACTTTATTTATTTCTACTAATTTTTCTCCTAGTTAATACTAATCTGGATACTGATCGAAATCAAAATTGATATCGCCATTATAAAATATTGTCATATGAACCAATTAATTTTCTTTAAATAGAACCTTTTCATTTTTAACTGCTTTCTAGAGTAGCTCTATTCCTGCTTCAGGTAACTTTTTCAACTTAGAGTTTGTAATTTTAATGCTACAAATAATAAATACTTAATCTCCTTACTACACTAAATGGTCTTATCCAAAGCATTCAATGATCAATTAATTTTAAGAAACATTTGAATTTTTTTTTAATTCTGCCCTCAATTACTCAATAAAGGTATATAATTGGAAATTATTGGCTACTTAAAAAATAGATTGATGCAAATCATATTTATTATTATTTTATTAATATTTTTCTAAATTATACTCAAACACATCTGGAATGAAATCGTCAATCACTATATATTTAAGATATTTTTCGAGAAAGTTGCTTTCTATTTTATTATAATGGTCTGCTACACTTCTTTCGCAAAGTCCTGTAATTGATCCTCTATTATTCTAATAATTTTGCTATCTACTATTTTGAATCGCATTATTATTATTGTTATTATTAATCTAGTTATTTGTATTTCTAATTTCCATCATTATCTTAAAATTCTTTACTATTGAAATTAATCCTTTCTTCCTTGAATTAATTATTTCTTTTAAAAATCTAATAATTAGTCAATTTTTACATCAATTAAAAAATTAATAAACAAATAATTACTATCAATATTTCCCTAGATATAAAATAAAAATGTTAAATTTTAGTCATAGATATTTGAAAAATCTAGAATATCTTCATAAAAAAGTTATATAGACTTTAAAAAGTATTTAATCACTAATGAAAAATTTTATCCATCTTTTAATTAAAAATAAGTAATTAAAATATTACCTTTCTATTGAATAATCATAAAAGTATAAAAAACGAAAACTTCATTACTGGTATTTCACAATAAATTTAAAATACATTTTTAACTTCTTAAAATTATTTAAATATAAAATTAAATGGGGTTGGGGTTGGGGTTGGGGTTGGGGTTGGGGTTGGGGTTGGGGTTGGGGTTGGGGTTGGGGTTGGGGGTTGGGGTTGGGGTTGGGGTTGGGGTTGGGGTTGGGGTTGGGGTTGGGGTTGGGGTTGGGGTTGGGGGTTGGGGTTGGGGTTGGGGTTGGGGTTGGGGTTGGGGTTGGGGTTGGGGTTGGGGTTGGGGT